>NW_015172002.1:2279993-2313956 GCF_001447785.1 Gekko japonicus | reverse complement strand
AGCTGAAGCTGTATTAGCTGTGTTTTGTCAGAGGATCTTTCTTTGTCCGCTTCATCCATTTTTTAATTAATACTCTCAGTCTTTTTTTCCATTGTTTTTATTGTTTTCTCTGTAGATGAGGTTCTTTTATCCATTTGAGTCAACTGTTCTTGGACCGAGTCCACTTTGGTGTTGAGATTCGTCATCTGCTCCATTAGAGGGCACAGTGCATTTGCTAGCAGTGTAGAAAAGTCTGTAGTTACTTCCTGGTTCTGGGAGGGAGTCATTGGTTGGTTATTTCCTGGGAGTGGTTTTTTCTCCGGCATTGTTCTCCGCCCTCTCCCCGCCATAATATCAACAAGAAGTAAGTTTTCCAAAACAAGATAAAAGTTCAACAATTTTAATTGGCTTTATACTAGCATGCAGTTTCTGACTTTGTTAAGATTTTCTTTGGTTTAGTTTAGCTTAAAGTCTTTTGTTCTCAATTTAAAACCACTTTTTAGGTTTCACTGGGAGGGGGGGTTGAGTTCCCCCTCCACCCACACTTTATTTGTAGGTGCTTCTAATTTCTACCAAGGCTCGTGTTCGCTTTGTATCTCTTGAACATTGCTTAACTCACGTTTTGGAGCCTTGGGCATCTTTTAAAAGCATTTTTAAAGCTTTCGGTCATGTCTGCTTGCTCCAGCACTTGTTTCTGATCGCCATATTGGCTCTACGGTGACAGGACCTTACGGCGAAAAGGTGAGCCTCAATTCCTTGGCTGTCACCTTGAAAGAGGCTGTTCTCAGCTCCCCAGGCTGGGGGTCTTCTGCGAAAACCCCAGGAGGGTCTGGGACCAGCTCAGACCCTTCCCGTCAGCCGAGTCTTGGCACGTCTCCATCAGAAGGAGATGGGACACATCCGAGTGGCGAAACACTGAGACAGGAAGTCCGTGGTTCTGGTTTTTTTAATATACCATGTTGTGGACACCTTGGGTAGAATGTACGGAATTACATGAGAACTGCCAGGAATGGCCCAAAGTAGCAGGGCACCCAGAGTTATACTAGTTTCAAAACACCCCCCATTACAAGCAGAAGCCAATAAGCATTGTGCGCGCGGGGGGGAGAAAAGAGAATGGGCAAAATAGGAGCCGTTTGTTCCCAGCAGGCCAGGAGCAGCTGGAACCTCAAGGTCAGCAAAGCATAAGCAGATAACAACTCAGACAGGAGACATCGTTAGTGTATCAGGCTGGGGAGAGGAGGATCTCCCCCCACACACATTCCAGGGAAATGGCAGTGTTAACTGACAGCTGCCACCCCACCACATCCATGCTTCTCCAGTCTCTTGCTGGTTGCCAGGACTGACCTGGCAACCTTAAATTGGGGAGTCTCCATCTTCTGGAAGTTCCAGGCCCATGAGATGTTAAGTTTGCCCAATCTAGGGCCAGGGCATTTTTGGTGGCGGCTCCTACCTGGTGGAATGAGCTCCCGGAGGAGATCCAGGCCCTGCGGGACCTTATACAATTCTTTAGGGCCTGCAAGACGGAGCTCTTCCGCCAGGCTTTTGAGTAGGAGCCGCCGCCACCACTATTCCACCACCGTGGTACTGTTCCATCATCTACCCCTATTATGGGGGGTATGTGTCGCCTGGCGGAAGTGGGGAGAACATCACTGCTGGAGCCTTCGCTATTTAATAAAGCTGGCCGTTGATTTGGGATTACTGTCCATCTTGGGGATTTATATACAGGATAGTAGAGCACCTTAAATACTGTTATGAATTTTATTGTGGATATGTAATATTGTTTTATTGTGTTTTATCTATTTAATCCGGCATTAGCCGCTTGTTAGCCACCCTGAGCCGCTTGGAAGGGCGGGATATAAATCTCAAAATAAATAAATAAATAACATAAAATAAATCACATACTCGCTGAGCTTCCTGTCAAATAGGTTTAGCATTTATTTTTATTTACTTCTTTTAGATATTTATACCCTTTGTTTCTCCCCAGTGGGGACCCAAAGCAGCTTACAACATTGGTCTCACTTCCTCCATATTTCCTCACAATAACCCAGTGATATAGGTTAGGGTGATGGTATGTGACTGGCCCAAGGTCACCCAGCAAGCTTCCATAGCAGAGTGAGGACTTGTACTTGAGTCTCCCAGTAGACCGCCTCTAATCATAGCATTTTCACACCAAAGTATTTAATTCTGGGTGACTCGTGCCAACTGTATTTTGTAAGGTATTTTAAGAAATGTCATGCATTTCTTACCATGACATATTTCTTTGAGTTTTAACTTTAGATCACCCCCCAAGAGCTCCTAATTCAAAGGTGTTGTGGCAGTTTAATCTCTATTTGTCAATCACTGCAGACTTGGCAAGCAACTCCAGAGGGAACTGTGTACACTGAGTTGGCCTCTGCTACAATACAGAGATATGTTACGAGGGAGATGAGAAAGGAATTTATCTGATGGCTTTGAGCATTTAGGGAATTATAAGAGGGTAACTCCTCCCTGCAATCTTACAATGCAACACATTTTGAATAGAGAGGAAATTTATTACAGAGGAGAAGGAACTCTCTTATCTTTATTCACCCATCTTGGTTTATTCCAATTTCACATGCACCACAAATCCTTTTCTTTCTTTATACCCGCCCAATCTCCCTATTCCATCTTTCTTTTCTATAATACCCCGTCTTTATCACACCAATGGTATTACATGAAAAAGTATGGGGGGAAGGGGGGAAGTAGATCCCATGAGATCAAGCTTACTGTCTCAGCTATTAAACATTTCAAACCAGATGCATCTTTGTATTTTATATTAACACTCAGACCATATCTGCACAGTAGGACAAGTTCTGGAATAGAATAACTGTGTGACCATTGGTTAGAGTGTTCCATATCATGTGTAACGTTTTGTTTTAGTGTATTCAATAATTTAAGGGGTGGACTCTACCAATTATTAATGTAGCAAAGCCAGGGTACCCTCAAGGATAGGGATTTCTACATACTCCCCACATACTCAGGGGGAAAGATGACGGTGTAAATTAACTATAAGAACGAATACCAAGTGGGCTCATCAGTAGTGAGTGTGTGCCAAGAAAATTTATTACAGAGGAGAAGGAACTCTCTTATCTTTATTCACCCATCTTGGTTTATTCCAATTTCACATGCACCACAAATCCTTTTCTTTCTTTATACCCGCCCAATCTCCCTATTCCATCTTTCTTTTCTATAATACCCCGTCTTTATCACACCAATGGTATTACATGAAAAAGTATGGGGGGAAGGGGGGAAGTAGATCCCATGAGATCAAGCTTACTGTCTCAGCTATTAAACATTTCAAACCAGATGCATCTTTGTATTTTATATTAACACTCAGACCATATCTGCACAGTAGGACAAGTTCTGCAATAGAATAACTGTGTGACCATTGGTTAGAGTGTTCCATATCATGTGTAACGTTTTGTTTTAGTGTATTCAATAATTTAAGGGGTGGACTCTGCCAATTATTAATGTAGCAAAGCCAGGGTATCCTCAAGGATAGGGATTTCTACATACTCCCCAAATACTCAGGGGGAAAAGATGACGGTGTAAATTAAGTATAAGAAAAAGAACGAATACCAAATTGGCTCATCAGTAGTGAGTGTGTGCCAAGAGTTACAGAATATTGTCACTTATAGGGGGGAATGTGGACATCACTCAGGAGTAACAGCATATTCTTCCGAAACTCCACCCTCCCTTGGTGCTACCCTCAAAATCACTTCTCATTTGTCAAGCCAGTGGTGGCAGCCCCAGGGGGCATTTTAAACAAAGATTACATATTTGTTTTTCTTTTAGATGAGGGAAATGCCTTTTCAAACAAGGCTTTACTCCCTTAAAATTAGCATTTAATTTCTGAGTGCTGAAAATGTCCTAAAATAGCACATGGTACAGCTGAATGCAACTCTCTCTTGCTTCAGTATCAGCTATATTTGAAAATTTCCTTCTAGGAAAACTAAGGCATTTAGAATAAGCTAAATAATACAATTTTATACGCTAAGTTTAAAATGATGCATTTTATTTTGTTAAAGCAGCAAAACAAATCTATGTTTGATAGGAACGTAACTACTGCACACATTTCAATTTTCCACAAAACTTCTGTTTGGGGGGAAATTGAGAAAAAAATATTCCTGGCTTCAAAATTTCTGGAAATTTTACATTTGTATGTGACAGCATTGTATAGACTATACATTTGGGACCAGCAAAAAGAAGCAGTCATCTGTGGCTGGAAACAAATATGGTGACTGGCCCCAAATCACCTATTAAGCTTACATGGTTGAGTTGGGGTTTCAACCTGGTTTGCCTAGATCCTATGAAATTCAGAATCAATAACTGATAACAAATGAGTGCTGGTTGTTATTCATTGCCTTCATACCTTGCAGCAACTGTGGATTCAGTAGAACTAGAGGGAACCTAAAATGGATGCACAGAAAAGGATGTGGACAAAATCGAGAGGGTGCAGAAGAGAGCAACGAGGATGATCAGGGGTCTGGAGACTGAGCCCTACAAGGAAAGGCTAAGGGCCTTGGAAACGTTTAGTTTGGAAAAGAGGAGATTGAGGGGGGACATGATTGCTCTCTTTAAATATTTGAAAGGCTGTCATGTGGAGGAGGGCAAGGAGCTGTTCCAGTTGGCAGCAGAGGATAGGACCCGGAGCAACAGGTTTAAATTACATGCAGAAAGGTATCGGCTGGATATTAGGAAAAACCTTTTCACGGTCAGAGTGGCTCAAAAGTGGAATCAGCAGCCTAGGAAGGTGGTTAGCTCCCCTTCACTTTCAAGAAGAGGCTGGACAAATATTTGACAGAGATGCTTTAGGCTGGTTCTGCATTGGGCAGGGGGTTGGACTAGATGGTCTGTATGGCCCCTTCCAACTCTATCATTCTATGATTCTAAGCAGTCTGTGTACTTTCTTCTGTATATTTTTTGAGTAGTGAATTATTATTCCTTTTCCCCTTTGGCTTTTGAACTGTAGAGATTAACAGCAATTATTTCTTTATTTACTTCTTTTATACCCATCCCGAGTCCCCAGTGGGGACCCAAAGTGTCTTACATCATTCTTCTCTCCTCCATTTTTAAAGTACTTAGATAGGTACTCAGTCTTGTAGCTCATGAAGATCCGCTTTCACAATTATCATCAAACCAGAAGAGCCAAACTTATTTATTTCTATTCCTGGCATTAGGTCTGCACCTCAGAGAGCCTTACAATTTAGTGGCTGTTTCAAGGTGGGAACCACCTACCAGTCACAGGCCCCACCAGGCACTTGTCCACTTTCCCGAAACACAGGTCAAGTACCACATTTAAGATTCCTATTTTCTTGCTGGGGGGGAGGGGAACAAACAAAATTACTAACTGGTGGTGTTATGTCACTTCTGGGGAAACCATTTTCCAGATTTGATATAATGCTGTCACCCACTGGTGCCACTCTCATGTCTCTCCCAGACTCCCATGGGTTGCCAGCTGCTGGCTTGCAACCCTAGCCATGTTGGGGAACAGTGATCAGAAGAGCCACAAGTGGCATGTCAACGAGCCACCTGTGGCTCCCAAGCTACTGAGTATCACTGGATTATAGCTACTTATTCATTTGGTTATAGTTATCAGTTTATATTGGTTGCTTTTTATAGCCCAGTTAGTGAATATTGGACTTGGACCTGAACACAAGAGGTATCTGGGCTGAAATTTTAATTCAGCCATAGCTAAGTGATATGTTGGTTAAGTCAGTGGCCTGGTTTAGATAGTTGATGGCTCCCATGTGATCTTCTCTGTGAACATGGGAGGCTATTGTTTGGTCACTTCATGAGGACTTCTTCAAGGTACTGATTACATGAAGCTCTAGGTTTTTTGTACCCACTTCAAGAAAAAAGAACCCTCATTTTATTTAGACAGTATAGACAATTTCAGGTGTGAGGAGTGAGACATCTCATTATTTGAACAAGAAGAGCAATAAACACTGCCAATTGTATTGTTGAAATTTCAGATCCATGCAGAGTTTCACACATGCTGGGGTGCTTATAGATGTGTGCTCACCTTTTCATTAACTTTGTTGGAAAGTGGGCTGTCCGTTTAAAAGAAGCAATCTATTTTAACAATACACAACTTGTTCCAGTTAGAGTGAGCCAGCAGAACTAAAAGAAAGAGCCTTAGCAAAAACTGGGCTAGCATCTAAAGATATACTGTGATATGTTTGTTATTATAATAATAAAAAAACATGTTAAAATCAGTCTTCAATTTGGGGAAAGTGAAGAAAGGGATGGGGAGCAACAAGAAAGTAGGAAAAAACAGTGGCGTCTTACCATTGTTTCCAAGGAGGAAAAAACCTGAAGTTCTCATGTTGTTTTTCATTCTGGGGAATGGTCAAATAGGAAAATATATAACAGAGGAAAATAAATAAATAAATCTTGTATTTCTGATGAGCAGACTGTCTGCGAAACACAGACAGTCTGCTCGTCAGAAAACCCCGTTGTGTCATGTCACAGTTGAAACACTAAACGCTTCAAGCAAATGTCTTTCATCAAAGATAAAGGTAAAAATAAGATAAGAAAGAATTAAAGTAAAAATTAAAATAACCAATTATATATTCCACAGAGTAGATAATATAACAAAAGAGCTTCACGTAGTATTTTTGCTCTATTATTGAAGCTGAGATTTTCTTGGAAAGCAGCCAAATGCCATTCAGCCATAATAAAGTTATTTAAAACTGGTGACATAAATAATCTCTTGCTAAATAGCTGTAGTTAAAGATCAAAGTTTATCAGAAGCTTTGCTCCAAAAGCCATAAATGTTCGTAGAGCATACCTTGTACCGCTATATATTGGAAGCTGACTTCAAATGCTGCTGGTAGTCTGCCAGTCTTTTAAATTATTATTATAGTTCCAGGAGTCTAAAATATTGCAAAGATTGCTGAGTCCAGTATGATTTAAAGAAAAAGAGTAAGAGGAAAAGGATTGGTCGAGGTTGGCTGAGCTTATTGGCAAAAAGCCCTTCTTGTCTCAGCTGCCCTTGAGACAGATTTTACAAAATAAATAAATAAAATATCATTGGAAGATACCATTTGCAATAGAGGTATTCTTACTAAAAGGAAGAAAAAATTATCGCAGCAGAGGAACAAGCTAAGCAATTGGCCAAAGAACTGCAAGTGGAGGATTTACATAGAGGAAAAGAACAAGAATCTCCAAGTAACTCCGGGAAGAATCCCCTGGCCACCTTGTGGTCCTCCGTGGCTGGTGCCTCTGCTGGTGCTCAATCGGGTTGCAGGCGGTCCAGCCGGGTCGTCAGGCAGCGGCCGAGAAGTAGCTCTGCCGGACTGCGCCCCATAGTGGTGTGGGGTGTAGTCCGCTGGCCAAAAAGGAAAGCCGCCAGTTTGTAGTCCCAAATTGAGGAGTCCAGGCAGCGGAGGGTATCTTTTGTTGTGCGGACCATGCATTCCGCCTGGCCGTTGGTCACGGGATGAAACGGGGCCGACCAGACGTGGCGGATACCGTAGTACCCCGTGAAGTCCTGGAATTCCACTGAGGTAAATGCTGTCCCATTGTCTGTGACCAGCGTGTCGGGGATTCCCTGGGCGCTGAAGATCCGCCACATTGCCCGGATGGCCGCCTTCGATGACGTGGAGGGTACTGGGACTACCTCCAGCCACTTACTGTAGGAGTCTACAAGTATGAAGAAAAGCTGGCCCTGGAAAGGTCCCGCAAAATCTAAGTGTAACCTGGACCAGGGGTGGTGTGAGGATTCCCAACCCCCCCCCGAGGCTCGGGGGGGGGGTTTCTGGCCGCGAGGCTTGGCATGGATGGCACCTCTTTACTATATCCTAAATGTCTTTGTCCAGCCGTGGCCACCAAATGTAACTCCAGGCCAAGGCTTTCATGTGCACCACCCCTGGATGCGCCTTGTGCAAACCGGTGAGAACCCGTTCCCTTAGGGGCTTAGGGATGACCACCCGGCTTGCCCACAGTACGCAGCTTTTGTGGGCAGACAGTTTGTCCTTCTGGGAAGCAAAGGGAGCAAAGTCCGGGTCCCCTTTGGCCTCTGGCCACCCCCTCACCACCCAGTCTAAGACCCGACAGAGAAACTTGTCCTTGGAGGTGCAGCGGGCCACCTCCTTGACGTGGACTGGCTGATCCGGGAGGGACTCCAGGAGTGTGACCTGGAGAACGGGAGCCGGATCTGGGTCGCAGACGGGCAGTGGGAGACGGCTCAGGGCATCCGCATGACCCATTGCCTTCCTCGGGCAATGAACGAGGGGTGGTGTGGTGCTGCTCTCGGGGTCAGCGGTGTGATGCTCGGAGCTCAGGAGCAATGCAGTGAGCGGCGCTTCTCAAAGATGCTCAATACTAGCAGCGGTGGCAAATTCGGCGCGGCAGCTCACAGCGATGTCCGGAACGTGGTCTCTGTTCCAAGGGAGATGAATCCCATCCTCGTCGCCAGTGAAAAGTATGCAGACGGAGAGTGATTTCAGCAAAGCGTACTTTATTCGATCAGGAACAAGACGACTTTGGCCGGCTCGCAGGCCGGCTTATATTCCCCGAGAAACCGCCACCCAAAACACACCCCCACTTCCCAATAAGTTATTTACAGCAGCCAGGAGTCTCATTGGCTCTCAGCCAGGAACCTAGCCCCCTGATTGGAGCGGGCTAGGATCCGCATAGTCCATTGTCTCTTGGAGCGAAGCTCGATGTTTGTCTCTGGACTTGTATGGACATGTCTGGACTTGTCAGGACTGGATACACCACAAAAACAGAAACAAAAATACATGGCTGTTTGGTGAGGGAGGGTAGGGCAAATTCCGGGTGCCCTGCTTGGTTGCAGGCCTGGTGTGGGTACATTAGAGCTCATGTTTTGCTGCTGGCATAGTGCTGCACTCCACCAGCTCATGGAGATGTGAAATGATTCAATCCTTGCTTAACAAGCGTAACTTGAGGATAGACTCATTCTGTCAGACATTCTGGTCACTGCCCTATTCTGATTAACCATGATTGTGATCTGAGTGCCAATGTTACTGGTTTTACCAAAGAAAAACATGTCTGTGTTTTTTTTTTCTGTTTGGGCCATAGGTTTTATCCTTGGATTTTTCTTTCCAGCATCTTCCCCTGCTGCTGACAAATGTCTAAAGATTTAATCATTCTGCCTTCCAAGATGAAAAAACACAACCTGTCCAAGAGCAGCACTGAAGCAGTTCCGCAGGGCCTGCAAGACGGAGCTCTTCCACCAGGCCTTCAATTAGGGGCCGCCCCCCCCCGGCTATATACCATCTTTGGGGGGGGGGTTAGGGCCTGGAGGCCAGGCAGAAACACCTGTTAACATCTATTATGAATGCCTACCGGGAATGTTTGGGTTGTGCTATGGTTGTTGCCCTCTCTGAGATTCCAGAATGAATAATGTGTAGTTTTGAGCACTTTAATGTTTGAATGGGTTTTAAATTGTATATTATGTTTTTAACTGTACTAAAGTATTGATGTTTTATTAGCAAGTTTTTCTCTTGCCATGTAAGCCGCCCTGAGCCCTACGGGGAAGGGCGGGGTATAAATTTAATAATAAATGAATGAATAAATAAAATCTTCGTGTTGTCAGCAGGGGAGATGAAGTCAATTGTGCAAGCTATTTGCCAAGCAGCTCACTTTTAAAAGAATATCCTGCTGACAATAGAAAACTGGGTGCATAGCATAATGTGTGTAACACTGGGCTGTTAGCAAAGTAGCTAGGTACACCTCTCTTTCTCCATTGCTATCAGACTGTTTCAATTAAAGCTGCTTTAGCAGTTTAGCCTGCTAAATGGGAGGACAAACATGCATGCTTGGTGCTCTCACAAAATCCTTGGATGTAAATTTGTTGAACAAAAAGAATCACGTGAAGAGCCTGATGGCATTAGAAAAAAATGTAGGAAGATTCTTCGAAATCACCTGTACAAGTGGGTTTCAGACTGTGTCCTGAGGAACCCTGGATATCCATGGAAGCCTATCAGGGGCTCCTTAATAAGGATATGATGGGCAGACTTCCTTGATAAACATCTGCACTGAGAGCTGAAGGGGAATACTGGGTGTGTTCTAGTTTACAGTCTAGGTTTCTTCAGGGCCAGTGATCCAGATGAACACCAAGGATGCATCCTAGAATAGGAGTACTCAGTCTTCTTAAACTTGTGGACACTTTCGGAATTCTGAAAACAGGGAGTGGGTGCCACCACAAAAATGGCCATCATGATGACCATGGCCAATAACAAAATGTTGGGAGGCTGCAAACCAAGCATCCTTCTACAATGGAGGTTCTGAACAGGTGCTCCCTGCCTCATAGATTTATCTAAAGCATCTTCTGTTGTAGTGAAGTGGAAGAAAGCCAAGACTGGTTATTTGCCTTGTCTCTTTTGGGCCTGTCTTGCAGCATCTAAAATGGTTGACTCTAGCAATGCTGTGGATATAGTTTATCTAGATTTCAGTAAAGCATCTGACAAAGTTTCTCATGATATCCTTGAGGATAAGCTGGTTAAGTGTGGGCTGGATGGTGCAACTGTTGGATGGATTCATGGTTGGTTGAAAAATTGTACCCAACGAGTGCTCGTAAATGGCTCTGCGTCTACATGGAGGGAAGTCTCCAGTGGAGTGCCATAGGGCTCAGTCCTGGGCCCAGTGTTGTTCAATGTTTTTATAAATGACCTGGAGGAAGACATAGGGGGATGCTTATCAGATTTGCAGATGACACAAAGCTGGGTGGGATTGCTAATTCTGAAGAAGACAGAGTTAGGATTCAAAATTATCTAGATAGGCTGGAACAGTGGGCTGAGACAAATAAAATGAATTTCAATAGAGATAAGTGCAAAGTCTTACACTTAGGTACAAAAAATCAAAGGCACAGATATAGAATGGGAGGGACTTGGCTTGACAGCAGCACATGTGAAAGGGATCTAGGTGTTCTGGTTGATCACAAGCTAAACATGAGCCTGCAGTGTGAGGTGACTGTGAAGAAAGCTAATGCAATCTTAGGATGCATTAACAGAAGCATTGTGTCCAGATCACGGGAGGTGGTAGTTCCGCTCTATTCTGCTATGGTCAGGCCTCACCTGGAGTACTGTGTCCAGTTTTGGACACCACATTTTAGGAAGAATGTTGACAAGCTTGAGCGTGTCCAAAAGAGGGCAACCAGGATGGTGAGAGGGTTGGAATCCAAGTCTTATGAGGAAAGGCTGAAAGAGCTGGGTATGTTTAACCTGGGGAAGAGAAGGCTTAGAGGGGACATGATTGCAGTCTTCAAGTATTTGAAGGGCTGTCATGTAGAAGATGGAGCAGATCTATTCTCTCTTGCTCCGGATTGCAAGACTAGATCTAATGGGTGGAAATTATAAGGGAGTCGTTACCAGCTAAATATCAGAAGAAACTTCCTAACTGTAAGAGTGGTTGAGCAGTGGAACAGGTTGCCTCGGGAGGTGGTGGATGCTCCTTCACTGGACGTTTTCAAGCGGAGGCTGGACAACCATCTTTCAGGTACGTTGTAGGGCTAGCTTTCGCCTATGCGCCTGCAGAGTGCAGGGGGTTGGACTAGATGACCTGCAAGGTCCCTTCCAATATTCTATGATTCTATGATTCTATCTGCTCCAGTCCAACACACAGAGATTCTCACTTCAGGGATCTATAACGAACCTTTTTGGAACTAAAGTATCCACCTGATGAAGTCAAGAAACAGATTAACAAAGCTAGAATGATACCCAAAGAAAACCTGTTGCAAGACAGGCCCCCCAAAAGACAATAACAGAACACCACTACTGGTCACATACAGCTCTCAACTCGAAACAGCTCAACGCATTATCAGTGACGTACAACCTCTACTGGATAATGACAGTTCTCTTTCATAAGTACTGGGGGGAGGCAAACCTTTTCTAGCATATAGACAGCCCCCCCCAATCTCAAACAACTCCTCACCCACAACAATACAACATCTAGTTTAAACATGGACACTAGTACCAGACCTTGCAACAAACCCAGATACCAACTTTGCTGCCACATACACCCAGACAACACAATCACTGGACCTAACAACATCTGTTACACCATCTCAGGCTTATTCATGAACTCATCTTCTAACATTGTATATGCCATTAAATGCCAACAATGCCCTTCAGTTCTCTACATAGGGCATACAGGTCAAACCCTACATCAAAGGATAAATGGACACAAATCTGACATAAAAAATCACAAGACTGAGAAACCTGTAGGAGAACACTTCAACCTTCCAGGACATTCACTGAGTGACCTCAAAGTAGCTGTTTTATTGCAAAGGAATGGGAGATTGCTGAATTACAAGTTATTACAACAGTCAGGACAATGGAACCCCCAGGGCTTAACAGAGATATTGGCTTCTTATCTCACTACACACACTAAGTCATTCTGTTCTTACTTATACCCAGAAATTAAACTTTGGCCCTGGTCACACTGAAGGTTTTGGCCTGGGAGAGGGACGAATCGGGGGCGCAGCAAACGGGCGCGATCTCACCACAACATCTGGGAAGCAGTGCGCACCCGTCCCCGATCCGGCCCTTCAGGCCAAAACCCCGCAGTAAAAAAGAACCACCCCCAGAGGTGGACTTACCGGGCATGCCTCATCAAGCGAGGCCGTGGGATCATTGCCACGCACTTCGTCCAGAGCAATCCCGGCTCCTGGCCAAACTGCGCATGCGCGCACATGCGCAGTTCAGCTGCATTGCTCCCCTTTCAGTGGCTTCCCCCCCCCTCGGCATCTAATCATGCCAGGGAGGAAGTGCGCGGCGGCTCAGGGGATCTATGTGATTCCGCCGTCATGTGTCTTTTTTGGTGCGGCTTTAAAAACCCGCACTTTGCCGGTGTTTTTTCCCCCGTGTGGCAGGGGCCTTTGTTAGTCTAATAAAGGCCACTGGACTTAAACTTGGTTCTCACATCTGTTTTTAACTCCTTTATTATCTGTACGCCAACTTGCTGCTATTTACACGTCCTACTATATGGGTTATTCCAATCTTAGCTATATTTATTACTCAGTTACTTATGCATCTTAACTCTAATCAGCTCTTCCTGACAACTAACCCCCCCCCCACCTGCATGTAATATTTCAGGAAATCTATTTCAATGTATGTGAAGAAGTGTGCACACGCCAAGTCTCTGTTCTCCCAGGTACTCAGGGTTGAGCTTGGTTTGTCTTGGAATTAGCTGGACTCTAGCTTCATTCTCACATCTTTTTTGTTAACTTTTGCATTTACATGCTAATTTGCTGCTATCCATTGGTTTGATGGCCACCTGATCCAATTTCAGCTCCGCATATGCATCTTGGCTGTCAGTGCCACTCTTAATGGCTGCCCACCACCCTCTTTTTCCCTGTAAATAATCCTTGAGGAGATTTTGTTCAAATTGTCTGAAGAAGTGTGCTTTGTACATGAAAACTTACACTTTGAATAAAACTTTTTCTTGTCTTAAAGGTGCCGCTGGACTCAAATTTTATTACTTTATGGTGATGGATGCTAAGCTCTCACCAAAGTGCCAAGGGACAATTTGCTCACTTTGTTCACACACATTCTCCCTCTCTTTGTTAATAGCAAATCAGTGGACATCAAGGAGAATTTTTTTGAATTTCTGTATGTCACAGATAGAGCAGGAAAAGGTCTTGCAAGCATTATGCTGGACAGGGTGCCAGAAAAGTATAGATTGTTGGTTTCTAATATTTGTGTTCAATGCTATGCTAATGGTGCCAAAGGAGTGCAAGCCATTGTTGTAGCATTTTTTTTTAAAATCCCCAGTCTTTCTTTGTACCTTGCTCTCCCCAAAACTGGAATCATGTGTTGGTGCATGCTGCAGACAGTTCAGGTGAGGCAAAGGAATTTTTGTAATATTCCATTATATTTATTCATGGGGGGTGAGAGCAAAAAAAAAAAATGCTGCAAAGTAGCCTTACAGCATTTGCCAAAACTGACCCAGAAAGCTCTGTCTCAGATATCTTGTGATGCTACATGTTACAGTAGATACTGTCAAACTGGTTTTGTTACAATTACCACAACTAGCTGATGCATTAGAGATGCTTTCTCAATGGTATTCATCTTGTTTACCACTCAGGTACAAACAGGAGGAAATATACTTAGCCATCTTTGCACCCAATTAGGGCCATGAACACTTTAGGCAATGAACACTTTAAAAATATAACAATTTAAAAAAAATACATATGTATAAAATCAGCAATTAAAATTTGGATTGTGATATTTTGGAGGATTAAATTAATAGCATCAAAGATAGTTAAAGAAACGGAGTGATGCATTTCTCAACATTAAATATAATTTTTATTGTATGGCTCCTTTCATCCTGTGCTGAGTGATAAAATTAAGTATCCTCCTCTCTGTCAGATGGTTCCAAGATGAACATCTTCAGTATGTTGGGATGCTTAAGCATTCTGGAGGGATAAAAATTGGCCTCCTTACTTTCAGTGATGAATTTTTTAAAAAAAACATTCTTTGCAGACCCTTAGACCAAGGCTCCTTCAGAACAATATTTGCATTATTTTACACAAATTATGCTAATTTTATTGAACAGTGCTCCAAATAGAATCATAATTGCTTTTCCCCCCTTCTCTCTGGTTTTATACAAAGTAATAAAAATAACTAAGAAAGCAAAATTTTGTACATCTCTTTACCAGAGTAAACAAATTAAAATGGAAAAGGGAATGGTTGAAGAAGAAAAGGCAGAGCCAAAGGGGAGGGGTCAAATGGAAGGAGTGTGGTTAGAGGTAATAAAAATAATTAATAATTATCATCACATAGCAACATGTGTAGTATAGCCAGGAGATCCAAAGATTGTCAGGCAGCCTTAAATTCTAGCCCTTTAGCATTATGCACCACTAATGTGGTGAGCTAGACTTATTTTGGGAGACTGAGAGAGTTCTGAGAGAACTGTGACTGACCCAAGGTCACCCAGCTGGCTTCATGTGGAGGAGTGCGGAATTGGACTCGGTTCTCCAGATTAGAGTCTGTCGCTCATAACCACTACACCATGATGGCTCTCATTTAGAGGCAAAAGGGGAGAGGGGTCCCAGTTATATTTTATTGCCCAGGGCCAACACAAACCTGAAACTGGGCCTGCTCTATCATGTCCCTCCTTAGTCATTGCATTTCTAATCTGAAAAGTAACAGACTCTTAAATCTTTCCATTGCTTTCATAATAATCCCCAGCATAGAGTTTGCCTTCTTCACTGCTGTGGCACACTGGGTTGACATTTTCATTGAACTATCTCCAAGTTCTCTTTCCCTCTCTGTCGCAGTCAGTTCAGACCCTATTAACATGTCCTTAAAGGTGGGATTTTCTGTTGCAATGTTCATTTTCCACATTGTTGCCTACTCACTCAATTTGTAGAGATCCTCCTGGAGCTCTTCACAGTCGGCCTTAGTTTTCACCGTCCTGAATAATTTTGTGTGATCTGCAGAAATGGCCACTATAGTGTTCGCCTCCTGTTCCAGATAACTTATGAACAAATTCAATAGTACCAGCCCCAATACTGATCCCTGTGGGACCCCACTGCTTATTTCCCTTCCTTAGAGAGTTATCCATTTATTCCCACTCTCTGCTTCTTTTTCTCTGAGTCGCTTTTTAATTCATAAGAAGACCTGTCCTCTTATCCCATGACTCCAAAGCATACTCAGGACCCTTTGGTGAGGTACCTTGTCAAAAGCATTTTGAAAGGTGAAGTATATAATGTCTACCAGGTGACTGTTAACTATATGTTTGTTCACTTTCTCAAAGAACTCCAAAAGTTTAGTTGGGCAGTACTTTCCTTTGCAGAAGCCACACTGATTTTCGCTCTGTAGGTTTTGTTCCTCTGTGTGCCTAATAACTCTTTATTGGATTACAGATTCTACGCATTTGCCTGGGACAGACATTAGGCTGTCTGGTCATTTCCTGGTTTCATTCTAGACCCTTTCTTAAAAATCACTGCATCATTTGCTACTCTCCAGTCCTTTGGTATATTGGTTGATTTTAGTGACAAGTTATATATTGCATCAGGACCCAGAGAATTACTGATTTTTAATTTCCCCCAATAGGTCTAGAACTTCACAAGTGACTGGAGCAAATATCTTAAAGATACATAGAGGGGGAGGGCGGGGTAGAAATCCAATAAATAAATAAATTGAGACATTTTTCGGATTTGTATAAGTTTTGCAGAGTAAATAAGCAAAGAGCCGACACCATGTGTTTAAACTTTAAAAGACAAAAACTTTATCTAGAAAAATAAGAGAGGGAGTTACATTGGTGGTGGGGGGGAACAAGAAATACAGTTATCTAACTGACTACTTTGTACTGGTTGCATGGTTAGAAGCTAAAAATGGAATGGCAATTCTGTCCCTGCTCACAACTTTCAGAACAAAGAGACGGGATATTCTGCCATAAAAGATCAAAGAAATACCTACGTGATCAAAGGCACATCTTCAAACCAATATATTGATCAGCCAAAGACAAGACTAAAGAACACTTCAATTATACTGGTCACCACCCACTCTAGCCTGGGAAAACTTTACTTCTAATTGGTTACAGCTTAGCTAGGTAACATCCTGTTTAGACACAGCATCAGTCATATGACCTATCATAACTGAAAGTGAAATTCAGGTGGGGGCAGTCGTGTTGGTCTGAAGCAGCAGAACAAAGTTTGAGTCCAGTGGCACCTTCAAGCCCAACACAGTTTTATTCTGAAAGTAGATCAAGATGGGTAGCCATGGTAGTCTGTCTGTAGCCATAGAAAAGAATAAGAGTCCACTAGCGACTTAAAGACTAACAAAATATGTGGCAGGGTATGAGCTTTCGTGAGTCACTGCTCACTTCTTCAGATACATAAATACATAAGACATAAACAATCTTTTCCATTTCTAACTTCTGTGACAAGATTTCGGGAGAGCTATGCATTTGGCTGAAATATAAGGGTTTGCTGCAAAACTGATTCTGCTTCTGAGAGGTATAATTGCATTTACAGGTTCTGTTTCTCTTTTCCAATCTCCTCCAAAATAATTGGGTTATGGAACTGGAAGCTTTTTTGCACTTAAAGACTTAAAATCTAAGAGACAGATTTAATGTAAGAAACCCTGTTCTCCTAGGCAAAGATTGTGAGAGAAAAGATATTAAAATGTTAAATGCATTTTAAAAAACCCAGAGAAATATTGTAATTGATGGGAAATGGGGTCTGTAAGTGTAATGAGGTTATTTTTATGTTCTGTTAAAGAGACTCTAGACACAAAGGGTTGTGAATCTGAGAGAGGGATTGCATTTGACAGGATACACCATGGGGGGGGGGTAACATAGGTCTTGACACCCAGCTATATCTGTTGTTGGGCGGCCAGTCTGGCTCAACCCCATATGACCTGGATCAGGTGCTTCAGGATGTGGTGGACTGGTTTAAACTGAGCCAATTGAAATTAAATCCAATGAAGACGGAGGTCCTGTGCCTGAGTCGGAGCAGGTTGGGGGTAGGGATCCCACTACCGACCTTCGATGGGGCACCGTTGGTGCCAGCGCCGAGGGTCAAGAGTTTGGGAGTGCTCCTGGATGCCGCCTTAACAATGGAGGCCCAGGTAGCAGCCACTGCCAAGGCAGCCTTTTACCATCTACGGCTGATTAGGCAGTTGGTTCCCTTCCGCGACCGCAACGACCTTGCAACGGTGATCCATGCTATGGTCACCTCAAGATTGGACTACTGCAATGCTCTCTGCATGGGGCTGCCCTTGTCCCAAATCTGGAAGCTGCAATTAGCCAGGTTGTTGATGGGTCTCTCAATTCGAGAGCACATCTGGCCTGTGCTGAAGGCATTGCACTGGCTACCAATAGCATACTGGATTCACTTCAATGTGCTGGTTTTGCCCTTTAAAGCCCTATATGGCCGGGGGCCTGCCTACCTGAGGGACTGCCTTTCCCCACATGTCCCTCAGAGAGCACTGAGGTCGGGGACCCAAAACTGCCTGACTCTCCCAGGTCCAAAAGATGTCAGATTGGCCATCGCCAGATATAGGGCCTTCTCAGTGGCGGCTCCACACTAGTGGAATGAGCTCCTGGAGGACATCAGGGCCCTGTGGGACCTTTTACAGTTCCACAGGTCCTGTAAAACGGAGCTCTTTCACCAGGCCTTCGATTAGGAGCCGCCACTGATGAATGAGCTATTGACAACATCTATTATGGCCTGCATGTTACTGGCACTTTACTGGGATACTGGTCTAGTCATACTGGACCATCTTACAACGATTGCCATCTGCACTTTGCTATTTGTACTTAATCTGCATCTGAGAAGCCAAGTGACACCCTTAAGGGACAGTGATCACTTTCAGCCCTATTGCCTACCTCAAAATGGTGGATGTATTGTAATAGTGTCCCGGTCAGCCGCCTCCCGCCCTCCTGGGACTGGCCGGGAGAAACCCCAAATTGGCTAACTCACCTGAAAGGGAAGTCAGACCGTCGGCATCAAATACGGAGGCAGTTCGACAGGAGTTACAACCATGGGAGGAAGAAAGAAGCTGCACAGAGCTTGGGGGTCGGGCAAGAAGGCATACCAGAGAACCACGAAGGGGAAATGAAATGGAAAGAAGAGAAGAGGGAGGGAGGAGTGGAATTCAGCCTGCAGAGCAGAAAGCAGCCTCCGCACCCAGCGATCGACAGCAGGAAGGAGGAGCAGTCAGCGTGGAATGTTATAAAGGGGGCGGGGCTAAGCAGGGGAAGACGGGGCTGTTACACAAGAGGGTGCTGGGAGCGGGGCATGGGTATAAGAGGAAAGAGAGGCTGGGGATTGAGGAGGACGAGACACAGATGAGACTGGGGACAATACCTGAAGCTCAGAGAGACCCACATCCCCAGAGCCTGACTGGTTGAAGGTTTAGTCTGTGCAGACAGAGGGATATCCCAGGTGAACCTAACCTGATCCCCTGCCTGTCTGAGGTTTCCTTTTGCCTCCTTTATTCTTGTCTTAACCCTCCCCCAGGACGCCTCCCTGAGCAGAACCTGGTGAGCAACAACGGCAACCAGAGGGTTGCCACCTGAGGCTGAACATGGACTTCACAAATAGTGATCATGAGATTGAGGTATAATCTATTGGGCTGGCACTCAGAGTGGACCAGTATGTATAAGTGCCATGAGAGGAGTCATACATGGTTCCATAGAGGCAATGTAGATGATACTCCCAATGTAATATAGATAGTATTTCTACATATCTCAAACCTGACTTGCTCAGGAGCTAGCCCTGAGATGATCCAGCCAAAAAAACATGCTTGTGAAGCAACCTGGTTGTTTATACACCTTGAGGGACCAGAAAAACCAGCACCAGTCTTTGCATTGAAGTCACCACATGGGGCAATGTGGGGAATTGGGGTCTAGAGAATCCAAGGTGGTGGACAGGTTATCCCAGATAGCATCTATGTTTGAATGCTTGGAACTTCTAGGTGGAAAAGATGTGTTCACACAGAGAAGGGATCCAATATGTTTGTCTCTAATCTCCAGCACTTGGATATGATTCTGGGTTCAGGATGTGGATGTCAGCCTTGAGGTCAACTGAGACAAAGACTATTAGACCCCCACTAGCACGGCCTTAAGTATGGGTTTTAACAGCAGGGACAGCAAATGCTTGCAAGTGTGCTATCTTGACTGGAAACACGGTCCAGAATCAAGGTAAGCCACAGAGCCAAATGTTGGATAGCTGGGAAGTCAATTCAAGGTTGCAGGTTTCAAGGACAAGGAGCGGCTGCTACACACGCAGAAGCAAACCTGAGTATGCAGAGTTGCTACCACGCTGGAGCAGGTGCAAGGAGTGCTTTTGAGCAAATCCTCCCTTCCCTGGGAGTTGAGTCTGCCAAGGCTTACAGCTCCTCCCGTTGCCTTTGCAGGAGCTGCAGTCTGGCACTCCTTCTTCGCTCCTGCATAGTCAGCCTCTGGTGTGCCCCACGTCTGCGGCACTCAGGAGAACTAGGCGGGGTGTCTGGCCTCGGGGTGTCTGCAACTGGGGGTGCTGGGCCAGGCTCAGGATCAGTCTCTCCTTCTGACTGTACCTCCTGTGCAGCTGCTGGGTACTCCTCCTCCTCAGGTACCGTTGAGGGTTCCTCTTCTGGGCTGACTCCAGAGGAGGCTGGGCTTCTCCCTGCCTCTTCCTCATCTGAGGAGTAGTCAGCCTCAGCAGTACCCACGACAGGAAGCCTTGTAGAAATGTGGGGCTGTTCTCCTAGGACCAAGTTTTCTGCAGACACAAGATGTCAAATTTTTGTAGAAATGAAAGGAAGTTTGAATCATGGAGTTTATTCCCCTGTCCCATAAGGTTCCAGGAGACAAGGTGTAGTAGTCAGTTTAGCCTCTCAATCCTATTCAGTTCTCCATTGGGGTCTACTAGAACAGATCCATTTTTGAATGAGGGCATGGGGCTAAAGTAGAAGACTTGCTGGATGGGGCCCTGTTGTACCGATAAGAAGATGGTGACCAGAGCCACCACCCTCTGAAGAGAAGGCCTGACCACCACGTCATGACTTCACTGCCATGGCGACCTGAGTAGGCATAACATTCCCTGTGTGGCTGACTGGAGCAGGAGAAGACGACGGGTCTCTTTCTTTCTTTCTCCCGGACTGGTTTTCTCGTCGCAAAAACGAGGGAGGGTTTCTGGAGTTGGTTTTGGGGTTTGTTTTTTTGTTTTGTTTTGTTTTTTCACAGTGGCCATCTGGGAAGGAAGAGATTGGAGGGAGGGGGAAAGTTAATCTGATCGGAGCGGGATGGGATGGGACGGAGCCCAGCGAGCGGAAACATTTCCCCTGGTTTCTGAGTGACCCAGGGCTTTTCTGGGGTTGCTGTTGGGGGGTTTTTGGATTTTTTTTACACAGTAATCGTCTGTATTTTCACAGAAGAAAGCTTCCCTTTCCCTCCCTTCCCCCCCCTCTTTGCAATAGAGAGACTCTGGCTAGGTGGAGGCTGGGGGAGGGGAGAAATGTTCACTTTGACTCCTAATTATGAGTGGAGCTCATAACATATGGGGAGCTACAAACGGCAGGTGAAAATTGCCGGTTTCTTTCCTTTTTTTAAATCATAACTGTTGGGGGTTTTTTTTGGGGGGGGGGATAATTCCACCAGGCCAGAAAATGGAAGGCTGGAGGCTGAAATGGACTAGCACAGATCTGCTTTGAGATTATACATAATGCAAACTCTCCCACGGACTCGAGGCCATCAGGGCTCATGTAGAAATATTCCCCCCACCTTTTGATTTTTTTTAAATTTGTGTGTATGTGTGTGTGTGGGTGGGTGGTGCATACATGTGTGTGTGCATATGTGCCCATGACCCTCCCCCACCTGCTACCAATGGCCACCAGCCATTTTCCCCACCTGCTACCAATGGCCTGGTTTTTTTTTTAAGTAATTGACATATTATTATATTGGTATAACAATCTGTCTATCATGTTCACTGAAATCCAGTCTTTCATTTTCTTAAAAAATTAAGTCTCTAGCCCCTTAAGCTGAGGTGGTATGTCTTTCCCCATATATCTCTGCAGTGGCTGAGATTAGAGGCTTACTCATTTTTTAAATGACAGCTGGTTATTCAGAGAACGTGATAGTTGTATAGGGTTGCCTTGGGAAATACCTGGAGATTTGGGGGGAGGACAGGGTTTGGGGAGTGGAGGGACCTCAGCAGGGTAGAATGCCCTAGAGTCCACTCTCCAAAGTAGCCGTTTTCTACAGGTAGGTTTGCCAGCTCTGGAGGTTTTGGGGGTGGGGACTGAGGAGGGTGGGGTTTGGGGAGGGCAGGGACTTCAATGGGGTATAATGCCACAGAGGTCACCTTCCAAAGCAGCCATTTTTTCAAGGTGAACTGATCACTGTCACATGGGAGTCAGTTGTAATTACAGGAGAGCTCCAGCCAGAGGTTGGCAACCCTGTGTCCAGGAGAGCTGATTGTAGTCATCTAGGGGTCAACTATAATAGCAGGAGCTCTCCAGGTGCCACCTGGAGGTTGGCAACCCTATCATTACAACCAGGGCTCTTTTTGTGGAAAGCACAGCAGGAACTCATTAGCATAATAGGCCACACCCCAAAGCAGAAAGTCATTAGCATATTAGGCCACACCCCTGACAGCACAGCTCATTAGCGTTCCTGCCCAAAAATAGCCCTGATTACAACAATATATTAATTGCCATTTTTAAAAAAGCCATCCTGTGGCAGGGGAAATGATTGACATGGGGGAGACCAGCTGGAAAGATGTAGGAAAACCTGCTGTGTGGAAGCTCCAGGGTCACTGTGGTGTAGTGGCAGCCACAGCAGCAGGAGGAAAACCACATAAACCCAACCTTGTGTGGAAAATTCCACTGTAACTTGTCCACAGGGTTTTTGTCTTCAAGGGATGGATTAAAGAGATGTAGGAGCCATCATTCTTGTTGGGAAAATAGTCAAAAATGCTTAAATTGTTCAGAGTTTCAATGGATCTTGCTTCACTGAATGAGGAGACTTTCTTTGTGTTTAAAAACCTTTATTTCTAAGGGTATAGGGTATACAGGGAAACGACAAATAAACAAACATCTAAGAGCTACATTTCTGCTGCTTATTTCTCAAAGCATAGTCACACACTTCTGAAGCAATGGTGGACAAACACCTTCTTCTCGACCCCTGGAAAGGAAGTCACCTGAAAACCAATCATTGTTTGTAAACACACTCAGATTCTTTCCACATTGGCTGTCTGCCAGGTTTTCCTTCCAGGTCATTCTAAACAATAGCATAGAAAGGTAAACAAGTTAACCCTATAATAGCTGGAACCTGAGACCTTGCAAACACATATATTTCCAACAATTCTCACTTCAGAGGGTTCTCTTGGCTTCCCAAAGCTCCTTTGATGTGGAAAGGGACCAGGAAGTAGTTAGTTTTCTATCCAGATCCTCTTCCTCTCCCAGCAGATCTTCTGCCAGTTGGAAGCAAACCACAAGAGCAGAGAAGGTTATGGAAGGAGCATGCACCAAACAAGCAGAGAAGGTTATGGTGGTTATGGCTGAAGGCTAGAAGGCTAACTTCACATAAAAGCCACTATTGCGTTGCAAGTAGGCCAGTTGAATTTCATTTTATGCCACTAATCTGCTTCATTGCATAACTATGGGAAAGCCACTATATCTCAGATTTAATTTCCATTTCTGTAAAAAGGGAATTAATAGTGACCCACCTCATGGAGCTGTGTATCTCTGATCATCACGAAGCACTTCCAAAATGCTCCAAGGACCAGAAGTAGGTTTGTGGTATTCTTAGCTATAGTGATGGCTATAAATGACAGAACTGGAAGCACTGCTTGCAGGGAAATGTAGAATAGGAAACAGGAAATAGAAGGGATGAAATCTGGCCTGGGCCTAGTCTGTTTTACTCAGACTACTTTCACTCATCATTGGATAGTGCACTCTCAGTGCACTATAGCAGTCACTTGCAGTCAATGCTCGCTCTAAGCTATGGAGTCTTGTGAGCAAAAAGATCTAAGAGATTTTGCCATAGTGCTTGCTAAACGAATTAACTATATTGAAATTTCAATGCTACACACTCTGAAAAACGTATGAACAAAACGAGACTTGATATGCATAGTCTGTTGTGTTTATGGCAACATTATGAATGATTCCTAAGGAATTGACTAGCTCCAGTAAACTGAATATTGGATAAGAATGTATAAGTCTGCGGATATTTCTTTTTGGCATAATATATCATGGTTGTTCTGCTCATTTTTACCTCCATATGAAGCCTGGAGATCTTCCAGAATTACAACTAATCTCCAGATTACAGAGATCAGTTCTGATTAAGAAAATGGCTGATCTGGAAGGCAGACTCCAGAGCCATTATACCCAGCTGAGGCCCCTCCCCCCCAGACCCCATCCTCCCCAGACTCTACCTCCATATGTCCAGGAATTTCCCACCTGGAGTTGTCAGCCCTACAATCTTACTTCCACACTCCTTGATCCAACTATGTCACTTTGGTTCTAGCGAACCCTAGACAGGTATCTCAGTGGCATGGGGAGGGACTGTTTGGGATTTGCTTTTCTCTGGAACAATTTCTCTCCTTCCGGTTTTGCACTAGAGTTCCCAGCTGAGAGAGTGGGAAGCAGCCATCTAGACGTGTTTAAATAGTGCTTTCAAAATGGCACGTAATATTCATAATACATCTCATGGCAATTAATTACTTATGAGATTTCCAGTGTCCTTCTATATTTGTTCCAATAGCAATGTGGTGCAATATATCTTCATGATACTTTGAACACTTACACAACTAGGCTCAGATATAAATAGGTCACATGGAACAATCAGCTTTCTCCTAGTAGGAAATCCCTTCGAAAAAAGGTGGATGATACTGTCAAAGTTGAGGTGCCAAGGTAGATTATTTATTTCCCTAATGAAATAGAATTGTCCATGCTGAGTCCTTGGTATACTGGCTGAAAGTTCAGTAGCTGGCAATCATTATTAGCACTGTTGTAGAATGGAGAAAGCAAAGTCCAGTCATATGAAAATATTACCTCTACATTCTCAAAAGTGTATTTACAGGTTTGTTTTTTAATCAACCTTAAAATCTTTGCGTTGGATCCTATGCGTTAGCTATGCAGAGCAACTTCAATCAAAGCCTTCGATCTATCCTCTTCCTTCCAATCCCCCAGTGCAGACATGCCACACAATATTTTTCATCACAAAAGGGAACTCTCCAACAATTGAGTCCCTTTCAGGCTTCTTTGCATGAGTGTGTGTGTGGGAGGATTGTGTGTACTCACTGTCCCCACTAACATCCATACATTCAGCTGAAAGTTGGAGCAGCGGTTCTGCAAGAACCTTAATGGTACAGAGAGAGTCCCATATGGGTACAGTTGTACACATGTAAACTCTGTTCTGACCTCCCAATATGGAGTTAAGGAATAGGGACTAGGAATCTCCCACCCTCCACCACCCCTTCAGAAAAAGGTCTGCAGGAAGCCTACAGCATAATCCTGACATTGTTTACTCAGAAGTAAATCCCACTCAGTTCAATTGGACTTTCTCCCTCGTAAGTATATTTAGGACCATAATCGTAAGATCATTACCTACTGTTGTCTTCCATTTCAAAATTTCTAAAATACCAGATTTATACATGTCTGTTTTCACTATCTGCCCCCAATCAAAAAGCTTTTCCTGACAATATCACAGTGGAATTTCAGAGGCTAAGGCATGCCTCTGAAAAACGTCAAGCTGTTTCTGTGGAAAAATTAGAGGTTGAAAGAAATATATATTCCATGATAAACCCCCTTCATAGCTCTCTTCTTTAAAGAGCCACATGCACAATTCTTCACAGCACTGAGTCATCAGGACACAAAAGCACTTTGAGCAATGATATTGAGTCTGCTTTTCTACAAGCTGTGCATATTTTTGTAGCTAAGTAGTTAAAAATCCTTTCCAATATAGGGATTTCATTATTATTAATTATTTACTCAGAACTGTCATTATGATTGATTGGGTTATCAGAGACACAGAGGCTTCCACAAGGAACTTAAAGTCTGGCTGTTCCAGCAAAGCAGTAAATAACAAACAGCCACAGAGTTCCGACTGATCTGCTTGGCATTGGTTTATCTAACAAGAGAAAAAACCTGACCAACAAAATCGGATGCAGACTTCTAATATGTATGGTCTGTCAACCATAATATCCTGCTGACCCACCTCTTTGCACGGGGACTGGGGGGCACTGTGTTACGGTAGTGTGAGTCCTATCTGGGGGTTCGGTCTCAAAAGGGGGCACTGGGGGACTTCTGCTCTGCCCCAGGGCTGCTGGCCTGAGGGGATCTGCAGGGTTCAAGCTTATCCCCTATGCCAGAAGTATCAAACTCATTTGCTACAAGGGCCGGAACTGACATAAATGTTACTTTGTCCGACCAGACTATGTATGCCATAAAATGTAATGCCAGGTAGCAGGGATATAAACTTTATAAATGACACAGGCAAACTCAATTAACAATATTATCTTTTACTCAAAATACAAACAAAAGCAATTGATCGCTAGGAGTGAAAGCAATTGATTTACTGGGAAAACCACAAAAGCCCCAATAAGTGTATTTAATAATATGCAAAGTCTAGTTTTTCCCCAAGGGATACAATAAAGGAGGGTATCTTACATTTCCATACAAATTAGTTACCTTTTGTATATATAGCACTTTTAGGAGATGAGTTATCTACCTTGCAAGTAAATAAGGTAAGCACGTGCCCATGGCCAGCCGCAGCAGCCAAGCACAGTTATGATCCACCTCTCACTCTTTGTTTCCTCTCTTTCCCTGTCCTACCTCTGAGGATTTTGAGGAGGCACATCGGACTTTCCCCTCCATCACCCCAACCCCACCACCATCAACAACCCTGTAAGGTGGCCTAGGCTGAGCAACCAGCCCCAGCTGACCCAGATGACACAGGGTCCTGGCTTGGGGTGGGGTCTGAACCGGACTCTCCCAGATCCCCCCACTGCCAGTTCTCACCCTTCCTGTAGTTACAGAAGCAGTGGGGCTGAGGGGAAGGTCTGATGGAGAGGCTGTTTCTGAAACTTCCAGGAGGTGCTTTTTGTATTCTCACGACCCTTTTTCCTACATGGGCTGAGAACAAGTGCGAGAGAGAAGGTAGGTCACTATCTCCCACCCTCTCTGACACTCATTCTACCTCTTGGCTCCATGGCTGTTCAGATGAGCAACGATGACAGCAGTTTCCCCTTTTCACTTCATTCCTCCACTCGCTTCCAAGGCTGGGACATCTTTGCCCTCAGAGCAGTTGCCTCCCAATCCACGTATGTCTCTGCTGGCCCCATCCCTTTGTTGGCAAACCACTGCTCCATGCACCCGCTCTCACCAACCCCCTCATGGTCTCCATTTGGTGCAGTGGTGACAACACCACATGCTCAGCTGTACTCCTTACTGAGTGGCTTCACCAATCCTCACTGAGCTGCGTTTGAAGGAGGTGGGAGGAAAAAAACACCATGCCTCCTCTTTCTTTGCCTTCTCTGCCATTCCCCCCACACTATTTTACCTCAGCCTCGTAGTCCTTCTCCCTAGCAGTTTATTTTCTTTTGCTTGACTGCTTCAACCACACACACCTCACTGTGTGCATGCACTCCCCCCCCCCCCCGAGCAACCTCCTGCCTTTCCTCCCTCATACCAGTTGCTCAGAGGCCAGATAAGAGCCCTGGACAGGCCAGTTCCGGCCCTCAGGCCTTATGTTTGACACCCTTGCCCTATGCTGTTTAATATCTATTTAAAGCTGCTAGGAGAGGTCATCAGAAGGTCTGGGCTGTGGTGTCACCAATATGTGGATGATACCCAGCTCTACCTCTCTTTCTCACCTAATTCCAAGGATGCTGTTGATGTACTGAACCAATGGGCTGGATGAGGGTGAACAAGCTGAAACTTAATTCTGACAAGACACAGGTTCTCTAGGTTAATAGAAAGGCAGAGCTGGGACTTTAGATCTCTCCTGTCTTATATGTTTGTGTTTGTGTGTTTATGTGTGTGTTTCGCTGTCAAGTATTCCTCTTGAAAAGCCAGGTTTGCAGCTTGGAAGTGCTACTCAACACAGTGGTCACCTTAGATAACCCAGTGACTGTGATGGTTCAGATGGCTTTTCCCCAGCTTCAGCTGGTGTATCAGTTCCTGGTTCAGTCAGATCTAGCCACAGTGATCCATGCCTTAGTTATATCTAGACTGGACTACTGCAAAGCACTCTATTTGGGACTACCATTGAAGAGTGTTCGGAGACTGCAGCTAGTGCTGCACATTGTGGCTAGATGGGTGGTTGGGGCTAGCTATATGGATCATGTAACCCTGATATTATTGCAATTATGCTGGATACTGATGGACTCCCAAGTTCAGTTCAAGGTGTTAGTTTTGACCTTTAAATCCCTACATGCCTGGGGCTGGGTTATCTGAAGGACCACCTTCTCCCATATGTTCCTGTCCAGAAGTTAAGATCTCAGGGAGAGGCCCTCCTGACTGTCCCATCAATCAAAGAAGCTTGTTTGGTGGGTACATAAGAGAGGGCCTTTTCAGTGGCAGCCCCACAACAACCTCCTCAGGGAAGGAGTAAGAGTTAATCTCTCTCTCTCTCTCTCTCTCTCACACACACACACACACACACACACACGCACACGCGCGCACGCACACGCGCGCACACACACACGCACAAAGCTCAACACTACAGCCTACCAATGCTGCTTTCCTTACAAACAAAACTATGCCTTACAAACAAAACTATTGAGGCTTTGCTTCACTGTTCTTAAAGTAGCATGCACTTTCCTAGGATCATATTCCTTCCTCAGTGGCTGTGATTAATGGACATAATCAGCCCCTGTCATTTCTAGTATTCCAACGTATCTAATCATTAAAGACTTTGGAAGTGACAGCTGAGGACAAATAGAATAGCCTGGACCAAAATTTGTGAGTCGTTGTCACAACTTTGCATTCCAACTTCATGTCAAACTGCCAAACCGAGAAAGATGTGCACTACATTCTAGGGGGAGAGGGAGCTGACATTCCTAATTTGGCCATGACATTTATAGGCTTTGCCAATCTGACACAGCTAATTGCAGGCTTGGCTAATGTCCCAGGGCTATGGCTTCACTTTGCTTGGGCTTGTAGCTATGGGTGCTTCACACAGTTCAACAGATCACCTCTCCAGCCCTTTCCTGGCTCTCTGTTATCAGTGGCTGCATTCTTCTCTTTGGCCTTTCCTTGACTGTTGTCAGCAGTAAAAATGTCCATGACGATAGAAACACAAGTGCTGATAATGTCTAGGTGTCTTCAGAAGACATAACGTACGTGAATTAAATGAAACAGTGGAGCTGAAAACAAATATTGTCACTGTAAAGCGGGTCACTATGCTATGTTAATTTTTACTATCTAACCCTGTGATTGTTGCCCATTTGTTTGGTATTGTAGTCTCAACATTTAATTGCAACCCAGTTGTGCTTTCTGAGTTTAGAAGACTCCTGAAGTTTCTTACTCCTTTCATACACTGAGGGTCCTACCAGATACGATGGAGATCAGTGACCAGCAACTTTTAAAGAGCAATTTGCAGCCATAAAGGGGCCCAGTTTGGACTGGGGCAATGCAAAAAGGATATAGGTGGCTAAATCTTTCCAGCCCTACAGTGTTTCATGGATCAAAACTGCTTCACCTCTATTGTTATTAGATGTTCAAATCAGTGGTTCCCAGCCTTATTGGCATGGTGACCCACAAGTCCAGTACTTTGTATGGTGACCCATCCAGGGTTGGCCCAAGGTTTTTTGGTTGCATAGGCAAACTGTGACCTTGGCGCCCATCTGTTCTTGTTGTTGTTGTTGTTGTTGTTCAGTCGCACAGTCGAGTCCGACTCTTCGCGACCCCATGGACTAGATTCCGCCAGGCCCTCCTGTGATCCGCTGTCCTCTGAAGTTGGCTCAATTTCATGTTCGTTGCGTCGATGACACTGTCTAACCATCTCATCCTTTGCCGTCCCCGTCTTCTTTGACCTTCAATCTTTCCCAGCATCAGGGTCTTTTCCAGTGAGTGCTCCCTTCTCATTTGGTGGCCAAAGTATTTGAGCTTCAGTTTCATTATCTGGCCTTCCAGGGAACAGTCAGGGTTGATTTCTTTGAGGATTGACTGATTTGTTCTTCTTGCAGTCCAAGGGACTCTCAAGAGTCTTCTCCAGCACCATAGTTCAAAAGAATCTATTCTTCGGCGCTCGGCCTTCCTTATAGTCCAACTCTCGCAGCCATACATGACTACTGGGAATACCATTGCTTTGACCATGCGGACTTTTGTTGGCAGGGTGATGTCTCTACTTTTTATCATGCTGTTTAGGTTCGCCATCGCTTTCCTCCCAAGGAGCAGGCGTCTTTTAATTTCATGGCTGCAGTCACAGTCTGCGGTGATCTGGGATCCCAGGAACGTGAAGTCTGTCACTACTTCCACGACTTCCCCTTCTATTTGCCAAGGAGTGATGGGGCCGGATGCCATGATCTTAGTTTTTTTGATGTTGAGCTTCAAGCCCACTTTTGCGCTCTCCTCTTTTACCCTGAGCAAGAGGCTCTTTAGGTCCTCTTCACTTTCTGCCATTAGAGTGGTATCGTCTGCATATCTGAGGTTGTTGATCTTTTCCCCAGCAATCTTAATTCCCGCTTGTGATTCATCCAGGCCAGCATTTCGCATGATGTACTCTGCATATATATTAAATAAGCAAGGTGACAATATACATCCTTGCCGTACTCCTTTTCCTATGCTAAACCAATCAGTTGTTCCATATCCGGTTCTAACTGTCGCTTCTTGGCCCTTATACAGGTTTCTCAAGAGACATGTGAGGTGGTCTGGTACTCCCATCTCTTTAAGGACCTGCCATAGTTCGTTGTGATCCACACAGTCAAAGGCTTTAGCATAGTCAATGAAGCAGAAGTAGATGTTTTTTTGGTACTCTCTTGCTTTCTCCATAATCCAGCGAATGTTGGCAATTTGATCTCTAGTTCCTCTACCTCTTCGAAACCCAGCTTGTACTTCTGGTAGTTCTCTATCCACGTACTGTTGAAGCCTAGCTTGTAGGATCTTGAGCATGACCTTGCTAGCGTGTGATATGAGTGCAATTGTGCGATAGTTTGAACATTCTTTGGCATTGCCCTTCTTTGGGATTGGAATGTATACTGACCTTTTCCAATCCTGTGGCCACTGTTGCGTTTTCCAAATTTGCTGGCAAATTGAGTGCAGCACTTTAACAGCATCATCTTTTAAGACTTTGAATAGCTCAGCTGGAATACCATCACCTCCACTAGCTTTGTTGTTAGTAATGCTTTCTAAAGCCCATTTAACTTCACATTCCAGGATGTCTGGCTCGAGGTCAGTGATTATACCGTCGTGGTTGTCAATCCATTTTCTATAGTGCCCAACCAGGTATTTTTCAGAAGCCAACGAACATCACACAATGGGTGTGGCTGCCCCACTGTGAACTCCAAGCAAGTGGACTTTATTTCCTCCTCCTCTGCTTGCTGTGCCAGAGCATGTGTTTGAGGGTGTGTGCTCAAGAGGGCACTGGGATGAGGAAATATGTGAAGATGACAGTGAAGAGGTTGCCAGCAAAGGGCTCAGTGCAGTACATCTCCCACAGCAGGCAGAGGGTGGTGAAGCAATGCAGAAGGAGCAGCACCAAGACAGAGGCCACACACACACACACCGCAGATGCCTCTTTCTATCCTTTCCTGGTTTTTCCATGGCAGGCTGAACAGATCCCACCTAGGCTGATTCTGCACTCGTCAATTCCCCCACAGTTTGTCCACAGCTTCCCTCCGCATTGCCTCCCGCTCTCACTTTCCTCTTGCACTGCAGCTACTTCCCGATTCTACACTGTTTTATGGCCCTTCGGAGGTGACTCGCAGTCATCACTGCTTTGCCCCACGGTATCCGAAAGTGGTTTCTCCCAAATCATTTCGCTCTTCAGCTTCCTATTTGGAGGGAATACGTAATGTATCCAGTCCAGACCGCATGGCCTGCTTGGGCTCCACGCGGTCAGGCACAAACGTCGAGCTTCGCTCCAAGAGACAATGGACCATGCGGATCCTAGCCCGCTTCAATCAGTGGGCTAGGTTCCCGGCCGAGAGCCTATGGGACTCTCGGCCACTGTAAATAACCTATTGGGAAGTGGGGTGGTGTTTTGGGTGGCGGTTTCTAGGGGAATATAAGCCGGCCTGCGAGCCAGCCAAAGTCGTCTTGTTCCTGATCGAATAAAGTACGCTTTGCTGAAATCACTCTACGTCTGCGTACTTTTCAGAATAGTAAGCAGACTGGACGTGGCTTTGTCATCTCCACCCCCCTCCCCTATTTCCATTCCCATTTATCACATCACAATGAGCTATTCTTAGATGTCCACCAGGTGGCAGTCTTCTGCGTTTTTCCTTTTTATACTATTGCCAGGCTTTCTAAACCACCACCACCACCCCACGAAAGCAGCATATTAAACATATGTTGGTGGGGATGGTGTGTTGTCTTGAGAATGTGCATTGCTAGTCAAAGGACACCTCTAGTTACAAGACAGTGGGGTGAAGGCTTGGGTTCCCATATTCTCCAACCCTACCCTACCCTCTTTCTGCTACTGCCTTGAAGTTAGTAGTAGCCACATGAACACATGAAGCAGCCTTACATGGAATCAGGCCCTTATTCCATCACAGTCATGTTTACTCAGACTGGCAGTGGCTCTCCAGAGTACCAGATAGAGAGGTCTGTCCCATCACCTACTGCCTGGTCAGCTGGAGATGCCAGGGATTGAACCTGGGGCCTTCTGCATGCCAAGCAGATGTTTTACCACAGACACACAGCCCCTTCCCAGATGGCTTCCCCCCCTCATTATTGTCACAAAGAAGGAGGGGAGATGCGAATGTGAGAAGCTGGTGAGGAGAAAGGGAAGAGAAGGGGTGCAAAGGGTAGCAGCTACCACTAGGGAGGGCTGGCCTGCGACCCACTTTCAGAGGCTTCGCAACCCACTGTTGGGTCCTGGCCCACAGGTTGGGAAACACGGGTGTAAAGTAAACAAGGAAGAGTACTGGTTGTCTGTGCTGTTTTTCTAGTAACTCAGGTGGTGGTGGGTTTGATTAGTGGAATCATGAATGGGGAAGAAGGGTTAAACCTCCTCTCACCTCCTCATACCCATTTGCATCACTGTAATTCAACTTAAAAAGATGCTGGGAAGATCTAGTCCTCTCCAGCATCTTAACTGTTTTGTACCTGACATACACATCTGTTATATAGCAGAAATGATAGATGGAAATGAAACCCAGTGCAGATATCATTTAGAATATCTCATTCTCAAGCAAATAGAAAAAGAGGGCTGTGTTAATATTTTAGTAGGTGTGGAATACACAGAGGATTGGCAGGTATGATGGGCGAAGAAAATAAATGGAATATGTGAAAATGTATGAACTGGGGGGGTTTTTTGGTGAGGAAGTGCTTGAGGCCAGATATTTATCAGAAAGATACATGGAGAATGCTTCTTAAAAAGACTTCTCACCGTAACAATTTCAAACCATTTTGAATGTATGCAGTTGCTTGTGCTTGAACACCATTAGTTCTTACCTGATTGAAGGGTGTTATTCTATAGACCGTCAGGATAGCAGCTAAGCCCTTACACCAGCGTAAATTCAGGGCCAGTGCAGCAGAAAATATAACAGCATATTTGCTTCAAAGGATTCCTTAAAGATCATGGGAATAAATTGTATTTTCTGTTAGGAAAACAAAGCGGCAGCTCCTCCTCTATAGGGAACACTGAAAATTGCTCCACATATCAGGAAATATCTAGGACTGTAGACAACCTTTACAGTCATGGCAGCAATAATTATAATTAATGAAATATTTGTGTATTTGCTTTACATATAGTTTGCCTTTCTCACTGAGACTCAAAGTGGATTATGCAATGTAAATCAATGCAACCAATAGGATGATACGTCTAATAAGTAATGTAATAGGACCAGAAATTGTAGAAATTTGAACTTGAACTGTCTTCTGAATGAAGCCTAAGTAATAAACATGACATGTTAAACAATTCAGAACATGATATTACATCAGTAGAAATACAGTACATTTTCCTGGCTTGTAAAGTAGCCCTATTTCTTTTACAAAAATACCCTCTTGAACAATTCAGTTCTACATAGTTTGTAAAATGCCAGGACTGTGGGAGCCTTCCTGATCTCCTCAGACAGGCCATTCCACACTGAGAGGCTGCTACAGAGAACAGTCGTGTGGGGACAGTTGTTGATCTTCCGGGGCTCTTTTTGTAGAAAAAGCCCAGCAGGAACTCATTAGCATATTAGGCCACACCCTGACAGGACCGCTCATTAGCACATTAGGCCACACCCCCATGTTACCAAAAGTGTGGTCATCCAGCCATACCCACCTTTCCCTTCTTATTCTGTTTACCTTGTTTGTTGTCAAAACCCAGGGCTTTTTTTGTAGCAGGAACTCCTTTGCATGTTAGGCCACACACCCCTAATGTAGCCAATCCTAATGAGTTTCTGCT
>NW_015172002.1:2270414-2279877 GCF_001447785.1 Gekko japonicus | reverse complement strand
CTGCATGGTGGCATCTGCAGAAGTTGTCATTGTGGGACACAGGTGTAGAGATGGTTTTGCAGATATGAGGGTCCAAGGCCATGAGGAACTTTGCATGTGATTGCCAATATTTTGAACTGAGTTTGATAACTGATGGGCAGTCAATGGAGTGACTGCAGAATTCAGGTGCTGAAATGCTATTTCAGTTTCTCAAAGCTCAATATGCACATAGAGAGAGGACAGAGCCAGAAGAACATTCCCATGGCCTCTAAGACTCAAAATAGTATTTTCCCTGCCTAAGGCTACTTCAGGCCCTGAACAAACACTTTCTTACATACATGGAAATAAGCTCAGAACTCCTATTTAATGTAGATTATTTTTCCACTATCCATAACCTTCTCATGAGCTGGTATCTTGAATTCTTGCCAGATGGCAGTTCTGCTTAAAATATAAAGGGGATAATTTTTTTTGATATTCAGCTCACTTTCTGTATCTACAAAATACTGGATCTGTTCAGGGCTTATCAGGCTGTATCAGCACCACAGATTTAAACTGGGTTATCTGTCATTACGTCCCTTCTCTCTGGAAACTGTTAGTCAAAGAGCTACAGGCCTGTTTATTTAGTCCAAACAGCCATTCCTTTGAAGGCGTTGTTTGAAAAAACGCCTACTGGCCCATATGATATGACACAGAATTATACACAGTGATTTAACACTGAAGTGCAGAATTAATGAGGTCTCACCTAATCTCCTGCCTACCTAACATACTACAGTTTCCATCCCACAGGGTTTCTGTTCATGCAGATCCCATGATCTCCACTATAGCCTTTTTGGTACTCAAAGGGAACACACACTTTCAGTCGTGGAAAAGCTGGTTGGATCCAGTCAGGTTTTTAAAATTCGTTCCAACATACACAAATTCATAGCTATTCATAAGCAGGCCTGTTCCATAAATGATTAGCTTCCATTTTGTATTAGGAAAAGTGTAGACAGCATTGTGTGAATGAATATTTATGCTATGCTTCAGTAAAGTCTGCGGGTTTCAGACTTCTAAAATCCTGATGCATTGGTTATTGATTGTTCCATTGTGTTGAATGTACTGACTCACTATGTGAGTCTCTGGGTGCGTTCAGACGGGGCATTTGCAACGGTATAGGTGCCGGTTGGAATCGGTGTACTTACCGGCGTTCACACGGCGAACATCTGCCTTCCGTCTCTAACCGTTACAAAGAGCTTTAAACCGTTGTATTCTGCCACTAGGTCCCCAAGTGGTGGTATCCTGAGAGCAACGGTTGTAATCGCTTTACCCCACCCCATCTGATCGCTCTCCAACGTTGTAGAGCCACTTCCGTTCAGAAGCCCGAGGCTTCCGATTTTCGCCCACCTTTTTTTTTTAGGTCGGCGATATGCACTTGGGCGAAGCTTCGCCCCGGCGTTTGTTTAAAAAAAAAGAAAGAAAAGGTCCTTAGTTTAACTTTTAGAGGAGTCCGGGACCTCAGGGAGGCCACTTTGCTCTTTAAACTTTAAAGGTAAGTCCTTACCTTTAAACTTTAAATGTAAGACGGGGTGTTTTGTGCATGCGTGAAAATCGCCATTCTGTGGATGGCTGCCTATGCGCATGCACAAACTGAGTTAAAAAAAAACAATCGCCGACACCCACTGTGTGTGAACGGGCATACAGCGATGGGCTCCACAGACAGGAGGTAAGTGTGATTGCATTTCAGCCAGCATAAACTGCACCGGTTCCAACCGGTTCCGGCTGAAACGCCCTGTCTGAACGCACCCTCTGTGAGAAAGGCAGATGACAAATAACAATTTTTTTTTTTTCAAAAAAGAATTTTTACCCAGTTGCTCACAACTGGTTCTTCTTCTCAGGTCTCAGGTTCCAGCCAATGAACTCAAAGATTTTGAGTTGACTGATGTTCACTTGGGCATGTTATTTTCAATTCTGTTAAACCACAGTTAAAGTCAATGGGCTGAGAAGGATGTAACACTGCTTAGGATTACAATATTAATAACTTTGTCTTCAAGGTATTCACCCCATGACGGAAACTGCGAAGGAATTTATTGTATGCACATGGAATAATGTTATAGTTGCTGGCAATGAGGGTAGCAGAATCCTAGTGTTAAGTCTGGTGCTTAACAAATAGTCAGAGAGTGATTTCAGCAAAACTCAGGTTTATTTCAGCTTGACGATCACTTCTCTAACATGGTACAACTTCTGATAGCCCGAACAGCTATTCCATTGCAGCTGCTCGGTATTTAAACATTCCGGGCTAATGTAGCCACACCTACTATACAGTTATCAACCTATCAGGTTGAGCGCATAAGGGACCAATCAGAGTCTTTCCCGCTTACATACATTTGAACCTGATTGGTCGCATTAGTCTTGAACTTCAATCCCTGTTCAAGATGAAGCTTAACATTGCTTCCTTATGAGATGTTTCACATTACATCTTAACGTATTCATGGCAGCTTCTGAATACATTACACCTAGCATGCTGTCTACTGAGCTCTTTGACAGGAAGATGGGATATGAGTGAGAAAGCAAGACAGAGAGCGGGTCAAAGTAGACATGACAGAGATTAAGGGTATCTATCAGTCCTTAAAGGAACATTACAGCTATGTGGCCTCAATATAGACTGGAGTCATATGGGAAGAAGAGAAGATCTTTAACCCTTCTATTCCTACACAAGTTCACTAATCAAAACTAATTAAAATAGTCTGCTGCCTTCTGTTGTTAGACTTTTAACAGAAAATATACAAGTATCCATATTTTGCCTTCCCCCCCCCTCTTTAGAGGGCCATAACTGCACAGGGCTCATGAAACAATGCAGGGGTGTCAGGGTAAAACCCCTTCCTTTTTTCCCAGAGGGCCCCAAGCTTTATCATAATCCTGTACAACTATTATTAAGCTTCAGAAGATGCTTGGAAGATCCCATGAAGGATCTCTCAGTGTCTCATTTATTTTGACCCTAAGCCAAAAACTAAAAATAAAAATGGCAAATGATTAAACATTGCAAGTGGCATTGCTTACCTCTGTTCATTTTACCAGACATTCACAGTTTTTCCAGATACTAGAAATTCAGTCCAGAATCAAAATTCTACCATGTCTGCATCCAGAAAGGTCTCCACATACATTTATTTAATTTATTAGCCACTTCTCAATATGCAGGATTTGGAACACTGACAATATCAGGTAATACAACAATAAAATGAAAATAATCATGAAGAATAAACAAGCAACTAAGATATTCAACATCAGAAAATAGCTATTAGAAAAGCAAAATGAAGTACCTAAAGGTAGAATTTAAAAAAATCAAAGCAGCAGGACAAAAAGAGCAACAGCCATAAGAAAAACTCCAGCTTTAGAAAATATATTTTCAGCAAGGACGTTCAAGTGCACTAACAAAAAGCCCAGCCACACAAAAATAATTTCACCTAGTTCATAAAAGAGAGCAATCTAGACCACAGGAAAATGTCTATGAAGAGGGTTTTCCCCAGCTGAGGCACCACCACTGAAAATCCCTGTCTCTGATTACCCCTCACCTTACTCACCTTACTTCAAAAGGCAGCAGTGTGTGTGTGTCTGCACGCATGCATGCACAGAGGAAGGGAGATGCAGCTTTTAATTGGCGGTCAGGTGGTTAAAGGAAAAGACCATGATTTCCCACAAGCTGCTGCTCCGCGCTCGCTCTTCCTCCCTTTGCCCTGATCGTATGTGTCAACTTCACACCATGTGCTGTGCGGCCCCATTTTGCCCTGCAGCTTCGCCCGATTTCCCCCGCGTCTACTCAATCTTGTTCTTTGTATTGCTCTTGTAAAACATGATCTGGGTATTAAGATGTGTGGGATGTGAGCCCTGGGTTTATTGAGTGATGGGGCACACCTTCCCATATGGAAATAAGTTCTCTGACTCTGGATTTGGAGAAGGTTCCTAAAATGTTTGGAAATATCCGTGAATCTTTGTCCAAATGCTAGGAGCCATATTCCCCAGCAGGAAGCAGGAAGAGGTCTGGATGTGCATTTGTTCCACAGACATCCAGACAGGGACATTGGAGGTAACTTGTCTATACTATTAAGTTAAGTTTAGCTTATTGTTATGTTTTCTGTTCTTTGTATTAAATCTGTAACCAGTAGGAGTGATAATTCTTTTCCCTGCCTGTGCTCTAGCTTAATCTGTAGCAATAAAGTATTTTAATGTTTAAAACAGCAGACTGTGATTCAAAGGGTTACCAACCGCCAGGTGGCACCTGGAGATCTCCCACTATTACAGTTGATCTCCAGATCATCAGGATCAGTTCCCCTGGAGAAAACAGCTGCTTTGGATGGTGGACTCGACAGAATTATGCCCTTCTGAGATCGTTCTCTCCCCAAACCCTGCCCTTCACCCCCCAAATCTCCAGGTATTTCCCAACCCAGAGCTGGCAACCTGATTCACCTCCTACTCATGTGACCTTAGATCACTTGCTCACACTTGAACACGTTTATACACATACACACACAGGAGAGAGGCTGGAGTAATTGGGAAACTCTGTCCTTTGTACTAGTTCAGAGGCAACCTTTACTAATGTTCCTCAACTCATTGGTAATGTGGGAGGCTGAGTTTTACATGCAGTTGAACACACAACACACATGTAAGCACACAGACCCAGGGCAGGTTTATGACATGGTGGCTACTTGTGCTGGGATAGATCTGAGGATTTGGCACAGCCTGGAAGTTGATCAGAGCACAAACCAATGGGAAAATATACCAAGCTACAGTTCTCAGGATATGTTGGGGAAAGAGAAGACACTTAAACAAATATAAAGCAAATATTTTGTAGTACAGAAATACTTCAAACAGTAGTATTTAGATAGATCAAGGTGGGTAGCCGTGTTGATCTGAAGCAATATAACTAAGTTAGAGAATGGCACCTTTAAGACCCTCCACTGGGAAATCAAGGTGTGAGCTTAATCAGCAGCTGTGGGGGTGATTCCACCCATGAGAATACAAGTTCACTAATCAAAACTAATTAAAATAGTCTGCTGCCTTCTGTTGTTAGACTTTTAACAGAAAATATACAAGTATCCATATTTTGCCTTCCCCCCCCCCTCTTTAGAGGGCCATAACTGCACAGGGCTCATGAAACAATGCAGGGGTGTCAGGGTAAAACCCCTTCCTTTTTTCCCAGAGGGCCCCAATCTTTATCATAATCCTGTACAACTATTATTAAGCTTCAGAAGATGCTTGGAAGATCCCATGAAGGATCTCTCAGTGTCTCATTTATTTTGACCCTAAGCCAAAAACTAAAAATAAAAATGGCAAATGATTAAACATTGCAAGTGGCATTGCTTACCTCTGTTCATTTTACCAGACATTCACAGTTTTTCCAGATACTAGAAATTCAGTCCAGAATCAAAATTCTACCATGTCTGCATCCAGAAAGGTCTCCACATACATTTATTTAATTTATTAGCCACTTCTCAATATGCAGGATTTGGAACACTGACAATATCAGGTAATACAACAATAAAATGAAAATAATCATGAAGAATAAACAAGCAACTAAGATATTCAACATCAGAAAATAGCTATTAGAAAAGCAAAATGAAGTACCTAAAGGTAGAATTTAAAAAAATCAAAGCAGCAGGACAAAAAGAGCAACAGCCATAAGAAAAACTCCAGCTTTAGAAAATATATTTTCAGCAAGGACGTTCAAGTGCACTAACAAAAAGCCCAGCCACACAAAAATAATTTCACCTAGTTCATAAAAGAGAGCAATCTAGACCACAGGAAAATGTCTATGAAGAGGGTTTTCCCCAGCTGAGGCACCACCACTGAAAATCCCTGTCTCTGATTACCCCTCACCTTACTCACCTTACTTCAAAAGGCAGCAGTGTGTGTGTGTCTGCACGCATGCATGCACAGAGGAAGGGAGATGCAGCTTTTAATTGGCGGTCAGGTGGTTAAAGGAAAAGACCATGATTTCCCACAAGCTGCTGCTCCGCGCTCGCTCTTCCTCCCTTTGCCCTGATCGTATGTGTCAACTTCACACCATGTGCTGTGCGGCCCCATTTTGCCCTGCAGCTTCGCCCGATTTCCCCCGCGTCTACTCAATCTTGTTCTTTGTATTGCTCTTGTAAAACATGATCTGGGTATTAAGATGTGTGGGATGTGAGCCCTGGGTTTATTGAGTGATGGGGCACACCTTCCCATATGGAAATAAGTTCTCTGACTCTGGATTTGGAGAAGGTTCCTAAAATGTTTGGAAATATCCGTGAATCTTTGTCCAAATGCTAGGAGCCATATTCCCCAGCAGGAAGCAGGAAGAGGTCTGGATGTGCATTTGTTCCACAGACATCCAGACAGGGACATTGGAGGTAACTTGTCTATACTATTAAGTTAAGTTTAGCTTATTGTTATGTTTTCTGTTCTTTGTATTAAATCTGTAACCAGTAGGAGTGATAATTCTTTTCCCTGCCTGTGCTCTAGCTTAATCTGTAGCAATAAAGTATTTTAATGTTTAAAACAGCAGACTGTGATTCAAAGGGTTACCAACCGCCAGGTGGCACCTGGAGATCTCCCACTATTACAGTTGATCTCCAGATCATCAGGATCAGTTCCCCTGGAGAAAACAGCTGCTTTGGATGGTGGACTCGACAGAATTATGCCCTTCTGAGATCGTTCTCTCCCCAAACCCTGCCCTTCACCCCCCAAATCTCCAGGTATTTCCCAACCCAGAGCTGGCAACCTGATTCACCTCCTACTCATGTGACCTTAGATCACTTGCTCACACTTGAACACGTTTATACACATACACACACAGGAGAGAGGCTGGAGTAATTGGGAAACTCTGTCCTTTGTACTAGTTCAGAGGCAACCTTTACTAATGTTCCTCAACTCATTGGTAATGTGGGAGGCTGAGTTTTACATGCAGTTGAACACACAACACACATGTAAGCACACAGACCCAGGGCAGGTTTATGACATGGTGGCTACTTGTGCTGGGATAGATCTGAGGATTTGGCACAGCCTGGAAGTTGATCAGAGCACAAACCAATGGGAAAATATACCAAGCTACAGTTCTCAGGATATGTTGGGGAAAGAGAAGACACTTAAACAAATATAAAGCAAATATTTTGTAGTACAGAAATACTTCAAACAGTAGTATTTAGATAGATCAAGGTGGGTAGCCGTGTTGATCTGAAGCAATATAACTAAGTTAGAGAATGGCACCTTTAAGACCCTCCACTGGGAAATCGGCAGCAGTGGGAAATCAGCAGCTGTGGGGGGGATTCCACCCATGAGAATAGCCGGTCCCCACTATAATAACACTAAATATGCCAGAATTCTCTAGCAGTATCTCAGTGCCATCTTTATTTATTTATACTTTCAATTTCTAGACTGCTCGACCCCGAAGGGCTCTGAGCAGTTGCCCCCTCCCGGCTCGTTAGATTTCCGGCGGCTCTTCTTCCTCCGATTCTGTGGTGGCTCGGCTTTTTTTTCTCCGGCTCCACAGCGGCTCCTGCAGGGAAGGTTCCGTCGCCCGCGACTGTGTGATGATGTCCACACCAGCCTCCATCCTAATTGGCTCCGGCCGGGCTTGTGTCGTCACGTTGTCGTGCCATTGGGCCAGTCCCCGCTCATCTGCTTGATGTTTCTGCTGCCATCTTCCACCGTCCTCTGCTGGATCGTCGGGTCGCCCCGTTGTTGCCGACTCCACTACTACTCCTCGCCATCGCTCCGCCACTCCACCGAGGCGGGTGACCCCCTGCACCCAAGGCAGGTACCCATTTATCTACTTGCGAGCTTTCGAACCGCTGGGTGGGCCGGAGCTAGGACACGGCGGCTCTTCTTCCTCCGATTCTGTGGTGGCTCGGCTTTTTTTTCTCCGGCTCCACAGCGGCTCCTGCAGGGAAGGTTCCGTCGCCCGCGACTGTGTGATGATGTCCACACCAGCCTCCATCCTAATTGGCTCCGGCCGGGCTTGTGTCGTCACGTTGTCGTGCCATTGGGCCAGTCCCCGCTCATCTGCTTGATGTTTCTGCTGCCATCTTCCACTGTCCTCTGCTGGATCGTCGGGTCGCCCCGTTGTTGCCGACTCCACTACTACTCCTCGCCATCGCTCCGCCACTCCACCGAGGCGGGTGACCCCCTGCACCCAAGGCAGGTACCCATTTATCTACTTGCGAGCTTTCGAACCGCTGGGTGGGCCGGAGCTAGGACAGGGGCCGGTAGCTCACCCCGACCGCGGTGGGATTCAAACAGCCTTATGGCTTGTTCGTTGATAGATTTAACTGCAACATTACGTTCTTCTGAGTCTACTGAAGACAAAGGTCTTAGGAGGGTGTAACCCTTCTTAGGATGGCACAGAGATTATTGGATCTGAGTAGAACTGATGCAGTCTGACATTAGAATCTTACATTTGTTTCTTCCACACTGTGGACTTAATGACAAGAAGATTCACTGGCCCAGCATAGAGCAATATGATATATGATCTTCCCTTTGCCAGTATTCACACTGGACTCATTTGTTATGAACATTGCTGTATACAAGACTTTCAAGACCTTGTTTTGTAGATCACCTGCCAAAGAACAGCAGTTTCCTGGTATCATTACAGGTTTCAAAAATGCATTTATTTTAGAATCTTCCACCAAATTGCCATCAATCTTGCTTACTAGCTGTTCTGCATAAGGAACATCAGGCCAGAGTGAGGAGTTAGGACCACAAAGTTTTAAATCAAGACTATCAAGATAAAGAAAACATGGATTGGTCCTATGGACATCTTTCCTTCCGTTGTATGGACTTTCCTAAATAGTAGAAAGAGGGAAAATAATAATGGAAATTCTCATCAGATACAATACTGGCCACTTTAGTGAAACTTTGATTTGCTGAATTTTTGATTTAGTGAATCTTTGATCCAATTGTTCAAGGTGGGAGCCCAAACGTTTTAATGGAAGATCTCCTGACAAAGCATTTTAATGTATTGCCATTTTAATGTATGACTTATGCTCATTTATTCTATTGTGGTAGAGAATCATGACCAGTTTGGCCTTTGTAAAAAGAAGATCATTGTTGGCAAGTGATGGGGTATGTGGTGTGAATCCTTGATGGTCTTTCATGAAACAGTAAGAATCATGTTATCAGAGACAGCTTACTGAAGAATAGAAAAATAAGATGGAGAAATATGTGTGATGGCAAAATTGTCGAATCATATAAATAACAAACCAAGTAGTGAATTTGAGAAAAAATTGAGAGCTTTTTACACCTATTATAGATAGAGCTATAAGAGCAATACAGTATTATGTTTTGATTATTCAGTTGATCAGTGGTTACCAATTCTTCATATATGATTTTTATCAGTTATTTGGAATTTTTTAATATTTTTGTTATAAATCATTTCAAATGGGTTTCCAGCAATTTAAAAATGATATAAAATGTTTGTTTACACAATTTTTTTCATAGTTTTTTCAGATTGAGAATAGCGGATAATGTATTGTAG
>NW_015172002.1:2260631-2270404 GCF_001447785.1 Gekko japonicus | reverse complement strand
GGAAACAGTGTTATTAGTAATGTTATAATGATTTACTAGAGTTACTAATTCATTTACATTTATATTGTCTTGAATATTTGTAAAAAAAGTGTCTTACACTTATTCTTCTTTTCCCCTCACACCTTTTCTTTTTTTCTGTACCCTATATAAAATTTAAAATAAAAAATATCTTTAAAAAAAAGGAATTGTGTTAAAAGCCATGTGGTATATGGTGTGCACTATAAAGTGAAATTTGGTAGAATTGAATGGAAAAGCTGGTAGGATCCATCCAGTATTTTATGGGAAGCCACTGTTGCACTATAATTCTCTCAGAGAGTTCATGGGATCTCACACATAGCTAGGAGCGCTGACTATATAAGCCCTGAGGATAGTGTCCACATACCCATATAACTCTAATCTGACAGTGCCAATAGGGTGCTCTGTATTATCTATTTTGTAGAACTTGGAGAACATATAGAAGATACCCAGCTGATGTTCCAGGGATGTCAACATGAATTTGATCCTACTTTTCTGTTTCTTGTAGCTATTAAATTCTGGCTATAGCAGGGTTTTTAGCAGGTTAGTTGTGGATGATTTAATTGCCTCTCAGAGTGCTAGCTATTTCAAGCTGAAGTCCTGAGCCTTTGGGTAAGAGTTGCTGCTTTTGGAGTGAAGCTTTTAATATAGTCGGTTCAACATAACATGGAGCCCATAGTATCCTTGGCAGCAGATTTCATTTGAGGAACACACAGGGTTTGATAGACAAACATTTTAAAGAATCTTGTCTAGCTTTGCCTGCAAAAACACACTCACTTAAGTTATATTTATTGGTATGGGTCCAGCCTTCCTCCAAGGAGTCTTCCTGCAGTCAAAGGAGCTCTCCTCCGACTTAAGCAGCTGTTCCATTGGAGGAAGAGCCACCTAAGTCAGAGGAAGGCTTCAAACTTCACTCCACAGAGTGGTAGGATAAAGGTAGGATGACCCTAGTATTTATTGTCCAATATGTGCATTAAAATAATTCACAGAACTCTATCGAGAAATGCTCTGGCCTGCAGACCCTGTTCTACTCTGCCCTCCAAGGTTTTGCCAACACCTAGAAAGACGTTTCTTTCTGTCTTGGGTAGCCCGCAACCACCACCTGACCTTTTGCAGGAATTACCCACTGGGAGGGTCAGGACTCTCAGCTTCTTTTCCAGGTTCTGAGGCCTTGCTTCTGTGTCTCCTGCTGCCCAGCATCTGGTCACCACGTGGACCGTTCACTGCCTTGTGTGCCCACGAAGGAATAGCCACTTGCCAACTGCCTGCCTTCCCCGGCTCTCCTTTTAAAATAGCATGCCCGAGATGGCAGAGGTCTCTGTGGTACAGAGAACCACTACCAGCAACAAAAGTGATAAAGGATTTATTTAAAAGAAAATGTTCACAAGCATACATTTAGCACAGCACCAGATTGAGCAAGGGATCCAAAAGAAATGGGTAAAATGTAAATCCTCTGTCCCTCTCTCTATACATGCCCTATCAGATGTTAAAATAGGACAAGCTCCTTATCTTAGGAAGTTATCAACCTCTACAGAGTTACCATATCCTTGAAGTTTCCTTCAGCTCTCCAGGTGAGCACATGGTCAAAATGGCTGCCTGCTCCAGACCTCAGTTACAAAGTCAGTCGCCTCTGATGGACCCAGCACAAAAGAGAAAGAGAGCTCCTCCTTGCTGCAAGGAGTTTTTATCATCTCCCTTTCCCCTCCCACTGACCTGGTCAGGCCAGGCCAAGGAGGTTTTTCCTAACATCTCCAGAAATTTTCTTCCTGGAGATTATTCCTGGAGCCTTTCTAGTTTAAAGTCCACCAGATCTCGGTTCCCTCCTTGGAGAAGGGGGAGAGCTTGACCCACCCATTATCTCTCCTGCTAGATCTATTAGCATTTGTATGAATGTCTGAACTGAGGTACATCTGGAAAGAAAATGAACTGACCTCCCCCCTTCCTGTGCGTTCTCTGCCAGATTATTATTTTTTTAGAACTCAGAGTGGAGGTTTGGCTCATTTTAAACCTCCAGAGAAAAAAATGCATTTCTTCACAGGGGGCATAAATGTTAAGAAGAGATAGTAGCACTGAAATTATGCTGACTTTTCTGCATTCTTTTACTTTATTATAGCATATGCACCGTTTTTCAAGGCCACCATGATAATGGTGATCCAGTCTTGTCCATAGTATCATACAGGCATAATGGGTGTCCTCAGGGGTTATATCTTAAATAGCCACTATGTATTGCTGTAGTATCATAAATTCCTATGTTTTTTATATTGCAGTTTACGTCATCATTGACCATTTGATGGAAAGGTATAGCAGGCCTACCTGCTCCTCAGTCCAAGTTGTTCTCCAACACAGAAGAAGTGTTATACAGAGCCTGGCCTTCTAGCTTTAAGCACCACCATCTAAGGAATCTAGGATGGCTCTTCCCTACTATTGCTGAATGCCCACAGAGTACTGGCTTAGGGGTGAAGGAAGTAAGGCATCTGCTTTGGCTCCAGCTGGGTGGGCACTGTATCTTGCGCCTCCCCAGCCTTCTCCCTCCTGCTGACTGTGGACACCTTTTAAAAGACTGGAGGATACAGCAGTTCTTGGCATTGCTCAGTTTCTGTCACCTCCACTCCTGTCCCAGAGGCAGTGAAGTTGCTGCAATGGCCTCATTGGGACTTATCAGTGGAATTTCTTCACAACTTGCAAAAAAGAACCATAATTTCTTATCAATCCAAAAGCTTTAGTATAAGGCACTGAAGATAAATTCACTTTCTTCTTCAGAATATATTTTTGTGTTTGTAGTAATGATGCATGTGAAACAGAGTAATAAAAAGCATTCCCCTGCACACACACATGCAGATCTTGGATGTACAAAATGTGAGATTTTAGATTAACTACAGTGATATCAAATACAAAGCAAATACCTGATTCTCTGTCAGAAAGACAAACAGATTTTCCTTCCCAGCTTGCTTAGCTCCCTGGGGCTCTTGTCCTGATAAAATACTTCTTTCCTGAGTATAATGGGCAACATCCATCCAAATATCAATACTTATTGCCAGTTATTTCAAATGGAGCATTAAGCTTCAGTCTCCACCCCCCTCTATGGAAAACAACTAGCCTGGGTGCTTGATGATGGTTGAATCATGCCCAAGATTGCTACTGTGCAATCGATTGGCTTTCTGCAGAACTTTTGGCTCAGCCTTTAAGTTGCCCAATGGAACAGTCTGTAGATTTAAAAAAGAAATTGCCACCGGACCTCCATTTTGTTGGCCTTTCTTTTCCTCTCCATCTTGGTACTGAGACCAATCTGCAATCTGCGCGACAAAGGCTGAAAGCTGGCAGTGAAGGGGCAGGATTGGATCTACACTCACCTTGATCTCATCAAACACACCAGGAAACAAAGGCAGATCCAGAGGGGAATTGGTATCTTGTCTCTGTCTAGCTCCAGACCTCTCAAATTAATCAAGATGAACTACAACATGAAAAGGAGAATGTACCAGACAAGTTTGCTCATGTGGATTCCCCTCCCTGAGAAAAGGGGAACATTTCATCAAGTTTCACACCATATAACTGGAGCCCAAATCTGTCCCTAAGGCACAGTTCTGATCTGGTCCCTTCCCTTTCTATTTGTGTAGTCGCTTATGCCCCCATCTGCCTTTTAGATTATCAGATGCCCAGATGTTTGGGACCCATGCCTGAAGGTTTGAATAATTGCTCAGACTCTCCTTTGATAATGAGCTATCTAAGGCCCTGCTTTATCCTCTTCCTGTCCCTTCTTGAGACCGCCTTGGTGGGGAGGGCAGGGTATAAATTGAATGAATGAATAATAAATACATGTTGCACAGTATGTGAGGACTGGGCAGTATACTACTTTGTTCTGCTGTTATGTGCTGGGCATTATCATGACTGCATGAGTATATTAGTTATTCCTCTTAATAAAAGTATCTCCAATTTTGCTACATTCCAGGTCTCAATGCTTGTTCCATACTTGTGTGAGCCTCCTCACTGGTTACTCTTCATGTATGTCAGCTCTTCAAAGCTCGGTGCTAAACTTAAGCCAACGGCTTCTTTCAGCACAAGGCGTGAAAGGTGGTGGAAGGGAAACTTTGTCCTTATGCTTCCCTATGTAAATCTGGATCAGGTGGAGAGTGGGCCTCATTCTCATGGAAACATCTCTAGAACCCACAGTAACAATTTTACCAGCAGCATAACTTTGCCACAGCAAGCTTTGCATGCCTTTACTTTCCTCCAGAAACCCAGTAGTGAGTTTTATCTTCTGTGGCTTCACCAACATCAGATTAGTGGAGTAAAGGGTGCTACAAATGCCTCTAAACATGATGCCTGAAATGTGTGGTTTTTCTCAGTCATATTTAGGGCATCTTTAATGACTCTTCTGTATTTATCCAGCAGGTTTAGAGCATCTTTTATGTTACATTGCAGATTGCATTTAAATGTCAGCTCAGACAACCCTGAACTTGTTATTGTGTTTTCCATACTACCATTCTCCCTCAGTTATTTTATGGGATTCCTATGTGGTTCCAATGCTTCAACCAAAATGTCAAAAAAAATCAAAACATCTTTTCTACATCACATTTTAGGCATCCCCAACTCGGTGCGCTATTTCACCCTGTGTGCTGAATTGGGTCTTCACACAGTAGAATCTAGAGTTTGGACCACCACAATCAAATACTGGCTTCATCTCACTCTCCACCCAACAGCCTGATTTCCCTCTTACCCGCAGATCCTTTCATGCCCAAATGGTTTAGGTTAGTACGCGGTAAAATCAAGTCACTTGGTATTGACTTAGACTCACTGACAAACTCCAATGAATCACACATATTTCAAATGATTAAAAGGAGAATATTAGATATCAATTATCAATTAATAATCACTGGAGCAAAGGGCACCTGTTCATCTCAATTTCTGGCCCTTACCCTTCCCCAAAACTGTACGCTTCAGTATTTTCAAATTTAATAAATCCTTGCCAATGCCGAGCCTTTATGTTGGCCAGGTTCAATATATTCCCCTCATTTGTGGTTTCCGGCAGGTACAAGGGTATCCCTTATGAACAGAGATTGTGCAGGTGCGGCAAAGAACCTGATTCTATACAACATATTCTATTAGATTGCCCATTGCTCACACCCCACCGATGCTGCCTGATTAGAACCGTTGTTAGCCAACAAATGCTCCTCAGTCACCAAATGGCTGGCAGAGTTCCTGGTCCTAGCAGTAAAAGAGATAGGAACCAAAAGTGGTAAAAGTGCTAGATAGGGGAAGATTACGTGCTTACTCTTCTTAGTTAAGATCCAACTGTACTTAGTTTCTGCTACGCCGCTTGTTTTGAAGAATCTCTGTAGACTGTTTTTTATTTTCCCCTCAAATCTCACCAGGGTGTTTTGTTGTTATCTTACCTTGTTATGCCAATAAAGGTTGTTTGTAAATTTTAGAATCCCAAACTTCTCTGTCTCTTTGCAGAAGGTCCTTTATTTTGTAAATATTTAATAACTCTATTTAGGCAACGAATTATCTAGTGAGAACAATGAGAACAAAATTTTTATCTGCAGCATATGCCAGTCTATGAAGTATTGACAATACAATCAGCAACCTTTTTGTCCTAAAACTCTTCTGTTACTTTCTGCTTAGATTATTATCAGATTCAAAAACTGGGCAGGAAGTTTTATTGCTAAATTATGCCTGGACTCCAGATCTTCATAGGTGCTCTGATGCTGAGGACTCATTCATGAAAAAGAATGTCTATGCAATGGTACCAGATTTATTATATGAAAGGAGAGATCCCTGAGGCATGGTACCACTGGATTTCTAATATGCATGTGTGGGGTCAGTCCTGTATCAGTGAGGCAGCTACATCTTGGAAGAACTTGGCACCTCTAAAAACGTCCAGGGCTTTTGCCTGGTGGGTGCTAGCAGTCTTCTCTGATTCAGATTTAAGTTGGGTTCAGGGAGTGGGATGGTAGCATTGGTACAGACCTGGAATCTGCCTTGTAGCTCAGCTGCCTTTTTCTCCCTGCCCCCTTCTAATGTAACAGCTTGTGGCATTAGAGGGGCTGGCAACTTCTACCACTTGTGGCTATGTCAATGTTTCCCATAAAATGCCTGATAACTACCACATCCAAACTAGCAGCAAGCGCTGTACTGATATAATTTATAATTTAAAGACATTCCATTTTATTTAACAGGGAATTGGTAGTTTGTGGACATTCCCTTACATCATTTCATCCTTAGGCAGTTCTAGAACAAGGCTCTTAGACACTTTTGTACAGGATGTTTTGATTGTAGTTCATATTACAGTTGTTTAAAGCTACTTTCCTTTCTTGTGGTCTGTCCGTGAATCCAGAAGCATTATCCGCAAGGACAAGTGAAAATTAACACTCTGTGTTTATTTACTTCTGGGACTTGCAGACTTAATGAACTTCCTGCTTCTATAGCTGCTATCATCTATACAGGGCCTATTCTTGGTATCTCTAAATACTACTGAATTAGAGTCCAGTGGCCCCTTTAAGACCGACAAAGTTTTATTCAAGGTGTGAGCTTTCCTCCACTGGGAGGAGACTCATGGGGGAATCCCATATCCGCCCCCCCTTAGTGCAGCTACTAATGAGCCAGGCATCTGCCAGTGCCAGGCCCGGTGCAACTGCCAGTGTCTGCCACTGTGGTCAAGTCTGGCATGGCTGCCAGCGTCTTCCATGGCTAAGTGCAGCATGGCTGCTGGTGTCCTCTGCCGCAGAGAGGACCATCTGCCAGCATGCTTCTACCCCACCCCCAAGCCAAAGCGGCTGCCAGTCCTGTGATGCTGAGGCTAGGCCCAGAGCAGCTGCCAGGATCCTCTGCTGCGCCAGGCTGGAGTGAGTCTGTTCGCATATGGTAAGAGCATTGTCTGCACATGCACAGAGAGCCAGTCTGGTGTAGTGGTTAAGTGCACAGACTCTAATCTGGGAGAACTGAGTTTGGTTCTCCACTCCTCCACTTGCACCTGGCTGGATGACCTTGGGCAAGCCGTAGTTCTGATAAGAGCTATTCTTCAAAAAGAGGCGTTTCTTTCAAGAGCTCTCTCAGCCCCACCTATCTCACAGGGTGTCTGTTGTGGGGAGGAAAAGGCAAAGGAGTTTGTAAGCCACTCTGAGATTCCTTTGGGTAGTGAAGGGTGGGGTATAAATCCAATCTCTTCTTCTTCTTCTTCAAATGTATTTGGGGGGGATTTAAAACCTCTTATAACTTTTATTTTTTATTTCAGATTTTTCTGCAAACCTGGGGAGTCCCCCAAGTTTGAAGAAAAATCTGTTTAGTATCTGTGTGGTCCTGATCCACAGATTTAGATATCTGCAGATGGGATATACCTCATTAATAGTGTACAGATATACTTAGTACTCATGCAGTCCAACCTTATACAAGTTTAATTAGAAGTAAGAATTAGTAGCATCAATAAGACTTAACCCTCAGGTAAGTGTTCATAGGATTGCTACTATAAACAATCTCTGTCCTGTTTGTCCTAATGAAAAACTTGTAAGACAGGATACTGTAATTCCCTATAGAGAAAATGGAGAGCACTGCAAGTGATGTGACCAATACCACCAAGGAAGTTCATGGATGAATAGGGTTATTCATTTTGAAAAGAACAACAAACATGCAAATTGAAAATGATTTGATTTTTTACTAAGGAGGATAAGTGGGGAAAGGAAAAATAGCCTAAATGAGGCAGGTAACTCCATTTTCTTCACAATTGTGCTGCAGCCTGTCTCTGGAAAATACTGTAGCTTTAACTTGAATGAAACTCCTGGAGATTTGGGGGCAGTGTCTGTGAAGAGAGAAGTTTGGGGAGGGAATTTCCCCAAGAAACTTCTTGGGATTGCCAGATCCCCCCTGGCCACCAGTGGAGTATAGTAGGGTAGGGTTGCCAGATCCAGTCTGGAAAATGCATGGAAATTTGAGGATGGAGCCTGGGGAGCACAGGGGCCTCAGTGGGGCAGAATGCCACAGAATCCACCATCCAAAACATCCATTTCCTCCAAGGGAACTGATCTCTGTAGTCTGAAGATGAGCTGTAATTCCGGGGGGATCCCCAGGCCCAGGCCCGGCCCCAGCTTATTTTGCACCCTAGGCGGGGATCCCTTCTGGCACCCCCACCACCACCGGCGCGCCCACCAATTTTCAGAAATAAATGCATTTTAGGAAGAATGAAAAACACAAATAATCAAGAAACTCCCAGAGTACGGGGCCGGGTGCAGTTTGGTGCCCCTAAGGGCCGGCCCGCTCTAGGCGATCGCCTAGTCCGCCTAGTGAGTGAGCCGGCCCTGCCCAGGCCCCACCTGGAGGCTGGCATCCCTAAGTCTGTACTATACCATAAATGCCACCCTTCAAAGCTGCCATTTTCTCCTGGGAACTGATCTCTGTTGTCTGGAGATCAGCTGTGATTTGGAGAGAACCCCAGGCCCCACCCAGAGGCTAGCAAGTCAAATAACATCAGCCATAAACTAACTAATTTAATAGGAATGTCTTCTCCATGGGGAAGTCAGGGTGGAGCATAATCTGAGATCTCTGACAGAGAATACTCAGTGCTCTTACCCAACTACACTTCCCAGGATGCTACAGAAGCTATACAAAACCAGCAAGGGGTAGAAACATGTGAAATAACGTGTGAATAAAAAGAGAGGCCGGTAAAGAGCTAGGCTTGCAGCATCACACAGAAGTGTTCAAGGTGCCACTCTGGAAAGCCCGACTGTTAGTGGGGTGCCAAGCAACAAAGGCACCAGAGTGCAGTTCTCTGTGAACATCTTAACACAGGCCTAAAGATACCCTCTTAGCATACCCAACTGTCTTGAGAAGCTAAGCCCTGTCACTCTAACCTAACCTCCAGGGACGGTTGCCAACCCCAGGTGAAATTTAGAAGGTGATAAATAGTAACACCAGTTCGAAGGCCTTGCATCCTCCCCGTGATTAGGACCGGTTCAGAGACTGTCTCTCTTCAGGTAGTGGAATTGAGGCTGCAGCTCCTCCTGAGACCTGCAGTGGGAGCTGCTGCTATTCCCGCAACGAGCTGGCTCGCCAGGGACAACATCTCGGACTTGGACCCTCTGCTGCTCTTCTCCGTCCGCTCTCAGCCCTCCCGTAGCTGTGGCTTCTCACCGCTGACTTCCCCCGCCCTTCTCTCGAGTGTACTAAGACAGCGACGAGTGCGTGCAAAAGCTTTGGAAATATGAGAAAAGGAGACCAGGGGCGGCCGTGCAGAAGCCAGAAGCAGAAGTGAGCCATAGAGCATGTTGATCTTGGCTCCTCGGCCGCGGTTCTTCTGGGTCCATCTTTTCTGACGGCACCCCCGGACCTTCTCTCGGCTCCCCTTGCAGCCGGTAGGCGAGCTGCAAAAGACCAAGAAACCTTGGAAGAGGAGAGAGCCCGAGAAAGCCCTTGGGAAGCGGCGAGGCTCTTGAATCCACCCCCCCCCCCCGGGTTGGTACCATGAAGCGGACTGCTCCCTGCCACGGAGGAGAAATTTAAAAGCAGAAGGGGACCGAAGCGGAGCCTTGGTTGCTAAGGTAATTGCAGTTGCCTGTGGACAATTTCCCCTCCCCTTCCCAAGGTTTGTGGGGCAACGGGGGGGGGGTGTAGCACTGCCTGATTCCCTCCTCCACACACAGACACACATATGATTAACACCAAACCGCAGTCTAAGCATGCTCGGTGATTAATTTGGAGTGGGTAGTGTAGATGGAGAATTAAAATAAGCAACGCATATTCTTCTGGTCGTTCGTCCCCCCCCCCCCCTT
>NW_015172002.1:2225085-2260568 GCF_001447785.1 Gekko japonicus | reverse complement strand
GTGTAAACGCTTCCTCCGCGCTACGTTCGACTTCGGAAGAGTAGAGCGATTTGCTTGTGGTGGGGTTTCATTGTAGAGTTTGGTTGCATGAGCGCTCGCCGGCTTCTTCCCCGGGGGAGGGGGTTGTGTGGCGAGAAAGAGGGAGAGGGAGGACGACCTCCGTTTCCTGCACAAAGCAGGATGCCCGTGAATCAATGTTGAGAGGGGTCCGTGTAGGGCGATTTCTAAGCAGCCAGGTGGGGAAGGAAAGAGGAATGCTGCTGGCCGAGGTGTCCTGGTCCTAGCTTGTTGCTGCGACAGTTGTATTTATCAATGAATGAGAAGAAGACGAAGAAGAGATTGGATTTATACCCCCGCCCTTCACTACCCAAAGGTGTCTCAGAGCGGCTTACAAACTCCTTTCCCCTCCCCCTCCCCACAACAGACACCCTGTGAGGTAGGTGGGGCTGAGAGAGCTCTTGAAAGAAACTCCTCTTTTTCAAGAATAGCTCTTATCAGAACTACGGCTTGACCAAGGTACTCCAGCCAGGTGCAAGTGGAGGAGTGGGGAACCAAACCCAGTTCTCCCAGATTAGAGTCTGGGCACTTAACCACTACACCAGACTGGCTTTGTACAGCTGGGAGGGGGACGAACTGGAGTTTCCTGGCAATATTATGGGCTCTTCAAATGCAGCAAATAATAATTATTGCAGTAATAACAATAATAAACACAGCTGGGAGGCAAAGTGCTTGCATCTGTCATGTGTGGAACTGAAAGCCCCGGGCACTTTCTGCAAATGTAGGATTGCAAGTTTTCCCTATTAAAAGAAGTGGGTTTGGTTTAAAGTACCAGCATCATGGAGCCACAGTGTAGTGAACCCCAAGTACTTGGGAGCTGTGCTGATTTCAGCTCATTTGGGGTTCAAGCTGTGTAAGGCTAAGGGTCTGCCAGCCCCCAGCAGTTCTGCTTGTCAGCTGCTTGAGGCACAACCCTGGGGAAATGAAAGGATGGTGGGTTCCAGCCAGTTGGCTCTGGATTGGCAATTTTGAACATGCCTCCTCCAAAGTATTCCGTGTTCCAGTATGCCCTACTGAAATCAAGTAAACAGGGTTGGTTTTGCATTGTAAGGGTGTTTTCACAAGTGACCCTAAGAAAGCCAGTTTCAGAGGATAGCCAGTTTCCAGCTGCATTATGCGCACCCCTTCAAAAATGGAGTATTTGAACATATGCACAAATCCAGATATTTTGACATAATAGGGTTGTGCTTTGAACAGTTGGTAGGAAAGTTTTGTTACATAGTGTTTAGCTGTGCTTACAAATAAAACAAACTCAAATGCTTGAATATAACATTCACTCTAGTGCTGTATACCGTGTTTCCCCGAAAATAAGACACTATCTAATATTTATTTTTCCTCAAGAAGACACACTAGGGCTTATACCACAAATGCATAGAAATCCTGCTAGGGCTTATTTTTTTGGGTAGGTCTTATTTTCGGGGAAACAAGGTATAAGCTGATGGGGGCTTGCAGAGGGGAGGGGAAAGCCTTCAGGCACATCCAGGCAGCAGCTTTCCATATGTCCTGTTGTGCATTACAGAGTCCTTGGAAAAAGCCAGTTAGCCTCTCCCTCCTGCCAGATCCTCGTTCTCACACAGCTGAAATCCAGTTATCCAGACTGTGTGACCTTGTAGGACCCATGCAGGTGTCTGCTAGCCCCATGAGACCCGGTGAAAAGTGTCCCCTAGACCAGGACTATGGGAATGAGAAGAGCTGGAGCAGCCTGTGATCCCTGACGTGAGAAACCTCTTGGGCTCCCTGTGTCCAAAATGGGTTGTGAAAGGGAAAGGGCAATAGAGTTTCAGGTGCTTGTTTGCTTGGTTTGAGTGGGGTTCTACTGCAGTTTTAGATGTACTGGGAACAAAGAGAATACCAGAAGGAAAAAAGTAACACTGTGGTATAGTGGTTAGGGTGTGGAGCTGTGACTGGGAGACTGGGAGGACAGAACCCTGAGCGCCTTGGCGGAAGGGTAGAATAAAAATGTGACAGGTATTACTGTTGACAGCTCTACATCCTCAGCACATTTACAAGCCTTGTGACCCTTCAAGGTAACATAGCTCAACAATCCTGTATGGTGGCTCACCCAGGGTTTAAATAAGTTTTTCGCTGCTTGGCTAAGACTGCAAAAGTAGGGAGGATGTTAAATAGTCCATTGTGTTTGGTTTGGTGGGTCTCAACAAGCTGTGCAGGCTTAACTTACATCTCACTGATTTCACTGGAAGCTGTTTCCAAGAAAGTGTCCTTGAGGTTTCAGCATCAGCATCTTTCCTACATTGCCTTAATTCCATTAGAGAAAAATAGACAACAGAAAAAATGTAGGAACTGGAGCTTTTAAGCTGCAGTGCAAAGTATTATTACATGGCAATAAGTTCAGTTGAAACCTGTGGAATGAGTACATTTGTTCTGTATAAGGGTGTCATAGAAATCTCCCTAACTAAACAGCATTCTCAAAAATCGAATTGCTTTGTCTGAGAAACAATTACCTGGGAAGGAGTTATCTTTAAAAGGAGAAAGAAATAAAAGCCTTTTTAGACCATATGTGTACCTTGCAGGAGGATTCAGCAGTTCCTAGTTCCAGTGTATCAGCATGGTATCTAGGTCCTATATAACTGATGGGGAACTAATACTGTTGTTGAGTGGAGCATACATGAGCACCTCTTTACAGTCCACACTCTGGTAGAGACAATTACCTGAAAATATGTGACTCACACAGCATCTGATCTTATGGTACCTTCTGCATAGATTTGTGGCTGTTCAGGGGTGACTTTGCAGACAGTATGGCGTTGGCTTGGGGTATTTGAATGTGGTTTTGAGCTGCACCTTTTCCTCAGTGTTGAGAAAATGTCGAGCGAATGCCAGATGCAGAACCAACCTAAGCCAAGTCTGGAGAAGTCACTTGCTGGTTTCAGTTATATGCAGCTAAAGTCTTGATCCAAAAGGGTGTTTTCAAGCATGATGCTTAAGCAGCTGGTGCTATTATCATTTTCTGATGTGAATGTGAAACTTACATTGGCAGAATATTAATTCATACTGTAAATGTCTTTCTTCTGCTTTTCATCATACCTGTACTTAATTCTTGACTCATTTCCCCCAGTCTTCCTCTGCTCCCCTCACCTCAGCCTTGGTTTACTTCCTGCCCATTATAAATTCACCCTCTCATTTTTCTCTCTGTCCACTGTGATACATCTCTGATATAGACCAGGTCTATTGATCCTCAATGGCTCCTCTAGTTTTGATGCCCTACTAACGGCTGCCCAAATGCCTCCTTGCTCTCTGCTCTTTGCTTGTCATTTGACAACATTGCAAAACCGTAACTCTTCTCATCCACCTTAATGGAAATGCTGGTTCACATTCTGGTCTTTTCTTGTCTTAACTACTGCAGACTCCTCTGTTCTGGTCTTCCATTTTCATGCCTTGGCCTCTTCCCCTCAGTCCAGCATGATGCCATGAACATCATTCACTTCTTTCATTGTTCTTCTTTCATACACTGACTTTTGTCCACCGCCAGACCCTAATACTGACTCCTGTCAAAGTCCTCATAGGTTTTGTTCTCCTCCTTATCTCTCCAATCTCATGTCCCAATAAATCCTTACCTGTGTACTTCTGGCACCTCTGGCCTCAGTTTCTGAAGTACTTTTCTTTCCCCTGGAACTGCCTCCCAGAATATTAGCATCCTGCCACATGTCTCATTTCCTTTAAATTCCTCCTCAGAACCCAACTTTTCTGTGCAGCCTTTGGGACAGACTCCTTTCCTTATTGAAATAAAGGCCAGGTTCACGCATGCAAGGAAATGAGGTGGCAGAATGCTGAAGACACACACAGTGGGCTGCTGGCCCACTTCAGACCACAGATGAAAGACCATGAAGAATCTTTTGGAATATTCTTTTCTGTTAAAAATTCCTTGCAAATAGAAGAGTACCACAATAGGCAAGGAAAAGGGACGGGGGGGGGGTGTAGAATCTTTCTTCCTGCTGTTTGAGCTCGCTACTTGCACTGATCTTTTTAATGCAAAGGAACACTCTAAAATGGGATTGCTTATCTGCTGTCTGAAGTGGCCCAGCCCAGTCTGCTCCTTTAGGGTAATACCCCTTCATGAGCATCTTGTTCTCTTGCATTTGTGATCCAGGATCCTGTCTCTGGAAGGAACTTGTGTATTTGCCCTGTTTATTCCCACCTCCCTTTGCTGTTTTCCTTGTCTTAAGTTTTAAATTGAGGGCTCGTGGGGGAAGGGCATTGTTCTTTTGTGCTCTGTCATGTCTCATGGAGGTTGATCACAATAAGATTAAGGGAAACTTCTTATGATTGTAATGTAACCCTTATGAACATAGAACTTTAAGGGATTATATTTTTAATGTGCCATTTGGTTCACTGATACTACATTCTCCAGAAATTTGTCAGTCTTAAGAACGGGGTTTATCTTTCTACAGATTACATAGCTGAAACAGAAAACACAGTTCTAGCTCATTTCAGGGTAGTTTTTGATTACTCTGTGAGCAAAGAACGGCAAGCACAGTGCCATTTCATGGCAGATCTCTGGCATGGCCACAGATGGTTCACTTGTACATTTTAAACAAATTGAACTGATAAAGGTACAGAAAATAACTGATGTAATGGACAGCTTAAGAAAAAAGACTGGAAAAAATGAGGGGTTTTAGTTGAGGGAAAAAATTAAGTTGGCAAATGTCAAGTTTATAAAATTGTGAATGATATTTTTTCTTCTCCTTAGTGTTAGAACTCAAGGGCTCCTGATGTTGGAGATAAGTAGGGTAAAGATTAACTAAAGGAAGTACTTCTTCAAGTACAATTAATATAGAACCGCAATATGCGATGATGGTCTGCTGGGTTTTAAAAGAGGCCTTCGGTAGATAACATCCTCCAGTAATATGATATGTAAATGGAAGCTCTGAAGTACTGTTAAGTTTGAATTAGTGCTCAGAGATTTACTTTCTGGCTCTGTAATCAGGCAAGATGAGGTGATGGCCCTCAGGCAGCAACTTTGGGAGGTAGTAAGATTTGCTGTCATTGCCTCACACTCACTTTCTTTACTTTTTCTGACACCCTACCCCAGAGGCACGCCATCTAAATGCCCTCTCTCTCTTTCTCTCTTTATTTATTTAATTTCTACCCTGCCCTCCCTGCCAAAGCAGGCCCAGGTGTCTTTAAACATAGCATAATGAGCTGTGTGTTCCCAGTAGGGCTTCCCAAGCACTTGTTACTGCCCCTTTCTTCTTTTCCAGTGGTTTCCTGGAAAATACTCTTTTGCCTGTGTCTTTCCCATCACCATCCTCAAAGGATCTTTTGATTATTGACTAACTTTTTTAAAAAAAGAAAGCTGGTTATTGGATTTAAGGTTCGGTTCAGGTTCCAGGTAATGGAGATATTATTGATTTGGACTGAATTTACTATATAAAATAATGTTTTTGAACTTATTTTTAGTTATGGGTTCAGTTTTTGTCTTGTTTCCTGTTTCAAAAGCCTTGTTAGGTGAGAAAGTTACCTTTTTTTTTAGCTAGCAACAAACACATGCTTGAGTGCTGACAAAATGCATTCTCTTGGAATCAGTAGTGTTCCCTGGAGGGAAGATGTCTGGATGATCTCACAAAAGTAATAAGCAATGGTACATTTGTTGGGCTATAAACTGATCATGTGGGTAGGCCCTAAGACAGCTAATATTCACAGTGCCATGACATTTTTTGAAAAGAAATTCCTGCAAAAATGACTGAATCACCACATTAGCTGGTGCTCAAGCCGTGTTTTCTAGTGACAAGTTGTCATGCCTGATGAAAAATCTCAGGTTTTGAAGACAGGTGTGTGCCTTTCAAATGAAATACTCCAGTTTTCCTCTAAGGATAAGCATAGTTACAGAACATTAAATTGTAATGGATGATCAGCCTTCCTTTTGGAAAGCAATTTTGCCTGGATGGCACAGATCTACAATGTGTGTGCGCAGGTTGTTGCTTTTTTAAATGCATAACAGCTAGGCATTTGTCTTTCTACCTAAATTCATAGTGATCTGCGTAAACATCACCCTGGCAACGGAATTTGATGTCATAAATGGAGGATTAAGAAATAAGATGCAAGATAAGCCAAAGGTTTCACACAGAATTGATTATTGGTAAAGCAATAGTGTCATGGTGGTGCCTAGAGCTTTATTTTTTAAAAAGCTCTTAAGAAATACACTGTCCTGCTGCATCACGTCAATCCAGTGATCCCTTCTGAAAGCAGATAATCTTGTATGCATTCTACCTACAAAAGCTTTACCCCTTATTTCAGTGGAAGTAGTGTCAAAATTTCATGTATGCAAAGAGTGAGCTGAGCTAACTGAAGTGAACACGTAGAGACCTGGCACTTTGATGGGCCAGATGCAGAAACACAACTGGGTGGAAGAAGTCCTGTAGACTCCCATTGAATTCAATAAGAATTCTGCTCAGGTTTTTAGTTACATAAGTAGCCTCTGCACCCAGAAGGCTGCCAGCTTAAATAAATAGCATGACCCAGACCCAAGCGGCAAAAAGGAGGGTTGTATATGCATTGGATTCATCTCCATACTTAATGAACAGGTAATCTGTACTGTCAGTCTTGGTCGTTTGTTTATTCTTCTGCTGAGAACTGTTTGCAGAGCTCCCAGGTTTGTTGTTCAGTCACGCAGTCGAGTCCGACGCTTCGCGACCCCATGGACAAGATCACGCCAGGCCTTCCTGTCTTCCGCCGTCCTCTGAAGTTTGAAGTAGATATTTTTCTGGTACTCTCTTGCTTTCTCCATAATCCAGCGAATGTTGGCAATATGATCTCTCGTTCCTCTACCTCTTCGAAACCCAGCTTGTACTTCTGGTAGTTCTCTATCCACGTACTGTTGAAGCCTAGCTTGTAGGATCTTGAGCATGACCTTGCTAGCGTGTGATATGAGTGCAATTGTGCGATAGTTTGAACATTCCTTGGCGTTGCCCTTCTTTGGGATTGGAATGTATACTGATCTTTTCCAATCCTGTGGCCACTGTTGCGTTTTCCAAATTTGCTGGCAAATTGAGTGCAGCACTTTAACAGCATCATCTTCTAAGACTTTGAATAGTTCAGCTGGAATACCATCACCTCCACTAGCTTTGTTGTTAGTAATGCTTTCTAAGGCCCATTTAACTTCACATTCCAGGATGTCTGGCTCGAGGTCAGTGATTATACCGTCGTGGTTGTCAAGGACATCGAGGTCTTTCTTGTATAGTTCTTCTGTGTATTCTTGCCATCTTTTCCTAATCTCTTCTGCTTCTGTTAGGTCCCTACCGTTTTTGTCCTTTATCATGGCCAGCTTTGCATGGAACGCTCCCTTGATTTCTCCAATTTTCTTGAAGAGATCTCTAGTCCTTCCCATTTTATTGTTTTCCTCTATTACTTTGCATTGTTCATTCAGGAAGGCCTCCTTATCTCTCCTTGCTGTTCTCTGGAAATCTGCGTTCAGTTGGGTAAATCTTTCCTTTTCGCCTTTGCCTTTCGCTTTCCTTCTTTCCTCTGCTATTTGTAAAGCCTCATCAGAAAGCCACTTTGCTTTCTTGCATTTCTTTTTCTTTGGGATGGTGGTGATTGCTGCCTCCTGTACAATGTCACGAACCTCCGTCCATAGTTCTTCAGGCACTCTATCTATCAAATCTAGACCCCTGAATCTATTCTTCACCTCTACTATATATTCATCAGGGATGCGATCTAGGTCAAACCTGAATGGCCTAGTGGTTTTCCCAATTTTCTTCAGTTTAAGTCTGAATTTTGCAATGAGTAGCTCATGATCTGAGCCACAGTCAGCTCCAGGTCTTGTTTTTACTGACTGGATAGAGCTTCTCCATCTTTGACTGCAAATTATATAGTCAATCTGATTTCGGTGTTGCCCATCTGGTGATGTCCATGTGTAGAGTCGCCTCTTAGGTTGTTGGAAAAGGGTGTTCGCTATGACCAGTGTGTTCTCTTGACAAAACTCTGTTAACCTTTGCCCTGCTTCATTTTGCTTTCCAAGGCCAAACTTGTCTGTTATTCTGGTTACCTTTTGACTTCCTACTTTAGCATTCCAGTCCCCTATGATGATGAGGACATCATTGTTTGGTGTTAGTTCTAGGAGGTGTTGTAGGTCTTCATAGAACCGGTCCACTTCAGCCTCTTCTTCTTCTGCATCAGTGGTTGGGGCATAGACTTGGACTACTGTGATGTTGAATGGTTTGCCTTGGAATCAGACCGAAATCATTCTGTCATTTTTGAGATTGTATCCCAGTACTGACTTTTGCACTCTCTTGTTGACTATAAAGGCCACACCATTTTTTCTACGGGATTCCTGGCCACAGTAGTAGATATAATGATCTTCTGAGTTAAATTTGCCCGTTCCCGTCCACTTTAGTTCACTGAATTCTAAGATATCGATGTTCAGTCTTGCCATCTCATTTTTGACCACGTCAAGCTTACCTTGATTCATAGATTTTACATTCCAGGTTCCTATGCAGTAATGTTCTTTGCAGCATCGGACTTTCCTTTCACCATCAGACACATCCACAGCTGAGCGTCCTTTCGGCTTTGGCCCAGCCACTTCACTCTTACTGGGGTTACTAGTACTTGCCCTCTGCTCTTCCCCAGTAGCATATTGGACACCTTCCGACCTGAGGGGCTCATCTTCCGGTGTCATATCTTTTAGCCTTTTGATACTGTCTATGGGGTTTTCTTGGCAAAGGTACTGGAGTGGGTTGCTTGGTCTGAGTTCTCTGCTGTGGCCTGTCCATCTTGGGTGGCCCTCCATGGCATAGCCCACAGCCTCATCGAACCACGCAAGCCCCCTCGCCACAACAAGGCAGTGATCCATGAGGGGGGAGCTCCCAGGTATGCTGATTATGATCCTGCAGGGAGAGCCTGTATGTTTCAGTCAACATATTGCTTTTGATGGGTCATGACAGATACCTGTTTGTCCATGACAACCAGCTATTTATTGAGAACCTGCATGGAGTACTGAATAGAGCGTCAGACCAAGACTGGGTTTAAATCTCCACTCAGCAACAAAGATCATTCATCCTAACCAGAATAGTGAGCATGAAGGGAGAAGAGTGATCCATGCATGCCACCTTGAGCTCCCTTGGGTAAAAATGTAATAGATGAACATTTCCCAACTATTGCCAAGGAAGAAAGCAACTGTAAACGATTTGGCCTGTGATGCTGTCGGCAGAATAATTGCTTTCTCCCACTGTTGAACATGTAAATAATTTTACCTTAATTTGAAAAGTGCTGAAAAATCTTTAATGTGTTTGAAGCAACTCTGAACTGTATGCTTGATATTGTTCCCATTTTACAGATGGCTCAAAGATAATGATGTGGCACTGTGATATGTTAACTGTGATATGTTTGGTTTGAGCTCAACAATGCAGTCCTAATGAGCAACTGGCATTTGAGCTCAACAATGCAGTCCTAATGAGACTTACCCCCTTCTAAGCCCATTGACTTCAGTGGACTTAAAAGTGTATAACTGTCTTGCTAATCTAGCTCTTGGTTCATAAATAAGCTTGTTATTTTCTCTCTTGCTCCTAATTTAAAACATGTGGCTGAATTTCCCTAACTATCTAAACTAAAGCAGAAACTCAGAGCACATTGGCTGAAGAGAGCGCTCCACAGCAGGTCTACTCAGAAGTAAGTCCCATTTAGTTCAGCGGGACTTTCTCCCAGGAAAGGATCAGAGCCAAGGACTGGTTGTTTATTCTTGAGCTGTCTGTTACTATACCTTGATATTACATTTAGATTTTATTTTGAAATTAATATGAAATCCTCTGCAGATTAATATGAAATTCTCTGCAACCATCAAAATGGTGTTGTATTATACAGCTGGTTTTTTTGCAGTGTTTGACTTTCACTGCCTATGTAGCTGTTTGGGGATGGCACAAAAATGTTTATGGGGGAAAAAAACCCCTTGAACTTCTACACATTGGTGTGTTTTTTATGTCTGCTCATAGTCATTGTATCATCATCTGATGCAGCTTCAGTGTGTGCCTGTGCATATGTATGTGTTTCCATTTACATGTGCTGCACTGGTAGTTTCATTGCCTGTTAATGTTTCTTGGTAAGGCTGATGCCCCAGTCCAGCTCTAGTATGTGTACGCATGGCAACCGAACATGCATGGAGATGCACATCCAGATATGGTTGCCACACTGCATTACTTTTAATGGAATGCATTTACATATCGATCCTTATCTTCATTCTATCCCAACTAGTCAATTAAGGACCAAACCAGTAGACGCATGAAGAGTTTTGAGTACAGCGATCTGAGTGTGTTCTTAAAGATGGGTGAGGAATTCTGGAAGGAGGGTTAACTCTCCCCAAGCACAGACCAGTTCTCCCTGGTAGCTGCTATTTGCCTCATGGAGGAAATAAGAGAATAGGTATGGGTATCCAAATGTTTGCAGCAATGGGGCAGCTAGATGTTCCCTGTGGCCATTGTAGATCAGAAAAATGGGACCAAGACCCAGGAGAAGATTTAAACGTTTTTCATATGAGAGAAAATGTTTATGAAATGTACTGTACCCATGCTTCAGCTCCTCCCCCACCCTTTTTGAAAGAGTTCGATTCTGCCTCTCTGCCATAGACTTTTGAAGCACTCATTAAAACAACACATCACAGTGCCAACACTAAAACACCTTAAAAGCTTACAAGAGCATCAAAAGTAAAGCAAACAAAACCAAAAAATCTCATCCATAAAATAGACAGACTTAAACCGAAAGGTCTTAGCATTTCACCTGAAACTAAAATTACTAGTAGCAGACATGTAACGGTGAGAAGAGTATTCCTAAAATGAGGTGCTATCACAAAAAGGTCCCGTATCAGCTCGCCAGCTACTTCTTTTCGATGGTCTGTGCTGGGCAGGTTCATTACTATCTTAAAAATCTTGATTGGTTGGAATTTTTCACCCAGTCTGCAGTGGTCTGTCATCCACTGACAATGTCTTATCTTCTACTCAAAATGCTTAGCCCCTCCAAATTGGGATGACACTTGTAATTGCAGAGCTCTAGAGCTGAATCAGGGTGCTCAGATGTGCAGGTGGTCCTCCTTACCTTAAAACTCAGTCTTCTGCCATATTGACCTCTTGATTTTTAGAGCTCTAGTTATTAAATCTCTGAAATCGACGAGTGTTAACTGTGATATGTTTGGTTTGAGTATTAACATTGCCTTAAAAAGAACTTTATATTACATGTTTGAAGTACAAGAGCTTATTAAAGGCCCTGTAACCAGGGGCACAAAATTAATCTCATTCCTCGAATCTTTTTGCTAAATGACATTGAAACTCTTTAGACTCTGCCAATATTGACTCTATTTCTGTATGGTCTGATGCATTCTCTAATGTCTTGCCTATTAGCAAAAGTAATGGAGAATGTTCTCTTTCTCCTTTTTCCTTAGTTTTAATTAGCTATGCAGTCATGATGGAGTTGAATTGGTCTGGAAAAGAACCTCCTGAATCTTTCAATAGAAGTAATATCTATGATCAGTCAAATGAATATTGGCTAGTCACTTTTGTCTGTTTTCCCTGTCTGTAGAGCTGCAGTGGCTCAAGTGGTTAAGACGCTGAACTGCAGGCTGTGGAAGGTCGGTAGTTCAGCAGTTCAAGACCCGAGTGTGCCGCATGACGGAGTGAGCTCCCGTCTCTAGTTTCAGCTCCTGGCAACCTAGCAGTTCAAAAGCAAGAAATTGCAAGTAGATAAATAGGTACCACTTCAGTGGGAAGGTAACAGCATTCCGTGCACCTTGGTGTTTAGTCATGCCGGCCACATGACCATGGAAATGTCTTCGGACAGCGCTGGCTCTTTGGCTTTGAAACGGAGATGAGCACCACAACCCTAGAGTCAGATTCGACTGGCTTTCGAGCAAGGGAACCTTTACCTTTTTTAGAGCCCAAAGAGAACCCCAAGTGAACCTATCAGACTGCTGTATGGGAATACTGTTTCTGGCTAAGCATGAATGTAGTGATGATGTGTTAGTACGCTTGTTTATTGATGAGGACAAAGTGGTGGAAGGTTGGGTGGCCATAGATGCAAAAATGATTGCGAAATTTAGCAGCCAGATAGGTTTACTAGGCGCCATATAGGAAAAAGCTACTTCTACAGTTACTGATGTACTGGTTTCCAGGCCCAGTTTCTTTAACTGCCAGCTCTTGGGCACCTGGATTTTTGTTTTCCTGGGTAAAGGACTCGTTAAGTTAAATATTCTCCTTGGTTTGCTTTACAGCATTATTCTTTTGTTCCACAGCATTTTGAAATGCACATTTTGGGAGGCTTCCCTCAATGTACATGACCAGCATTTTATGCACAGAATTATTCTTGTTTTTTAGTGCACTGGAGCCTGCAAGTGGTAATGTGACATAAAGTGGCATTTTGTAAAACATATTTTAGTACACAATAAACGTTATAAGTGATTTATTTAGAAAATTTATAAACTGCTTTGCAGTGGAAAAAGTCAATACAATAAAATCAGGGTTAGAAGAAGTAAAGCAATTAAAGAAAAACCTACATAAGTAATAAAATTGAAGTAGTTGTTGGAACAGAAATAGCTTGTTAAAGATTTAAAAATAAACCAGGGAAAGACATATCAGTAATGAAAGTCTTTGAAAATAAAGGTGGGGTTTTTTTGGCCCACCACATGGGATTTTTATTGCATTTTCTATAAACTACAAAGAAACAAGGAGGGGTAACTACAAACTACAGGTGAAAGTAAACAGAACCACTAAAAACCCAAGAGGTGGTGGTCATACATTGCTTACAAAATTAGCTTTAAGACAATTAAGATTCGTTAACATTGAAGGTGATCAAAAAGTGTATCGCTTCTCTTATATCCATTCCAGCTAATCAGACTATTCAAAGAGACAAACAAGAGCATAATTAATTTTCACCAGTGCAAACATCAGGAAACATCAGCATCTCATTTTTAAAAATGTTGTCCCCCCAATTGGTAACCTCCCCCCCTCTTAAAACCAGGACTTCTTCAAACATATATATACACTATCTCATCTCCTCTTCCTTTATTACAATCTTTATCTTCTTCTCCTAATGGTCCATATTATTACGGCAAGTCTAGCCAGCCTTAAAAACAGATTCGGTTCTTTCCTTTTAGGACCTAATTTTCTTCTGGAGAGTCTGTCCATAATCACCGGGCAAATTTTCTTCTTTATGTAGATTGGGCATAAGTCCCTTCGCTTTACTTTGCTTTCAATCTGCAACCGGTCCCAAAACGTCATTTATAGCTTATTAAGGATTCTCCCGTCTTCATAACGTTTGTCTTTGGAATCATGTAGTAACTTTTTTTTTTGGTACCAGTAGGGGTCGCCATAACAGTTCACAATTTGGTAAAGTCTGTGGTATTCAGGTCACCTCACCTGACCAGCCTCTCACTTCCTGAAGGAGGCTTACATTCCATCTCAGTCTTTCTCCGCTTTCGATCACCATTTTCTAGAATGTTTACTTTTCTTTTTTTAAATTGCAAAAGTCCTGAATATTTGCCTTTTGCTTGGGTGCTTCTTGTAGGCTCTTTAATACAGTCCATATAGCTTATAGCTCCGCCCCCCCAGAGGATACTCTGAATTCGCTTTGTTGTCTGGGGGGAGAGCTGGCCGTCGCTCTGATGTTTCGTTTCAACTTTACTCACTCTTCATATGTAGATCAAGCAGATCTCGCCAGCAAGTATGCTTATTTACTTCCTGACCTCCACTAACTTGATGGGGTATGCATAGCTTAGTCCTTACAGGAACACACTGGAGGGACCGTCGGGGCAAAGGAACGCCTCAATCCACCGGCAGAGTGCTGGGGGAGAGGCGACCCTCAGCGCCCCATGACTAGGGACCCATCGCAAGGATCACTGGAGAGTGTGTACATTCTCATCCCCTCTCTAACCGCTGGTTTGCGGGCCGCGTCCCTGGGAGCCCCCAGGAGACACAGCCGCCATCAGCTTGCCCAACCCCCACCCCGAAAATAAAGGTCTTGATGGCACCCATATAAAACCACTGTAGTTGCCTCATTCATCTGGCTGTCAGGCACAGTCACTGAAAAAACCTTCTTCCTGGTCACTTTCACCATCTTCTTGATCTCAGGTGATTGGGGTTATTGTCTGGGGTTCCCTCTGGAATATACATGTCCAAGAGATGGAGACACACCAGTTTGTTGTCATGATCTGAAGGAAAACTTTCTTATGTCCTATCCTGTACTTTAAAATGATCCAAGGAGGCTCTGCTGACGGTACTGTCGTTATTCAATCTCTGTCACGTGTCAGGAAGGACTGGGGCTTCTTATCTCTTTCCAGGAAGAACTGTCTGGCCACATAATTATCCCTTTAACAGTCAACATACAGTGTTGTCCCCCTGATCTGTTTGTGTGAAGTAGATCTCTGTTTTGGTTGCCTCCTGTTCTGTATCCCATTACTTGAATGACTCTCTTTTGGAGCCCATCCATGAACTACTGCTACTTGCTGACTATCCCTTTTGTTTATGCCTTGGAGGCCTCATGCCCTACCAGAACATGTGCTGGTAAGTGTCATCATCAAAATCAAAGGAGAATAAAAAGGGAGAGGAAGGCCTTTCATCTAGTGCCTTAGGCTTAAGGGACTGAGGAGATGCTTTGTTTGCTTTTGGCTGACTATTTAATATTGTTCCAGTACACACTAAGGTTTCCTGACAAAATTCCCATCAGTGATTTAGCAAGTCCCATGCAAACTCAGCTTGTCAAATCTGCTGTGAATCTGTGGCTGTTCGATGACTCCCTTTGCTGTTCTGTGTTGCTCCTGAAAGTGTGTGAGTGCCTTCCAGAGTCCCTATCTGCACAGTCTCCAACCACATGCAGTCCTGTAATCTGATGTTCTGTAATGAGCAGGACTTTTGCTGTGCCATGCAGTAGGTAGAGAAGTGTGGTTGAAGCAACAGAATGGGAAGCAGTTTCTTCCAGTGTCTTGGGATGTGATGGTGACACAGTGCAGATTCCCAGTTTTGCTCCTGGGTTTGTATCCTAAGCCTTACTTCTACTTGGTCTCTTCATGCAAGTCTTTCAGTGAGCTGAAAAACACGTAATGCCAAAGGAAGGCACAGCTCAGAGGAAAAGGTGCAAATGGAAGCAGGGTTTAGGATGATCCTAACCATATTCTTCATTTGTGTGTAAATACAGAGGGTTGGATCCAATACACATTTATCTAGTGGAGTAGGGGGATTTTTGCTAAATGCCTCCTCCCACAACAGACTCCCCCACATCACACACAATACTTTTCATTGGGGTCCCCTGGAATCAAGGGGCAGCATTCAGGGGGGTATGGTGGGCTGGAGTAAGAGAGCAGAGGTGATGAAGTTCCATTCTGTGAGCCATACCTGTGGTCCTTTGGATCCAACTCATTGTCCCAGCACAGGGCCCAGTGACTTTTGAGCAAGACAGGAAAGCTATCCAGCAGAGAAAGGTGTCTAGGACTGTAGCCAGCTCCTGGTGTTAAGTTGCTTAAATAGCAGGGGAACTGACCACATGTACCTAGGCCCATAGGTGTCACAGATGCTAGGTAGCACCTATGGGTTTGTAAGCAGAAGACACTGAACTGCGGACCGGAAGGTCGGCAGTTCAGCAGTTCGAGACCCGAGTGCCGCATGTTGGAGTGAGCTCCCATCTCTGGTCCCAGCTCCTGTCAACGTAGCAGTTTGAAACCAAGAAATTGCAAGTAGATAAATAGGTACCGCTTCGGTGGGAAGGTAACAGTGTTCCGTGCACCTTGGCATCTAGTCATGCCGGTCACATGACCACGGAAATGTCTTCGGACAGCGCTGGCTCTTCAGCTTGGAAACAGAGATGAGCACCACATCCCTAGAGTCGGATTCGACTGGCTTTCGAGCAGGGGAAACTTTTACCTTTAACTATTGTAGCACCACCTTTTTTGATGCATCAGCAGATGACACATAAGCTGGAACATCATCTTCAGAAACAGAGATTGAGAAAGGAAGTTGCTATGCTGTCAGGCACCTTTCTGACTTCAGCTCATATTCATCACCATCATTGTTCCTGTTGTCTGGGGGAGGGGACTGCATGGGATCCAGTGACACAGGAGGAACCTGAGCCTGTGGTGAGGGATGTCCAAGGACCTGGTATCCTCTGTATTAGTTGAACTGGAATCCTTACTGGGAAATGACTACTCTCTCTGGCTCAGCATGAATCAGGATCTGCCTTGGGTTTCCTAATTTGCTGTTTATCCCTGTCATATGTCTCTTTTTTGGCTTTTGCCTTTGCAGTTGGGTGAGAAGATACCTGTTGATCATGGCCCAGGGATCCAGTGACATGGAAACTGCTGATCAAGAAGAGAGCTCCCCAAACATGATTGTTTACCGAAAGGTAAGGCATCTGAGTGTGTATATAACTTCTGAGCTGGATAAGTAAGACTCTTTCAAAACAGTTTCGTTTTTCAAATGGGTTTCGTTTTTCAAATGGGTTTCTGGGGTCAGAAACCCATTTTCCATTGTTTTTCTTTGTGTTTGAAACTACTGCACTTACAATTTCAAAGAAAACTTAAGAAATAATTGACTATTGCTAAAATAGGTTGAATCACTTTCATTTTGGATATTCTGGTTTGATTAATGTACTACTGAGAAATCACATCCACAACCAAAGTATGTTATTAACTTCATTGGGGTCAGATTGGCTTAAATCACTGTACTGTGACTTAAGGAAACTAATTCAGGTGGATAGCCATGTTGGTCTGAATCAACAGAACAAAGTTTGAGTCCTGTGGCACCCTTAAGACCAACAAATACTTCTTTTTACAAAGAACTGGATTCAGATCTCACACAGGAATACAAAAAAGAACTAAACAAGATTATGAAGGAATTACTCCTGGACATTCAGGAACAAATCCTGTCAGACACACCACAGGAACCTCAACCAGGTACCTTTTATCTTCTACCCAAAGTACACAAAACTGGCAACCTAGGGTGTCCCATTGTCTCAGGCATAGACATGATCACCTTGTGGGTATCTGGATACGTGGACTCTGTTCTAAGACCCTATGCCATCAGCACTCCTAGTTATGTGTGCAACACCATAGACTTTCTGAGGAAAATACAGTTTTTGAACAGCCTTCCAGAGAATACAATTTTAGCCACCATAGATGTGGAATCTCTGTATACCAACATCCCACACAAAAATGGATTACAAGCCATAAGGAACATGACTTCTGACAATATCACAGCTGACTTTGCCACCAAACTGTGCCATTTTGTTCTCACGCACAACCACTTGAAATTTGGTGACAACTTGTTCCTTCAGATCAATGGGCATCCACATGGACCTACAGTATGCTAACACCTTTATGGCCAACTTGGAGCAATGCTTCCTAAACTCCTGTCCACTCACACCTCTCTTATACTTGTGATACATTGATGGCATCTTTATTTTCTGGATACATAGTAAAGAAGCCCTGGACATATTCCACCAGGCATTCAACAACTTTCACCTGACCATCAACCTGACAGTGAACCAATCTATGCAAGAAATACATTTTCTGGACAGGTACTGTAAAAATACACAATGGACTCATAGATGCCACGTTATACTGGAAACCTCCTGACCGACAAATACACCTACATGCCTTCAGCTACCATCCTAAGCATACCAAACGATTCATTGTATACAGCCAGGTTCTGCGCTACAGCCCCATCTGCTCCAATCCTACAGATAGACATTCTCACCTGAGGGATCTACAACAAACCTTTTTGGAACTAAAGTATCCACTTGATGAAGTCAAGAAACAGATTAACAAAGCCAGAATGGTACCCAGAAAAAACCTGTTGTAAAACAGGCCCAAAAGAGAAAATAACAGAACACCACTAGTGGTCACATAAAGCTCTCTCAACTCAAAACAGTTCAACGCATCATCAGTGGCTTACAACCTCTACTGGATAATAACAGTTCTCTTTCACAAGTACTGCAGGGTAAACCTTTTCTTGCACACAGACAGCCCCCGAATCTCAAATAATTCCTCACCCACAATAATGCATCCTCTAATTTGAACATGGACACTGGTACCAGAGCTTAGAAGAAACCCAATTGCCAACTTTGCTGCCACGTACACCCAGACAACACAATCACTAGACCTAACAACATCAACTATATCACTTCAGGCTTATTCACTTGCTCATCTTCTAACATTGTATATGCCATTAAATGCCAGCAATGCCCTTCAGCTGTCTATGTAGGTCAAACCCTATGCCAAAGGATAAATGGACACAAATATGATATCAAGAATCACAAAACTGAGAAACCTGTAGGAGAACACTTCATCCTCCCAGGGCACTCAGTGGGGGACCTCAAAGTAGCTGTTTTATTGCAAAGGAATTTCAGAAACAGACTGGAATGGGAGATTGCTGAATTACAAGTTATTACAATGCTCAGGACAATGGAACCCCCAGGACTTAACAGAGATATCAGGTTCTTATCTCACTACACATGCTAAGTCACTCAGTTCTTGCTTATACCCAGAATTAAACTTTTTTGGTCTTAAAGGTGCCATTGGACTAAGATTTAGTTCTCACATTTGTTTGTTAACCCTTTTATTATCTGTATGCTTATTTGCTGCTGTTCACAGGTCTTACCCAGTGCTTAAATCTAGTCTTAGCTATAATCACTCAGTTACTTATTCATCTTGACTCTAATTAGCCCTTTCTGGCAACTAACCCCCCCCCCCACTCTTATATGTAACGGCTGAGGAAGTCTTGTTTCAATGTATCTAAAGAAATGTGTATGCGCACAAAAGCTTATACCTAAAATTATACTTTGTTTGTCGTAAAGGTGCCACTGGACTCAAACTTTGTTAAATAAGCTGAGCAGTCAGGCTGTTAAAAGGATTTGGCCACAAGTTTACAAAAATACACAAGAAACATAGTTTAGCACAAACAACTCTGCAAAGAACTCACTATTTGTGAACATGGCACTTATGGAAATATTTTATGTAACTTACTGAAACTAATTCTGCAGTGTCCTTAATAGTAGCTAAAAGAAAAGAGTAGAATAACTAGCACTAGGTTTCAACAGTAAAGTCTGGGTTTTGAATTGTTTCACCTCCATTCATCCATGGAGTGGTACTTTCTGCTTCCCCTAACCAGTGCTGCCTGGGATCATCAGACCCTAAGTAATAACAAAGGGACCTAAGTGAGGGTCCACAGCAGCGGGGGAATTGTTGGAAATGGCTGCCCCTTTTGCTTTTAAGCCTTCAGATCCACATGGTTGGATACATGCCACCGTGTAAGGATTTTGCCACCTTATAATGCAAGGCTCATTTAAAAAATGTACTGGAATGCTTTTGATATTTAGACCAATAAATATATCAAATATATTAATTGACTCTATTTGAAATATTTTGGGAGGAAAACATTTATGTTATCTCTGGCTGTGAGAGCGCTGATTTCTCCATTTGTCTATGAAATATGGGGTTTAATTTTGTTTTTGTTTTTTTCAAGTAAAACCCAATAGCAGTAAATCATATACTTTAAATGGTGTAGGAAATTCAGCTCTGCTGAAAATGTAAGCGGCACATGAACTGGAATCAATAATCAACAATCCTTGTTTAGATCTATCCTGGAGAAACTGCTGAGTTTCACTAGACTGCCATTGTAAGGCACAAATGTTGTTTACATATAAGCACAGTATGATCCTGGATTCAATCCATGTATGCCTGGAAAAACAGATATATGGGGCATAGGCTTAATTTTCATATTCGCTTCAAGTTACTGATAGCAGAAGTTATATAACTTGCATTTAACTCCTGTGTGATTTGGAAACGGGGATGGTGGAAAAGGGATCCTACAAATTTCTGTGAGAACACAGTCAGCTGTTGAACTTACCATATTTGAAGGTGGCGATCAGATGTGAATCTGAACTTGATCTGTTCCGTTTGTGCCAAACAGCCATGAACACCTGCAGGACCAGTTTGCATAGGGTGTTCCCCAAACTGTGCATGTGCAAACACACTGCCAATTCAAACTGCTTGGTGGCCATTAGCTCCAATAGGGACCAGATAGACAAACAGCAACGGATAGGATTTTATTGAAATACAGCATTTGTTGATATATATGATTTGTGAGAGATTTAATGTGGTTTTATCTATTTAAAATTTGCCTGTTCTGCAGAACACTTATGCAACAAAAGTGGAAGGCAGTAGAATTTAGTTGGACTCTCTGAGAACATTCATGTGCAAAAAGTCAGTTGCACTGTTCCACATAGTAAGGAATACAGTGAAACATGTTGAACACTGACAAACAGATTGACAAACTGATTGTCAAAAAAATCAAGTCTTTGTTCACAGTAGGTGAATAGGATACAAGCCGAACTGGCAGGTGTTCAAGCATCCCTATTTCAGACTGGAAGGAAAGCAACAGGTTGCCTGTCACCCACTATCTACAGCCCAAGCAATGCCCTCTTGGTCATCGCGCCTGCCCTCTCCTGCTACTCAACCACCCCTCCCAAGTTCCTAACTTGATCAAGTACGTAGCAGTGGCACCTGCTTGGTGACTATGTGAACCATCTCCATGACAACCGAAATAGCAAGTGTCTCTATTTTTGTCCCCATGGACATACTAACCATGTCAGTCTGTGATTATCTTCAGAACAATGTGTGTGTGTGTGCGAGAGAATATGCTTTAATTGACAAACATGACACTTCAGTTTCTGGAGCCTAGAGTCAGAAAATACCTCTGAGGATGAACTAGTTTTCTCTGTTTTCAGTATTCTGCTAAGTTTCTAAACATTGCTGTGGCTGATTAACTCCTGAAACTAACTGCTGATGTGGTTGGTGTGCTCTCATGAATGCACCAGTGACTGAAGCACAAACTCCCACAAGGTCACAGTGACAAGGTTACCATGGCTAGAAATGTAAAATGCAGTTATCACAAAAAACTGCAGTGGTTACTTCCATGATTCCTCACCACTACCACTTACTTAAGCATGAAAAGAACACAATTTTTTTTCCAGTGGAATACCTTTACCAGTTCTTAATTAGCTGTAACTGATAAACTTTGCATAAATAAATGAAAGAAAAGTATCAGCGAGCCAATGCTAATTGAGGGGAAAATCCATATTTCTTATATAGATCACCGAAGAACATTTGAGGAAAATATTGTTTGTACAGTACAGTACGTTGTGAGGAAAGAGAAAGACAGATTGACAGCTTTGAAAATACTAGCGCTAAGCAGTGCAAAGAAAAGGAACATCAAAAGTGAAGTGTTGTGTGCTGGAGACTTGTAGGCTAAATCCACTGCAGAGATATAAGTGAATAGGGAATCAAAGGTGTATAAAAATTGAAGGATTAGAACTCTGACTTAATGATAGCACTATATCAGAACTGGTTAGTCTGTGGTAATATGCCGAGGGATTTAATGTAGCCAGAAGGCAGTATTACTCTATGGAAATCCTGTATCTGTTTCAGATGAGACAGCCTACTTTGATTCTCTTAGTGAAGAAATTTCATCTCAATTGGGATTTGCATGAATGTGCACAATCAGGAATGGGGAAATGCTGTGCTGAATTCACGGACTACCTCAGTACTTACATAGGGCACTAGGCCATGGCTCAAACCTGGGAGGGATGGTGGTGGTAGGCTTTGAAAGCATCAAGTGAAATAAACGAAAGAGAATTTTTATTTATTCGGCAAACTGAAGCAGTGACCAAAGCATTCCATCTAAGTTTCAGCTTATGCCACTACCAGAAGTGGCATCACCAGTCATTGTATCATCAGTGGAAACGCACTAGCCAATGCAATATGGTGATGCAGGAAACCTCTACAGGCTCCATTTTTTCAGTCTGTCACTGATATGTGCAAGCCTCATTGACAAATTTGTTCAGAAGCTTGAGTTTTCATATGTAGGCCCATCACTGCCCTTCCAGCCTTAGTAATCATATGTGCATTCAAGGCTGCTTTGGTCAGTTTTTGCTCCAGTACCAACTGGATGGTACAGCATCAGCAGTGCAGCTGCCCATGAATGTCCGTCTTGGTTTCTTGTCTGCGGGATGCTGGCCATGTTGGAATATTGGGCTTCATTGAATATGGTTGTCCCTTCCTGGTGCTCCAGTATGACTCATTTGAACTCGCTGCTTTCTATGGCTGCGGTCACACACACTAAATAATCCACTTTCAATCCACTTCCAATGCACTTTACAACTGGATTTTGCCAGTTCACACATTAAAAACCCAGTTGGAAAGTGCACTGAAAGTGGATTATTTAGTGTGTGTGACCACAGCCTATGAATCCTGTACTAAAGATGGTTTCTTTTGAGATCCTTGTTCCATACCAGAGAGTGTGCCTTCGCACTCTGATAGTCTCTGAATGAACAGCAATTTCAGAACCACCTCTCCTATCACTGGTTTCAAAATGTCTTACATGTAGAGATTTGAATCCATTGCAGTTTTAAATTTTTGGAGAAGCACATGATTGCCAAGGTGTTTGACTGATCGATAACCATCTAGGCACCTTCCCCAGAGTGATCATCATTTCCATACTTTGCTTGACTGGGTAGTAGTCCCAAAAGGATGAAGGGTGGCGCTCACATTTTGCCACACCCTCCCCTTAAATTAATGCAAGGTATGTTCACACTGCCTCCCCAGTGATGCCTCACTGCATGTATATCATAGCATATTGGTATGCCTGGGTGAAGAATAGCTAGGAGAGTGTTTACCTTGGACATGTTTGAGTGGGACTGAGGAAAACCTTCCTGGATAATGGCACTTCATTGGTGTTTTTCTCTGGGTGTAGGAAGAATAAGCCCTGTTTGTTTCCAGGTGCCATAGAAACATGTCATGGTGGATATTTCTGTACATAAAAATTCAAGGACTCAAGAACCGAGGAATCAGTCCAGTATGAACCACTGTGCCTTGCTTAGAGGAGCCAAAAACTTTGAAACATTTAATGGAATCTCACACACAAGAGGAAGTTGGGGAGTCTGTAAGCTCCTAAAATTACTATAGTATTTATGTAAGAATGGCTGACCAGAAAATGTTCAGATGTCAACGCTACAGAGCACATCTGATCCAATTATGACCATGTCCAGCACAATATAATAAAATTTTCTTCGTAGGTTGCTTGGGACTCTGATTATAAAATGAACATTGCAAAAATTACTCTTGATCTTAACAGACTATTGAAAACCATGATGCAGATGTTAGTCAGTAGTTGTTAGTTGAATCTGGGTTGTCAAATGGGGGGACTAGCCAGCTGATATTCCTCTAGAGACTGGATTTGGTGCTGGAGCCTACAGTTGGTATTATACATTACAAGAAGGGGGGACCCGCGATACTCCTGTGGGGGGGAAGGAGCTCCACGTGGAGGAGGAGGAAGCAGCCACAGTTGAGCCTTCTCCCTCGCTCCCCCACACCCCCCACACACCCCCCGGTGAGCCGCCGGGCCCGCCAATCTCCTCCCCCCCCGGCTCCAGCGGCACGGCCTGAGCGGCTCCCAGCCACCGGGCCCGCCGAGTCTCCCCCCCAATGGCCAGAGCGTTCTATGCGCATGCACAAGGAACACTCTTTTACTTTTGGGGGGGGATTTAAGTATCCCCCATATATTTTTTCAACTTTTTAGATTTTTCTGCACTCCTGGAGACTGCTCCAAGTGTGCAGGAAAATCTCCGTGCCCCCGATGTGCAGATTTAGATATCTGCACGGAGGGAGCAACTTTAGATGGTATTCTCTGTTGCATTCTGGTTTTAAATTCCATTCGTCACTTTAAAACAACTAAGACAGGATTCCAATGGAGAGTGGGCTGTTCTCATTTAGCAATTATGTGGTTGCAGTTCTTGGCAATTGATTGTAACTTTGATGATAACTGTGTTCCTATTGAACAAAATCAGAGTTTAGAATAATCCATGCATTCACAGTATTATAACTAATCCAGATTTGACCCTCAATAATTGATGACATTCAGTAGAGAAGTGTTTAGATCTAATAGTTATTCTGGTGCCTCACTGTCTGGTTTCAGTTTCGCAGACAGAAGGAGAAGCTGTGAGGAGAGACCATGGCTTGGTTGATGTGTATCTGACAGGATATCATCCAACCCAAAGAGTTGTTGGTGTTCCAACTGGACATAAGAACATAAGAGAAGCCAATGTTGGATCAGGCCAATGGCCCATCCAGTCCAACACTGTCACACAGTGGCCAAAAATACCAGGTGCCACCAGGAGGTCCAGCAGTGGGGATTGGCATTTTTGCCCACTGTATTTCCACTTCACTGTTTTCAGTTGGATCCATCTCCTCAAAACTTATTTTCCCTTGCTGGAGAACGAGACATCTCCCTGCTGATGATATCTTTAGTTCCAGATAGGGGAAAGGCAGAGGTGGGTCTGGGAGGAGAGCAAAGATGATACGCATGAGAGCTCATACCCTGCCACAAATTTTGTTAGTCTTTAAGGTTCTACTGGACTCTGGCTTTTTCTGCTATCAGCCCTAACTGTTCTCATAAATCTCTAGGCTATCCTGAGTATATTTCGAATTTTAGTGACAGGCAATGTTTGGTCTGCTCTCAGTTATGCTTACGGATCACTGTTATACAACAGACAGACTGATAGGTTTGTGTGTGAAAGATAATTTTTGAGTCCCCACATAAGAAGCTTACTGTGTAGCTTTGAGCAAGTTCATCATCTCTCAGCCCAGTCTATCCTGGTGTTTTATTTATTATTTTATAGATTAAATATTTCTATCTTGCCCTTCCTCCAAGGAGCTCAAGTTGGCATACATGGAGTTTTCTGTCTGGTAAAGTCAGTGGTGCTAAGAGAGGGTGACTGGCCCAAGGTTACCCGGTGAGCTTCAAGGCCAGAAAGACTATTTGGACTTGGGAGTCCTACTCACTATACTCGCTTTCTAATACACAGTGTTGTGGTGAAGATTTTAAAAAATGTGTTGCAGAAATGTTAGAAAAATTTGAGGGGGGCATAATTTGCTTGTCTTACTCTTAGGGAGTACTGAGTATCTGGCTACATCTCTGCATGCTGCATGGCACATACATTTGCTCGTGTGGCTGTTTGTAGTACTAAGACAGCTAAAGTCTGGGTCACAGTGCCTTCAGTTAATGAGTCAGAGCATGTTGGTGCTCTGGGATAACTGTTTTTTGATTGAAGAAATTTTCTTGGGTAGATATTGCACTCTTACTCTAAAAATGGAGAAGCTTTCAGAGAGAGGGGGAGGGAGGGGGGAGGGAGAGAGAGAGAGAACCACTGACCTGGATAACAAGCTCAAATTAAGATACGTCAGGTTGATGAGGGATCCCTCGGGGATTCATGCAGGAGTAGAGATCCTTTCCTAAATGGAATATGAAGGAAGTGCAGAATGAGCTTCTTCCTATTCTTATTCTATTTTAATGCTTCCCACTCCATTGCATACCTGATAGGGCAGGCAGCCAGTGCCTTTAAGTATTTATGGATTTATGCGTATGTTTTTGGAATGAAAACTGACAATCTAAAATGAGGAAAATGGTTCTATTGTAAAGATGGTAGCTGGGGATATTTTACCATCTAAATCCCCAGTTCAAATGCAGACTTAAAATGTCTTAAGAAAAACGAGTTACTTTTATGATACAAACGGTCATGGTGCAATTTAAATCCCAAGGAGATGAAGCAACTTACCTACACTGGTCAATGTGCTTAGAATTGCAGCCATTATCTTCTCCCAGAGACACTCTAACTCTATTAGTAGGTCTTGGTATTTCATGATCTTCTCCTGTTCTTTCTTTTCTATTCTGTTGTCTCCCGGGATTGTAATGTCAATGATCCAAACCCTATTTCTTATTTTTTCTACAGTTGTGATATCTGGGGTGTTATGCTCCAGGTGTTTGTAACTGGAAGTTCCAAAGAATCTTTTGTTTCCTCATTCTCCATGATCTTGTCTGGTTTGTGCTCCCATGGTAAGCCATACTTCTTGCAAAGATTTCAGGGCAACATAGCTGCAACCCTATTGTGATATTCTTTATAGTCAGTTTGAGGAGTTTTACTGAAGGCACTGAACATGCGGTTGTCTGTTTCATCCCTTGTCTTGCAAAGTCGACATTTGCTGTCATCTCTGATCTTCTGAATTTCAGCCTTCCATTTCTTTCTTCAACTGCCCATTTTGGAGCCACTTCCAAGTGTTTTTGTTATAAGCTTTGTTCTTTACGTCTTAAAAATATTGCCCATGCAAGTACTTTTGTTTCCACTTGTCAAAGGGTGATTCTGCATTGGCTTTTCCCTACGTTGTTTTAGCAAACCCACGTTGGAATAGAAATTCCCCTCTGCATTGCATGCTGATTTCACTTCCTTTGGCCATTGGATTTTATGGTACCCTCTGCATTGCATGCCACTTTCACTTTCTTTGATCATCGGGTTTTATGGTACTTTTTGCATAAATTTATGGCTGTTTTATGGCTGTTCAGGAGTGACTTTGCAGTCAGTATGGCGTTGGCCTGGGGTTTTGAGCTGCACCTTTTCCTCAGTGTTGAGAAAATGTGGAGTGAATGCCAGATGCAGAACAAGCCACAGTGAGTTCTGATAGCAGTCTTTTTGTAATCTTTGGTTTCTGTAACCTTAAATAAGTCTGCTTTGTATACTCCAACTAGAAGCTTCTCTTTGCTTTTCCTGGTATAGTCATTCAGTGCTTGTTTTTCTTCTTCACCACCCAGTTCAGTCCCTTTTTGCACACAGATTGCACAGTCCAGTTTTATTATTTATGAACTTTGTCCATAAGAGCACAGTATACGCCTTGCAGGGCAACAGTCAGCTTCCAAAATTCCATGATACTTGTTTAGCTGTTGTTGCTATTTGGCATCTTGATTTTTTCTTGTTCAACGATCTTTCCTATATTCAGCGCTAATGCTGCACATTTGTTAAGGCCAAATTCCATTGCTATATCTTTGCTGATTATTTGAACTGTATTTAATAAAGAATCAATATCTGGTTATGACTTTCCATACATTCTTAACTATATGCAATATGTGTGAAATCTTTGGGCCTATCTTTGAAAGTTGGTATCCTAGGCCTGTGCTATTCAGAATGATTTTGAGTTGTATTATGGCAATGACAAAGAGCAGTGGTGATAGTGAGTCTCCTTGGAAAATTCCGCATTCAATTTTAACTGTTCACTTTCTTCTCCATTCACTTTCAAACCTGGTGTTCCATTTATTCATAGCATTTTTGATAAATGTTATTACAGTTTTGCTGATGCCTACCATTTCTAGTGTTTTCGGGATCCATGTATGAGGGAGTGAATCAAATGCCTTCTTATAATCAATCCAAACAATATTCAGGTTTTAAAAAATTATTATTTGCCATCAAGTTACAGCTGGTTTATGGCAACCCTGTGAGGTTTCAAAGGCAAGAGACCTTCAGAGGTGGTTTGCCATTGCCTGCCTCCATGTCACAACCCTGGTATTCCTTGGAGGTCTCCCATCCAAATACTTACCAGATTTGACCTGCTTAGCTTCCCAGATCTGACAAGATATGCTACCCTGGGCTATCCAGGTCCAGCCAGTGGCGGCGGCATCATCATTGTCGTTGTTGTCATCGTCATGATGGAACAGGCCTACTTGACCTACAGACCCTGTTCTGTCCACTCCCTCCATTGGGTTGCCACCACCTGTTCATTTTAGGGGTCCTGAATGAGAGGAACGGGATTCTCAATGCCCCTCCCCAGTTCTCAGGCCAGGCCTCAAGATCTCCTGCTACCCAGCGTCAGGTTACCACAGGGACCAAATGCAGATTTGGGTTTCCCCTGGAGGGTTGGCCACTTGCACCCTGACCTCTTCCCTCCCCCCTGGGGCCCCCTTTATAGACTAGCATGTCCAACAGCAGTTGGGGGGCTATGTGGTACAAAGAACCACCATCAGCATCAAAGAGTAAAATATTTATTTAAAAAGAGAATGTTTACAAGCATGCTTTAGCACCATACCAGAGCAGCAATAGGGAAACAAAAGAAATTTGGTTATAAAGGCATCCTCTTTACCTCTCTTCTAAACACACCCTCACTGATGTTAACAATAGGGTAAGGCACCTAGTCTTAGAAAGTTACAAATTCTCTAAAGCTCTTCCATTACCTTCTGGCTCCCTGCAGGCCTTCCCCAGACCGCATGGTCAAAAATGGCTGCTGGCCTGCAGACCAGAGCTCAGCAGTGTGTTCTCTTCCAAGGACCAGCACCAAGAGACCCTTCCTCCTTGGAGCAAGCACTTTTATTAAACCTGTGTCTTGACCCATTTTACATCACCCTCTCCACCCCTTTTGACCTGGTCTGCCCAGGTCACACAAGTGCATCCTGGGAGCCCTCCTGGAAGGCAGTCTGGGAAATCTTCAGGAGCCCTCCTGGAGATTCCTCTGTCATAAGAAAATCCTTGGGGACAAATACATCAACCTTGTCTCCAGATTTTATAACAACGTTTCAAAAAACAAATCTTCCTCACATTATGTCCTAAGGATTTGTACTTTTATACACTACAGAATATTTCCTCAGGAAGATCCGTTTTTTGAAACGTTATAAAATCTGGAGACAACGTCGATGTATTCTTATACAAGGATTTTCTCATGATATGATGGAATTTGTTCATTGTTATGTAGTGTTTACTGGCAACAATAGAAAATATTTTATTTGTAAGTCTTGTTGACTATCCTGATTTGTGGGTCAGACTCTCATTACTGTTTTGTCAGTATTTATTTCCACCCTTCAAAACAGCCATTCTCTCCTGGGAAACTGATCCTGGTCATCTGGAGATCAATTGTAATAGCAGGCAATCTCCAGGAACTGAGTCTTCATTTCTAGACATGCAGTTCTGAATATCTTTTCTCAGGGAACAGCTCTACCTCTGACATTAAATATTCTTAACTAATGCTGGGATCTAGTCCAAAGAATTGCTTTTTACTCCAGTACAGCCTTCAGCATAAAAATCTCAAATTACTGCTGACAAAACAGATGCTAAATACAAATCAATGAGCATTTTGTTGTTCCTGTGCTCTCCAAGATGAACTCTGTGAAAGAAAACTCTGAAATATTTAATATATGGAGGTGTACCTTTGCTTAGTGACCTTTGGCATATATTGGAACAAATGATTAAGGATTTGAGCGATGGCCTAAACATAGTTCCTTGCAGGATATGGAGCACCATGTGCTATGATTGCCTGCACTATATCTTTTCAGTATTCCTTGATGGTTATTTTTATTATTAACAGTTAAACTTATTATTGCTAATTGACAGGTTTCAAACTAATTTCAAAAAGACCATAAGTTTAAGAGAGCCAGTAAAAGAGCCACATGTTATGAATGTTTGTTTGGTATTGTGCTTTTATGTGTATAGCACTCCACATCACTTCATCATGATTTTAGGAATCTATCCTCCTGAATATGCTTGTGGAGGTATGGTGAAAACGAGAGTGATATGTACATCTATACATGCAGCTTTAAGGATGAAGCCTCTGCTTTCTACTGAGATCCCCACCCCCACCCCAAGTCCAAGCTTGTTTCTGGGTGGGAAGGGAGGCTGGAAAGGATGGCTGGCTGGCTGGCAGTCGTGGAGTGAAATGAGGATTAATCCTGTTAAGAACTAGGCCCAAATTTAGAGGGTCATGGGCCAAGAGTGTAACAAGTGAGCCTTTTCTGAACTGGGAGAGTTTATTTTCTCTACTTCACCCACTCTGAGTCTATCCCATCATAAATTTTCACCATAGTACTAATTCTTGTGAAGCAAAAGTTCTTCCATTTCTTTCTTAGTTTGGGGTCAGGTCAGGGATAATGTAGTAGCAGATGTGAAATTAAAGCTTCCCCCTTTTCTTCTATTGTTGAAATAAAAGCTTATTCTTGCTGAAAAATTAATTATTGAGTGTTGCAATGGTTTATAAGATATTTATATATTCTCCTGAGCCCTGTCTCTTTCTGTATTGGAGTGCTATCTGGAGAGCAGTTCAGGCAAGAGAACATCTTGGCTTCACTTCCTCGTTATTCCCTCTGCTGAATTGTATCAAGAGAACACACTAAGACACACAGAGAGGGAGGGGGAGGGGGAGAGGGGGAGAGAGAGAGAGAGAGAGAGAGAGAGAGAGAGAGAGAGAGAGAGAGAGAGAGAGAGGAATATAAAATCAAACTGGTTGGTTCAGTCTTTTGAAGTAGGTTGACCTGAATTTGAACATTGTCTCCCCTAACATTTCTTGGGGCATGCTGTGTTCTTTGTAAGGGCATCTAACATTAGTTCTAACTGGATAGATTGTGAGTGAAGTTGCCAGCCTCCAGTTAGAGATGCTGATCTCTGATCTCCAGACTACAGTGCTGAACTCCAGACTACAGAGATCATTTCCCCTGGAAAAAATGGCAGCTTCAAGGGTGGACTCTATGGCACCATATCTCTGCTGAGGTTCCTCCCATCCCCAAACTCCACTCCTCCCAGGCTCCATTCCCAGATCTCCAGGGATTTTCTAGGTCGGAGTAGGCACTCCCCCTTGTGACCCAACCTGCTTGTTACACACAACGGTATGTGCCTTTTAATTGGAGTGTTCTCTCTTTTAAAAAAATTGAAAGCAGTGTTAGGAGGTTTTGAGTTTCAACAGAGGAATTCTGGCTGTGGGAGGAGGGGAGCTACTTAGAACTTCCCCCCTCATTGCACACACCAGCTTAGGTTGGTGCTATTTACACTTTTATTTACATTATATACACAGTCCTTATAGCTAAGCATTCACAGTTTCAACTGACAAACTGCTTCGCCAACCAACCTGATACCATACTGGCATACAGTGGTATATACAGCACAGACTTATATACACACGGATCAGTCCAAATATCCAATCAGCACAGAGATGCTGAGTCACTGAAGCACCTCTTGTAGGCTGATGCAACATGTCCAGTCATGTGACCTCTGACTGTCATTTAGATCACCATGATCTGCCTAACAGGCTGCAATCTTGTTAAGGCATTTCTTATACACAGGCCGACACTCCCACCATAGCAGGAGACTTGGCAAACCTAGCTGCCACCCTGGCTTGTAATGCCACAAGGTTCGTTCAACTTGGCATGATGAAGGGCCATTTTTACTTCTCAGGCCACTCCTGTGAGTAATTTTTATTTATAAACAGCAAACTTGTGATGGCCAGGGATTACATGGAAGAAAAGGGCCTTTGTATTTCAGGGAACCTTAGGAGATTGCACTTTTTATTGCTGCCAACACTGCATTTATATCTGCATAAAGATAATGATTTGCCACAGGCCAGCAGTGGACAAATAGGCCAGGTTTAAATTAAGGTGTTTCACTTCCAAGTTATGTACCTTATGCACTGAACCACACCAAATGTCAGCAGGGACCTGAACACTGAACATTAACGGTTTACAAATTGGTTGGCAGCAGTTTACATTAGTGGTGTTTATTTTATTAGCTAAGCAACTGCTTTATTGGGCTATTGAAGCAATGCCCTGTTCCCTTCTAGCAATCATTTCATTATTTTTACAAGCAACAGTATAGCCGCCATCTGGCTAATGCAATTATTTTAAAAATGACCTACAGTACTGTTTTCTCATGAGCAGCCAATCTTTGGGAGAGATGTATTAAGTGGTATAACTATTCTTTTGGAACTCAGTGCTTCATCTCCAAATTGAAAAGTACTTACATTCAGACATACTTGGAAGACATGGCCTACTAGGAAAAAGGCCCATTGTGGAAATAAATACAAGGACCTCTAGAAAGAGGCTCTGGGCGGGTGCCCCGGCCTTGAACACTCAGTGTCAATTTGCTGTGGCGACCTCAGCAGGGTATAATGACACTGAGTCCACCATTTTCTCCAGAGGAACTGATCTCTGCTACCTAAAGAACAGTTGTAATTTTGAGTGATCTCCAGCCCTCACCTGGAGATTGGCAACGATGGTTCCCCAGAAGGGAATTGTTGGTTTGGAGGGTGGAGTCTATGGCTTTGTACCTGTCCGAGGTCCCATGCCTCCTAAAACCTCACCCTCTCCAGGCTCCATCCCTCTCATCTCCAGGAATTTCCCACCTGGAGTTGGCAACCCTTTCTCCTTCCCAGCCAATCATCAACCTACCTTTATTTCCCCCTCACTCTTCAGCTTTCCACCCCCCACACACCTGCAGCCTCTCCCGTGCTCTGAATCCCTGACTGCTACGTCACATTGGCTGTCATACGGGGGCCACCTCAGCAGCGTATAAGGATACAGAGCCCACCCTGCCGAGGTCACCACAGCAAATTAACACTGAGTGCCAAAGACCAGGGCACCCACCCAGAGCCTCTTTCTAAAGGCTGTTGTATGTATTTCCACAATGGGCCGTATTGCTAGTTTCCTATAAAACAATTTTGGAATATAACAATCAGTGCAGTCTTAAGAACACTTTCCTGGTAGTAAGCCCCATTTAGTAGGATTCTAAGTAGACCTGATTAAGATTACTTTCAGTGACTCTTTGCTGTTTACCTAGTGATTTTTGTGTTCTCCTTTATTTCATTTGTTCTTCTTTTTAGGCTCTTTTTATGCCTTCATGCTTTTTGCACTTGCAGCGTTTTTGCCTTGGCATTATTTGTTTTTACCTTGGCATTATTATTTATTTTTCCCTTGGCATTATTATTAATGTACATTCAATTTTTTCTAAAGAGTGGGCTTGGTAAGTAAGAGAATTTATTTTATATTGCAGAGTCCATTAACACAAATAATGTTAAAAACCTACGCAAACATTGACTAATGAGGCAGCAGGGCTTAAGCAGAAATAATTGTAATGAATACTTGCTATATCTCTTTATCCCTTAAGATTAGAAGTCTGATTAATATGCAAGAGAAAAATCTAGTTAGCCTGAAGAGAAAAATCTAGTTAGCCTGCAGTTTGTTCTATTCTGTACCACTATTCTGCTTTAGTTCTTTCCACCTCATCCTGTTTTCTCACTTTGAAGCCAGGTTAATCCTAAATTACATTTATATTTTAATGCACTAAATGCGTGTAGTGGAGTTTTCTTTTAATTTGGAATTGATTACTGATTCTGGAGAAATCCTTAAAAATGTGTGTGTTGATTCTTTTTGTCATGGGAATGTTAGAGTTCTTTGAGGGATTGATTAGTTAGTAACATGTGGGGAGATGGTTATCCCAGTGGGTCATATGAAGAGGCTAGGTATGCATTTTTCTATTCACATTTACGTATTTTTAATATATTTATACCCTGCCTTTACTTCAGGGGCAGACTGCCCATTTACTTTACTGGTAAAAATTCCAGTGGTCCTCTGCTCTGGATGGCAAGCTGCCCAGAGCCACCACTGGTGGGACTGGTGAGGAAGAGCATAGCAATGCCTGGCTTCACCCTGCCAGCTCAGGCATGGAGGAGCTGGTGCGGAGGAACATGGCAATGCATCCTTTCCCCCCAGGTGGCTCTTCAGTCCTCTATCAGGGAGGGGATGTGGTTGTAGGAGGGGCATGGCCCTTCCCAGTGCATTTTTGGCCTCCCAGTCTGCCCCCATTTTACCTTGTGACTCAAGGCAGCTTGCAATTCCAAATTAAAACCTTACAAGATAAATAAATCCCCATTAACCCCTCTCCCCCTAGATTATGCATTCAGCTCAAAACCCATTAAAAGCCCTAGAAAATAAAACAGCCTTACAACAACTTCTAAAAGCTATTCAAGATAGTACTTGTCTCACCTTCTTAGGGAGGAGGGAAGCACTATTGAAAAGGATCAGGCCAAGTGACCATCTTTAAGCAGGGCACAATTAGAAGCATCCGAACATGGTAACAATTAGAAACATCCTAACATGCTAGCAAGCCTTAGTTTGACGCTGCCATTCTAAGCAGAGTTGCACCCTTCTAAGGCCACCGACTTCAGTAGAGTTGGAAGAGTATTACTCTGCCCAGGATGGCACTGTGAATACTGCAAGGAATAGAGTATTTGCTGCCTTATCCAGAGGAAGTAAGCAGCATCTGCTCAATTGGGAAACTGGCACCATGCCTACTTTTTAAGGAGCCACAGGGCAGGGGAGCACCAGGCAACTGGCTGTTGGTGGGCACCTGTGATGCCTGGCAAAGCTATGACAGGCACTCCTTTAATATGAAAGTAATACAAGAAGAGGCCCTGTGGTATAGTAAACCTTATTTTTCTGTTTATAAACATGATCAGTAATTTATCATGTGGCCTTCTCTCTCGTGTACGAAGAGTTGAAATGGTTTTCATCAGTTTTGTGCTGTACAGTGTGATGCCTGTGTGCCGCGTTTGGTAATGGTGGATGACGAAGCACCAATCACACTATTGCATTGACTGGACGAGCTAAGGATACCAGACCAGTGCCACAGGTTGTGACATTCTGGTATTGCAGCCCTTTTTGTATCTTACCATCAGCACTTACTTGCAGGACATACAGAAGCCTGCCCTGGTGGTGGAGGAAAGTACCATCAAGTCTCAGCTGACTTATGCTGAGCAACCCCATAGAGTTTTGAGGCAAGGGATGAACAGAGGTAGTTTGCATTGCCTGCCTCTGCATAGCAACCTGGGACTTTCTTGGTGGTATCCCATCCAACTAGTAACCAGTGCTGACCCTGCTTAGCTTCTGAGATCAGATGAGATGAGGAATCATGCTGTACGTGTGCTTCATTGTCTATCTTCCTGTGCAGCCCCACATTGGGACTGTGCATGCGCAGGCCAGCCTTGGAGACTGATTTTTTTAGCTAAAAAGTTCTAGAACTGGGCAGTCTGCCCTTTCTTATCTGAGTCTGCGTGGTTATTCACGTCAAAACAGGTCATGTGACCTTGGGCGGACCGCCCCCCATTCCCTCGGTTCCTTTTTCACCATCAGCGAGACTGGTTCTTCTGTTCACATTATTGCTTTAATCTGTGAGAGGCCGTAATTCTGAGGAGATTCTCCTCATCTTTTACACTAGTGACATGGCCCCCAAGCCCTGCTTTTAAAAGTGTACTCGCTGCAGGGTTAAAATGCCACAGACAGATGAACATGATCATTGTCTGATGTGCCTAGGAGAAGGACATGACGTCTTTGGATGCCTCACATGTCAGAAATTTAGCTAAAAAGCTTGCGCTGACAGGGCATCCCTCCTTAAAGTAGCTCTATGGGAGAGGGCATTCCCATCAACCCTCCCAAACAAACCTCAGGCTGATCGGCAAACTCCTGCCCCAGCGACTCCTATGGGCCCAACAGCCGCTCCATCTACAGCTTCGCCTTCAACTCAGTCGGTTCTGGTGGTTCTGACGTTGGCTTCAAAACTGACGCCCAGACAGGCATTATGTGTCTTCAAAGCCAGACCGTGTGTGCCCTACCACACCTTCCCCTGGGACCTCTATTACAGCTAGGTCTTTCCCTGAACCACTGCAGAAATGATGTAAAAAGTAAAAAAATAGGGACAAGGAGAGAGACCATTCCAAGACTCCTAATTCTAACTCAGACAAAGCCTCTGCAGCAGTAGCACAACCCACTTTGCCTCCGCTGCCCCACACCCCATCCATTCATGACTCCAACTCAGAACCCGAT
>NW_015172002.1:2220151-2225058 GCF_001447785.1 Gekko japonicus | reverse complement strand
GAAAGAGGCCATATGTTGAGTCCGCTGACTCCAGTACCTATGGAGCCTTACGGTACTCAGTTTCAAGAGTGCTATTATAAGTCTCCCAGATATAATGACCACTGGGAGAGTGAGGTGCCAGATTATGGCTACAAATTAGATCCATTGCAGGCTCTAGATTATCATTATGGACCAAGGGGAGAGTTTCCATCTCAGTATCCCCCACCTCCTCAGGAGGCAGACATGGTGTCTACAATATCTCAAACAGCCTCCGACACTCTCCCTGACAATCCCATCGGAGACCCCAGTCCCACTTCACTGAGTGAAGATTACAGGTTCTATAGTGAGTAGATGATACGTATGGCCATAGCCTTGGAAATTGGCGTGGCTGTCTCGACCTGTGATCGTGCCACAGTGGTCTCTCATCCTAGTTTTGACGATGCTGGTGCCCCCCCCCCCTTGAACCTTTGGCTTCATGTTGCCTATCTTACCTTTCATGGAAGGTTGCCCTTTTAGTAGCTGTAACTTTACTCAGAAGGGTTAGTGAAATGTCTGCCCTGTGAGCAGATCCGCCTTACCTAAAACATTTTGAGGGTAAGGTGGTGTTGCATCCCCACTTGTTTTTCCTTTCAAAGGTAGTGAGTTCGTTTCATTCGGCTCAAGCTCTGACCCTACCAGTGTTTTTTCCAAATTCAACCACCTCTACAGAACAGACTCTCCACACATTGAATGTTAAAAGAGCTCTGCTTTATTACATTCACAGAACACAGTCCTTTCAGAAATCTCCTAGACTTTTTGTATCCTATTGGGGCCCAAGAAAGGGCAACCCAATATCCTCACAATCTTCTCTGCCATTTGTACTTGTTACACTCACTCAGGTGCTTCTTGCCCAGTGGGCATTAGGGCACACTCTACCAGAGCACAAGGCTCCATGACTGTAATCCTTGGGAAGATTCCTCTCCAAGCTGTCTGTAACGCTGTTGCATGGTCATCAGACCATACCTTCATTCAATACTACACTCTGGACCTCCAACAGAGAGAAGATGCACAAGTTGAGAATGCGGTTCTTCATTCATTATTCCCATAAGAGACTCACCCCTCCTCCTCAGCTAATAGCTTATGAGAGGTTCCAATGTGGGGCTGTACAGGAAGACGGACTATGAAAACAAGGTTGCACTTACCTGTAACTGTTGTTCATCAACGTCTTCTGTGCAAACCAACATTCCCTCCATCCTGCCCTACTGTGAGCTCTCTGGAATTTATTCCTCTATCTGCTTTGAGCTCATGGTGGCTAGTAGGAACTGTGGGAATGGGGGGCAGTCCACACAAAGTCACATGACCTGCTTTGGTGCAAATAACTGTGCAGAGTCAGATAAGGCAGGGCGGACTGTCCAGTTCTAGAACTTTTTAGCTTAAAAAAATCAGTCTCCAAGTAGAGATGTGAAGGCCCAGAAAAAAAACGGAAAAATTTGGGGGGAAATGGTTTTCCCCATTTTTTTTCCTGAAGTCTTTTTTGTTTTTTTCCGAAAAATTGGAAAAATTGAAAAAAGAAGAGAAAAGGGGAAAAAATGATTATGGAACGTTTTATTTTAACATGATGAATCAAATATTTTAAGACAAGGTGTTCAGATATTTTCCAAATCATTTCTAAAAATATGTATGGTATCAGATTGATCTAATTTCTGTGCACTGAGGACAAACAAGTCCTAGGTTACAAACTGAACTCTCCAATGCAAGAACAAGATGCATTTCTTCCTTTAGGAGGTGCTATTGTCACAAGAAAGAAAAATGTTTCAGTTTTGTTTTTGCATGTGGGTGGGTATTCTGTTTGTAAAAATTGTTTGGATACACTATATTTTTAATATGCTAGTTGTGATAATTTCATGCCAAGTAAAAATGTCCATAGTCATATTTTATGTTCCTAAAGTAACAGAATGACTTTCAATCTGGAAATGAAAAAAGAAGTTCCCCCCCCAAAAAAAAACCCGGAAAAAAACTGGTTTTTTCCTGAGCTTCAAAATTTCTGGAAATTTTACATCTCTATCTCCAAGGCCGGCTTGTGCATGCACAGTCCCAGTGTGTGTCTGTAAAAGAAGATGTCAATGAACAACAATTACAGGTAAGTGCAACCTTGTTTTATTTTCATCTTTGCAGATATAAGGGCAAACCTTCTGTCTCTTTTTTATTATGTTTGAACTGAAGGATCTGGAAGGATTGAAACCTATTGTTTATTATAATTGGCTGCCTTAAATGCTTGAAGTATGTAGCCAGCCCATTTCCTGTTAATTGCATCTGAAGAGAAGCTTGCTGTAAATATATCATTGTAAATATGTAAGTCATCTGATGGCTAGAATACAGAAAACTATGTATTTTATAACTAAGAGTATGGCCCTCTGTGGGAAGTAATACAACAAGCTTTAGAAAGAAGCTCCAGGTGAGAGTCCTGGCTGTGGCTGGTGGGGCAGCGGAGGGAAGGGGGAAATAGAGGAAGGGAAGCCATGTTTATTTCCTTCTGCTTAGCTATAATGTCTCAAGTCATTTTGCTGCTCCAAGTGGGTAGTATGGGAGGAGAGCCTCATGGTAACAGGTATGGTTCCCTCCACCCCTGATTTATGTTGATTTGGGGCTATGCAGTAGCAGCTAAGGTAGAAAAGCACCTCCTCCTGTGCCATTTTTCTGGGTTCCAAGAGTCTGGAAAGTTGTTCCGTAGCCAGTTACAAGGTTGCCAACTCTGGGTTGGGAAATACCTGTAGATTTCAGGTGTAGAGCCTGGGGAGGGCAGGTTTGGGGTGGGGAGGGACCTCAGCAGGATATAATGACATAGAGTCCACTGCCCAAAGCAGCCATTTTCTCCAGGAGAACTGAACTTAGTCATCTCGAGATCAGTTGTAATAGCTGGGAAATTTTATGTAGGGGAAATGATGTGCTGTGGCTGGGGAGCAGGATGATTTCCAGGAGATCTCCAGGCCTCAAAGGGATATTGGCAATTGCAGTGAACTTTTAGGGGAAGATTGGGAGATGTATTTTACCTCAGGACACATTCAGTGACTCCCAACATCAAACTGTTTAGAATGTTGGAGACCTCTTGTGTTACGACTGGCTATTGGGGGGGGAGGATGATGTGCAGAATGGAGCGAGGCCCAATCAGCCTGCATATGCAAATGACCTTGAAAGGCTGGCCCAATCAGGTAGAAGATGAGTCGTCAGGAGCACGGCTAGCCTTTTATATATATATATATCTAGACTCAGAATAAGGCCCGTTGTGAAAATAAATACAATGAGCTCTAGAAAGAGGCTTTGGAAGAGTGCCCCAGCCTTGGGCACTCAGCATCAATTTGCTGTGGCGACCTCAGAAGGGTATAATGATGCAGAGTCCTCCATTTTCTCCAGGGGAACTGATATATGGCATTGTACCTGTCTGAGGTCCCACCCCTCCTCACCCTCTTCAGGCTCCACCCCTCAAATCTCCAAGAATTTCCCAACCTGGAGTTGGCAACCCTATCTCCCTCCCAGCTAACCATCAACCTGCCGTTATCTGCCCCCTGGCTTCAGCTTTCCATCTCCTCCCCCTCCTTCCTAGAGAGCAGTTGTAATTCTGAATGATCTTCCCACCGGGAGATTGGGGTTGCTGCTCCCTCGGCGGAGTGTCCATCCCCTTCGCCGGCTCGCTCCAGACTGAGAGCAAGATGCTGGCTGCCAGCTCTGTGGGCGGGGCCAAGCCAACGCAGCGAGGCAATGCAGCCAGGGGATTGGGAGTCTGTGAGAGTGGCAGCCGAGCGGGCCAAAGGCTGTGGGAGTAACACCAAAACAGCTTTATTATACAGGAGAGATGTTGACTCTCCCCATTACTTGTAATTTGTCTCTTGCTGGTGAGTATAGCTCTTAATTAGTGTTTTAGCCTTTATTAGACATACAGAAAAGTTTGAATATTTCCTGAAACAATGAAACAGCATAGTAACTGAATATTGGTTTGTGAATGGCTGTGAGAGACAGAAATGAGATTTCAGCACAATCCTGAGCATATCTACTCAGAAATTAATCCCACTCTTTTCAGTGCCCTACTTCCAGATAAGTTTACATAGGAATGAAGCCTGAACCCCACTGTTTTCAGTGCCATACATCCAGACAACATTGCATAGGGTTGAAGCCTAAGAGTGTGAGTGTGAGTGAGTGTGTGTGTGTGTGAGAGAGAGAGAGAGAGAGCGCCAAACTAAATATGACGGTGAACTCTGGGCCCTTGTGGCATTTTAAAATCACTGTAAAATGGTGACGGCAAACTCACAGTGGCCACTACAAGGTTGCCGTCATGTTTAGTTTGGTTCTAAGCAGTTACACCCTTCTAAACCCATTCAGCTAAGTGCATTTAGAAAAGTAATTCTGTTTAGGATTGCACTGTAATCCATACAATCATTTTTTGAGCTTGTTTTAATACATCTAGGGTGTTATGATTGCTCTTCAGCTCAAAGTGGTTAAATAAACTATGTGGTAAACAAGTTGATATAAGCCAAATTGGCTGACATAGAGAGAAATGACTGATGTGTGTACACAAAGCTGTGTTGATTTGTTCTTGAAGCTTGTGGCACAATATCCATGTTGGCGGTTTGCACTTTTTTCATGAGTCTGGTTTGCCATGATGTAAATGTTCAACCCATGCAAAAAAAGGAGCTGCTGCTGCTGCATGGGATGAAATAGGCCCCATTTATGGTCAGGTGATTGAGCTCTTGTTATTTGACTTTTAGTCACGCATGTTCTCAGCTTCTCGCACTATAGCTGATTATGACTCTTCTTAAGTAAAAGCATTTATACCTATATTGAAATCTAATGTGTAATCTTTAAAAGAGTATTCAATATTGTATTGAAATATTTCAAAGAATGGAAAAGCTTAGGCTTTCTGTATTTTCTGTAAGGGAAAGAATGAAGAATTACAT
>NW_015172002.1:2216033-2220091 GCF_001447785.1 Gekko japonicus | reverse complement strand
TGTATGAGGGAGGGAGACAATCTAATTTTCCATAACTCAGGTAACCCTGTAGAGTGGTTATGAAATGTACATGACAGGTTATAGGTATCAACTATTACTAATATAGCTCATAATCCCTCAGGGATCTGATTAAGTCAAGATAATTAAAGCGTTTGTAATACACACACACACACACAAACACACATGCACAATGAAAGTAGAAAGTATAGAAATTAATCTGTGAGCCTCTCATCAGAATTTGGGCTGATCCATTATCTTATTTTCTGCTTTTCTTAGCTGAAATGCCAGCTTGGGATCTGACTCAAAATATTTTTTTACTTATTGATTTGTTAGCTGCATGTTCTTATAGACATTAGCGACATTCCATTCTAAGGTTTATGGGAGCAGATTAGCAGCTGTAATCAAAACTGTTATGGTCATATAATGTATTATCTGGATTTTTATATCCTGCCTTTCTTTCCTTTTAGAGGCTCAAGGGAGTCAAGAAACTCCATAAAATAACTCTCAATGCATTAAGAAAGAATATACAGTAAAAATCAAATCAATATAATACAATTTGGAGCCATCAAGTCACTTGGCGACTCCTCAAGGGATTTTTCAAGGCAAGAGAAGAGCAGAGGTGGTTTGCCATTTCCTTCTTCTGCATAGCAACCCTTGTCTTCCTTAGTGGTCTCCCATCCAAGTAGTGGTCATGGCTGACCTTGCTTAGCTGCCCAACTGCAATGAACTTGGGCTAGTCGAATGATAAAAGGGTTGGAACACTTTCCCTATGAGGAAAGGTTAAGGTGCTTAGGGCTCTTTAGCTTGGAGAAAAGACGACTGAGGGGTGACATGATCGAGGTTTATAAGATTATGCATGGGAAAGAGCAGGTAGAGAAAGAGGGACTTTTCTCCCTTTCTCACAATACAAGAACTCGTGGGCACTCCATGAAACTGCAGAGCGGTCGGGTTAGAACGGATAAAAGGAAGTACTTCTTCACCCAAAGAGTGATTGACACATGGAATTCACTGCCACAGGAAGTGGTGGCGGCTACAGGCATGGACGGCTTCAAAAGGGAGTTAGATAAGCATATGGAGCAGAGGTCCATCAGTGGATATTAGTCACAAGGTATAGATAGGGGCTCTGGGGCAAGTGATGCTCTGTCTTCTTGGTGCTTGGGGGGGGTCAACAGTGGGAGGGCTTCTAATGTCCTGGCCCCACTGCTGGACCTCCTGATGGCACTGGTATTTCTGGCCACTGTGTGACACAGAGTGTTGAAATGGATGGGCCTTTGGCCTGATCCAACATTGGCGTCTCTTATGTTCTTATGTTAAGGCTGCTACAGTACATCTATAACTAAAATTAAATACTAATTGCTGACTTCAAAATGTTTATTTTCCCACATGTCCAGAGGGCAATCTGGTGGCACCTTCTCTTGGTCATGAGATGTGGCCAGCTTGCCATGCTCAGCAACCAGTGGGCGACCAGTAGGGCATGGGTGGGATGGCTGTTGGCATGTTATAAACCTGGAGGTGATGTCGTGCCTCTCTAGGAATTTGCTGAAACTCTTGTGATAGAGCTAGAGTTTTCAGCAATTCTGATGTCACTTCCTAGGAAGTCTCTCTGAGTCGCCTGCATTGTGGCTTCCTGCCAGGATAGTTGTGGCCAACGTCTCTGTCAGCTTTGCAGCTCCTAAGGGGGCCTTGTTCCTCAGCAGTGCAGGTGTTTTCTAGATCTCCAACATACTTGGGAGGCGGCTGTTCCACCTGCAGCTGTGCTGTGGCACTTTTGGCCTGGCTGCATCTGGGCTGATCATGCTAGAAAGCTACTTCCTAGCCCTCTCATCCCACATTTTATTTAAAAACATATGCCCAGGACAAAGAGTGCTATAATGAAACAGATTTATATGAAATAGACATATATTTAGTATTACTGTATGCATAAACTGATTGTGAGTCAAATGATCCTAATTACTGGCTGCAGCCACTTTCATTACATGAGATGCATAGTTTTCTAACATCCAAGAGTATGGCTGCTATTTACTCACTTGGAGTTAAACTCAGAAATAATTATTTGTGGAAGTGGTCCAAAGAGAATGTACTGAATAGAATGGCCTGTACCAAGATTCTTGTGAGTAGCATACAGATAGGGTTTCTGGGTCTGGCCTGGCAACCAGTGGGAGATGGGAGGGGGGAACTGTCACCAACAGCATGATGTCACTTCTGGGAAGATCCGAGAAGTGAAGGAAGTTCTGGGTTTTTCTTGAAATTGACATTGCACTATAATCCTGACAGAAATCTTGGGACTGGCAGCTCTACACACATAGTTTAAATAGAAAAAAGTTAATGGAAAAATGCGAGAAAAAGCATACTTTGAAGAACAGGTTGGGGTAAGCTTTTCCTGGCATAGTTACCTACAACTGAAAAACCTAATGGAATTTTTGAAGGCCAAGGGGACTTTTACTAGACCTCTTTCTGGACTGGAGAACATCTTGCTGACTTACTCTGACTCTTCCAAGAGACTGATGGCGAAATTATATAAACTACTTCAAGAGGCAGGAACGCAATCAATGCAAAGGCATCAACTTCGCTGGCAGGAAGACTTAAAGATGATTATAACGGATCAAGTGTGGACTGAAATCTGGAACACGCCAACCAATCATTCTAGAAACTTTACCACCCATCTACAATTTTTTAAGCTGGTCACTAGGTGGTATTACACTCCAGAAAAACTAAATAAGATGAATCCTACAGTGAGCTCACGCTGCTGGAAGAAGTGTGGAAACACAGGGTCATATTTGCACTGCTGGTGGGAGTGCCCAACCATAAATGCCTTCTGGGTGGAGGTTATTGGGAAAATAAATGAGATCACCTCACAATCATTACCGCTCTGCCCCAAACTTGCACTTCTTGATTTGCTTGACCTAACTTCTGCTACCAAGGCCCAAAAGGAACTCATTTCCAAATTGTTAGCAGCTGCAAGACTAGCCATTGCTTCTGCCTGGAAAGCCAGCTCGTCTCCTTCAATTCAAATTTGGTTTGAAAAAGTGTGGGATCAGTTTATTTTAGACAAACTTACACAAGTCACGCAAAATACGGCTAAAGGTTTTGATCGGTTTGTTGCCCTGGTCAAGGGCTCTTCAATATATGTCAGAAAATGACATTCTCCCATCAAAGACTTCCTACATCCCTTGGGTCCGTTTTTGATTATTTATTCATATTAAAAAGGTCAGATGCTAAAATAATACTTTATGATTCTCTCAGGCTCAATCACCATTTTTGTTAATGAAGAGAGCTGAAATTAAACTCACTTTAGGTTGGTTTTGATGGATTCAAAGGTTACTTTGTGGATTGTGTTGGGGTATCTTGTTTACTCCGTGTCTATTCTTGGACTTTACAGTCCTGTCTTCACCTCATATCCTGCTGGTTGACTGTAATGCATTTTTGTTTTTCTTTGCTGTTCTGTTGCATTTCTCTCAATAAAATCTTTTTTAAAAAGTTAATAATATATGTAAATTGTTGATAATATAGAATAGAGATTGGAAAATGATTAAGGCAACTTTGGAGCTTACAAAGGCAGCAAATGCAATGTTGGTGGATAATTTTGATTTTTGTTTATAATTGTATAAATGTTACACACAAAGCACTTTTAAATACTATTAACGAAGACTTTGAAGACAGAAACCCTGGTTAAGAGATTGTCATAGATTTATTCCTAAAGTAAGGACAATGAGAGCTGATATAAATATATTTATATTCCTGTTAGAGAGCAAACACATAAAAACATAAAAACAAGTAGCCACTACTGAATCATTAAGCTTAAAAAAAGAAGAAGAAGAAAAAGATCCTTAATTCATTTTGTGTGTTTCTTTGGTGCAGTTTTCTTCTGCCATTCCTCCATGGAGATCAGAGGATGCAGGGTTCTTGTGTGTTAAGTGCTGTCAAGTTGCTTCCGACATATGACAACCCTATAGATTAATGTCCTCCAAAACACCCTATCATTAACAGCCTTGTTCAGGTCTTGCAAACTGAGGGCTGTGGCTTCCTTGGTTGAGTCAGTCCATATCTTTCCCTGCTGC
>NW_015172002.1:2211657-2215833 GCF_001447785.1 Gekko japonicus | reverse complement strand
GCTCTTCCTGGTCTGATAGTTGCTGCAGTCTTTGACATCTCCCTTTTTCGGAATTGGAATGTAAATTGACCATTTCCAGTCTGTGGCCCTTTGTTTTGTTTTCCATATTTGTTGGCATATTCTTGTTAAGATTATTATGAACACAATCTTAGTTGGACACATTTTAGTGCTACACTCACTCTCTATATGTGTTAGTATCTTGCTGCAGTTATTAAGTCCACTGTGATTTTCAAAAGGGTAGGGTTGGGAGTAAGAGGACCCATATGGCTATATATTAATATACTGCTACAACAACGGAAACATCTTCAGACAGCGCAGGCTCTTTGGCTTGGAAACGGAGATGAGCACCACTCTTTAGAGTCAGATTCCACTAGCTTTTGAGCAAGGGAAACCTTTACCTTAACTAAGGATAGTAAAGCTGCAGCACAAGGTAGTAAAGTTAGGTACATGGGTGTGTGTGTATGGCGCTTGTGTGGTGCATGCAGAAAGTGAAATGGTCAGGTAGGCCCTGTTGTGGATGAGAACAGGGGGAACTACTTCATCTTAGGAAGGGCTGATAATTATGGAGATGAACCAGTCTTGATAGAGACAGTCAGACTGGAAAAATCCTATAATCTCCCCCCCCCCAAAAACGGGATTAATGTTTTTGTATCCTGTGGAAAGAATTTTTCTGATGGCAGTAGTACCTGATGATTAACTGCTGCTTTCCGGCAGGCTCTGACAAGACCAGTATTACCTAGGACCTTTCACGCACTTGTGGGGTGGGGGATGAAATGAAGCTTTGTGTGTGTATATTCCCCCCCCCCCATGTGTGACAGCCAGGAAACTTCATCTCCACATGTACCCATTTGCTTCAGTCTGATGGGGGTGGGGAGGAGAAGAAAGCAAATGCCAGATAACTGCAGGTTTCCACGTTAGGCTAGAAATCTTTCTCTGTTTTTATTTTCTTTCTTATTTATGTAGCCTGTGTACCTTTCTAGAGATGTTTCCAGTGAAATAAAGCTTTGTATTGTTTAAGAGATAGCAACTACCTTGATTCCTACCCATGAGCCATGCTGTGCCCTCATTACCAACCAGCCCCATTTGATGTCCCTCCTGGCATCAAACTGAAAAGAGGAATGAGTTTCCAGGAGGTGGTGGCAGTGGATATTGAAGGGAAGCCCCCCCCCCAACACTTAAGAGAACTGGGGAGCAGTGAGGGATCCCCACAGTGAGGGATCACCTCTCACACAAACCCCACCCCCCCCCCCCCCACAGCCTCTGGGCAGGGTTGCGTCTTACTGATCTGCTTCCTGGTTGGTTGCACAAGCCAAGAGAGATGGTAACCTGATAGATGCTGGGGTGAGAAAGTGTACGAGCCCCAGTTAAAAAAAAAAAGCCACCCATTAGAAGTCAGCTCATTAGTAAAATATTTAAACATCATTGTTAAACGTATTGCTCCACTGCCTGGAAAAACTCAGAAGTCAGTCTTCCTGATAAATAAAATTGTAATTTATATACACACATTAGGGCTTAATTTTTTGCTCGTGCTTTTAGAGTACATTTTGTGGTCTGTTGTGGTTTAGGTACTGGAGACAGGAAGACTAACGGGATACAGTGTTGGTGGTGTAGTGAGTAGGGTGCTGGATGCGGACCAGGGAGATCTCAGTTCAAACTGCTTGCTCTCCTTGGAGCTCAATGGATGCCCTTACTTAATCTACCGCAGAAGTTATGGTAGGAAGGATAATTCCCATCTTTGCTGCTATAGGCATCATGTTGTAAGGGCAGGTCACAAATGGAATAAATAGCCCCCCCCCCCTTAGCCTTCTGCATGAGTAGCATTTGGAAGAGTTTATTTTGCTTTGCTTTCCAGATTTCAGTTGTTCTGCTGCTGCTATATTTGGTCTCATGTATTAAGAGTACTTGTGAGAAGGTGTGGATAGTACTTCAGCTGGTTAAGCTTATATGATCTCCTATGCTATGTTTGTTTGGGGGAAATCACGACAGAATTTAGAATACATTAAACATTCATATTATTATCCATTTAGTGCTGGCCATAATCATTTTTTACATGTGAAGTAAAGTTTAATCAAATCCCTTGGCATGTTTATAGACTAAAAAAATTATTCCAGCATAATTGTTTGCAATTCAGAGTTTATGGTGGAATAAACCCTAAGAAAACTTATTCTACCATATACCCTGGCTCATTTAATGAGATAACTCTGACTCACAAAAGATTACACTAGAATAAATTTCGTTAGTCTTTAAGGTGCCACTGGACTCCTGTTTTGTCTTTCTGCTACAGACTAACATGGTTGCCCATCTGCCTAAAGTACAAAGTCAAAACAGTACTCCTTCGTGTCATTGCTCATTTTCCCACTGGCACCAGGAAATGTGAACTGGAGGCATAAAAATGGTGCCGTCTTTGGAATCTGTTGTCCAAAATTAGCAGTACAAGCGACTTCCTGAAAAGTTGGCCTTGGATATCAGAGGAATGGAAAAAAATCTTAGAGTGCGATACAGCTGGTATTAGCAGGGCATTTAGAAGATGTTTAATTACTAAACAACAATGTTGTCTTCCATATAGATAATTATTATTTTCTGGATGATAGTGTTTGTTGTTTAAGAGGCCTAACTTTGGGCCCACATAGACAGCCATCACACATTGGCAACTGGTGTGCTTACTACTTGGTAGAGCTCTCTCATCACCTTGCTAGGGTGGTTTAATCATCTGGATGGAGTCTATGAATGGTACATAAAAGGCAATCCTGGTGATAGTTTGCATGGACTTCTAAGATGTCATTGAATGGACTAAACATTTGGATTCTTATGAGTTATTACCACAGAATTTAGGGGCTATTTAAAGCCTAGCTATGCTGATATAAACCCACTGAAATGCAGCAGATTACCCAGTGTAAGTGGTGAGTGAATCATCATGAAAGGGCTGCAGATTGTTATTTTGACATTTGCTTCTGCCAGGATCCCTTCCATAAAGTTGCCCGACTGTAAAAGCTTTCACGTACTGTGAATTAGGCTGTGGAATGGAACTATTCAGTGATGTCTGTGGAAAGGAAAGGAAACATATGTTTGTGGCAGAATGTCTTTCTTACTGACAGTTTGAATATGGAGTGTAGCAATTGCTAGTAATTGTAACAAAGAAAGGAGGTGTAGCCTCCTAAGTAAAGGCTTCCTTCACTTGTATATTAGCTCTGTTAGACTAACTGAATACATGCCATTACTTTGAACAGAGTTCAGATTAACTGGAATGATTCTATTACACTACTGAGGAGGTGTGTGATTTTTCCTTTCCAAGCAGGAATAATAGGATCCTGCTTCTCTTTTACTTCTTATTCAGACTGCTGCTTCTACATCAGTAGCAGGCAGCAGTGATTTAGATCTGACCAGCTTTCCCATTTGTGCTAGGGAAGGGTTGGAGGTGGGGTGGCTCTGTATGTCAGAGAGGGTATAAAGTCCAGAAAGACTGAGAGGCTCAGAGAATTGGATTCGCTTCTGGAAATTCTATGGGTTGAAATAGGGGGGCCAAAAGGAAACTTAACACTGTGAGTTTGTTATCGCCCACCAGATCAAAAGATAGAGGAGGATTATAAAATGATGAATGAATTAAAGATAGCAGCTAGACAAAAACACTGTGTTGTAATAGATGATTTTAACTACCCACACATTGATTGGGTCTATATGTGTTCTAGTCGAGAAAAAGAGATTGAGTTTCTAGACACTCTAAATGACTGTGCTATGGAGCAGATGGTCACGGAACCTACCAGGGAGAGGTGATCCTTGATTTGGTCCTAAGTAACACTCAAGACCTGCTGAGAAATGTAAAAGTTATTGCACCACTTGGGAACAGTGATCATAATGTTGTTGAGTTCAACATTTGTATAAATAGGGAATTGGCCAAAAAGACTGACACAACCACTTTTAACTTTAAAAGGGGTAACTTCTCTGATATGAGAGGACATGTGGGGAGGAAACTGAAAGGAAAAGTAGAAAGGGTCAAAACCATTGGGAAAGCTTGGAAACTATTTAAAACTACGATCCTAGAAGCTAAATATATATATATATTCCGCAGGTTAGGAAAGGCACAAACAGGTATAGGAAAAAGCCTTCATGGTTAACAAACAAAGTAATGGAAGCTGTAAAAGGTAAAAAGGATTCCTTCAAGCAGTGGAAAGCTAGTCA
>NW_015172002.1:2143535-2208605 GCF_001447785.1 Gekko japonicus | reverse complement strand
AAATATAAATACACATTGATGGGGTCTGAACTGACAGAGACTGATCAAGAGAGAGATCTTGGAATTGTAGTAGATAACTCACTGAAGATGTCGAGACAGTGTGTGACTGCAATAAAGAAGGCCAATGCTATGCTGGGGATTATTAGGAAGGGTATTGTAAACAGATCAGCCAATATCATAATGCCGCTATATAAATCAATGGTGCGACCTCATTTGGAATACTGTGTGCAGTTCTGGTCACCACACCTTAAAAAGGATATTATAGCTTTGGAAAAAGTGCAGAAAAGGGCAACTCGAATGATAAAAGGGTTGGAACACTTTCCCTATGAGGAAAGGTTAAAGCGCTTAGGGCTCTTTAGCTTGGAGAAAAGACGACTGAGGGGTGACATGATTGAGGTTTATAAGATTATGCATGGGAAAGAGCAGGTAGAGAAAGAGGTACTTTTCTCCCTTTCTCACAATACAAGAACTCGTGGGCACTCAATGAAAATTGCTGAGCGGTAGGGTTAGAACGGATAAAAGGAAGTACTTCTTCACCCAAAGAGTGATTAACACATGGAATTCACTGCCACAGGAAGTGGTGGCGGCTACAAGCATGGACGGCTTCAAAAGGGAATTAGGTCTAGGTCACACGGCACTGTAAATGCGCCTTGTTCCCGCTTTAATTTAAACGGGAATATTTTGTTCCAGTTTTGCATGTCTACACCACCCCTCAAGAGCCATCCCTCTTACGTGCTGCTGGCTGTCCCCCTCGCCCTTGTCCCCATCCGGCGACGGCAGCAGCTGCTCTTGGGCAGCCATGGGGCCATCCTTTCCATCGGCCCAGTTGCCGCCAGCCCGGCACGCCTTCTCCCGGCGCTTCTGGGCCAGCAGGAGGGCGCGCGGCGCGGGCTGCTTTAACGTGCTGCTCAGGCGCCATCTCCACCACCTGCTTGCCACCTCCATCCAGGCTGCCGGAGCCCCCACCTCTCGTTCCTGCCTCCACCAGGATGCTGTAAGCACTGACATATTTTTATGCCCATGCGCTGAAACCGGAAGCTGTTTTTTTTTTAAAAAAAACCAACCTACAGAGAGTGGTCAGATGGCCCTATTCGCAATCATTTCGCAATCATTGCGAAAGAGGTCTGTCCATATAGGTGAAATCGCGCATTCAAAGTGCGAGAGCCAGGAAAGTACTTGATTTTCCTGGGGTCAGGAAAACCCACGAGTATTGCGAGAGTATTGCGAGAGTGAGCCTGCTTCGGTGCAGGAGGCAGATTGGCGCATGTGAACAGAAACTTTAAATGCAGGAGGAAACAGTGGCGAATCCCGATCAAAGGGACAGTGTGACCGCACCCTTAGATAAACATATGGAGCAGAGGTCCATCAGTGGCTATTAGCCACAAGGTATAGATAGGGGCTCTGGGGCAAGTGATGCTCTGTCTTCTTGGTGCTTGGGGGGGGTCTACAGTGGGAGGGCTTCTAATGTCCTGGCCCCACTGGTGGACCTCCTGATGGCACTGGTATTTCTGGCCACTGTGTGATACAGAGTGTTGGACTGGATGGGCCTTTGGCCTGATCCAACATTGGCGTCTCTTATGTTCTTATGTTCTTAAGCAACCCCTTCTGATCCCAGAAAGATGGTGCTGAAGACTTTAGGACTCATGTGGACTGAAAGCCACATGGGATCGGGATGCACTGAGGGAGGGGAATTGGGTGGGGTTATTCTTCCTCCATTTTGTGCCAGTGCAGGAGCTGGTAGGACCCAGCTGGTGTCATTTTGGTCTAACTCAGCTTTGCAGTAAGAGCTCTGATTAGTGGCTTTGCACCTACTCCATTAATGCTCCTGGGAAGGTGTATGCTCTTCCACGGGTTTCTTTCTAAAACAAACCGTAGGTAGTGTTCTTCATCTTATCAGTGTAACTGCAGTATGAGCAAAATCAGTATTGATTTTAAACCTCACATGAAAGCTGTTATCTTGTTGTTGTTCAGTCGCACAGTCGAGTCTTTAAGGCAGTGGTGTGCGGAAAATGTTCCCATTTGAAAAAGGAAAGAGAGCATAAATCTAAATTACTGTTGGAAAAAATTAAAAAGTTAGAACATTTACATAAGGAAACATCCGATAAAAAAATCTATAAATCGTTATCGGCAGAGCGGAAAACATTAGAAATAATTGGAAATAGGAAAATTCATCAAGGAATAGTATCTGTAAAGCAGATGCAATGCCTCCCCCCAAGGCCCCAAAATCATTAAAGTTGTTGGCCTGGAGGGTGAAAAAGAAGTGTGAAGACAGATAAATCTTTGCTATCAAAGATTACAAGGGTAACATACAAACTTCTATTAAGAAAATAACTCAATGTTTTTTAGAATATTATACCTCTTTGTATACTTCGTCATTTCCTTCAGTAGATAAAATTTAAAAAAATTTAGAACAGCAAAAATGTATTCAAAAAATATCTAAACTACATAGAGAACTATTGGAGAAACTGATTTCATTGAAGGAGGTGCAAGAAGTTATATTACAAATAAGATGTAATACGGTGCTGGGTCAGGATGGTTTTATGGTGGAATTTTTAAAGACTTTTTCCAAAGACTTGACACCTTTTTTCACCCGTTTATGTAACAAAACAATGGACTCTGGGAAAATGCCCTTAACTTGGAATGCCCTTAACTTGGAATGTCCCCTGCCTCATATCGGCTAATTTGTCTCTTAATTAACGATTATAAAATTTTCTCCAAGGTGCTTGCTAAAAGTCTTCAGAGCTTAATTACCAACTATATAAACCCTGACCAAACTGGGTTCATCCCCAACAGGTCAATTATAGATAATATTAGACAGCTGTTAAATATTATAGCTTTTCCCCAATCACAATCACACAAAACCGCACTCCTATCGATTGACCTGGAAAAGGCTTTCGATAGTGTGGAATTTCCGTTTCTTTATTCTGTGTTAGAAGGTATGGACTTTGGCCCAAAGTTTAAGAAATCGATCAATGCCCTGTATGCCTCTCCGACTGCAAAATTACAAATTAACAACTTTGTAAGTGATTCTTTCCCTCTTTCTAAAGGAACAAGACAGGGTTGCCCGATGTCCCCGCTCTTGTTTGCATTAATAATAGAACCCCTAGCTACTATAATTAGGGAACATGGAAGAGTTGAAGGGATTAAAATAAGCACTGTGGAGAATAAAATCAGTTTATATGCTGATGATCTAATTTTGTTTGTGTTGGATCTAAAAAACTCTATTCCAGCGTTAATTGATATTTTTACTCAGTTTCATGCTTTCTCTGGTTTGAAGATGAATCTAAATAAGTCATTCATGGTTCCTATTAACATCCTTAAAGAAACAAAATAACAACTAGGTTCCTAGTTCTTGTTTCCTTGGAAGGAAGTCAAATGGAGATATCTTGGGGTTCAAATTCCAGCCAAACTTGACCTTACTGATTTGATCCAGGTTAACTTTGAAGCTCTTCATAAAGAAATTGAAACCCAACTAAAAATTTTGCATAAACAAAGTTTTTCACAAATAGATAGATTGCAAATAATTAAGAGTTTTATTCTACCTAAATATTTGTTCTTATTTTGTGCTTTGCCTATACCTATTCCTAGTAAATTGATATCTAAATGGCAATCTCTATTGATATATTTTTTTGCTCTTATAAGTCCCCGAGAATAAAACTTAAAGTGATTTCTAGCTCTAAAACACAGGGAGGTCTAAATTTCCCAAATCTGCAGCTCTGTTATGAAGCTGCAATTTTGACTACCCTCTTTAGAGCAATTATGGCAAACCCAGAAGAACAAACAAGCTGGCAACATATTGAAGAAGCCTTTTGTGACAACTGTACAATCTTAGAAACCTTTTGGAATGTACGTACAAATAGAACACCTTTAATTTAAAAAAAAATCAATTTCTAAACGTGTCTCTGAAAATCTGGGATAAATATAGAAATGATCTTTTACCTTTAATTTCTAGATATGCTTCTTATACCAATCAAGCATGGTTTCCTCCAGCTCAAGGTAATTCTCCTTTTAGGCACTGGTATTCCAAAGGTTTTGCTAGATTGGTGGATTTTATATTGAATGGCCAAATTCTCTCCAAACTACAGATAGAGGCGAGCTTGGAGCAAAAATATCTTGATTAAACTATTATCAAATTAGACATATTTTAGAATCATTAGGAATAATGAGAAATTGGGAAATGCCTCTAACCACTCTAGAATTACTTTTTAAGCAAAGAGAGAGAAGCCAGAAAGGTCTGCTATCTAAAATATATACATTATTATTGTCTTTGCAAAATAATTTTAGCTTATCGGCAGGGAAAGCATGGATAGCAGATTGTGATGGTAGAATCACTGGAGATGATTTTGATAAAGCCTGGAAGGCCCCAAGTTTTACCTCCAAGATTGCATCAATCCATTTTAATGCATTTAAAATTTTACATAGAAGCTATTTAACTCCTACTAGAATAGCTAAATTTTCAAAAAATCTGAGTAAAAAATGTTGGCAAGGTTTTGGTTCGATGGGAGATTTCATGCATTGTTTTTGGTTGTGTCCCTCTATTCAAAGATTTTGGAATAAAGTAATAGGTCAAATTGAGATAATAGTTGGTCAACTGATCTCAAAAAATCTAGAAAACATCCTTTTAGAAATAGGCTTAACAGAATAAGTAAATAAAGACAAGCTGGGCACAATAACAACTTTGTTAGCCATTGTGAGGTTAGATATTGCTAAGAAATGGAAACAGAAGAAAGGGCCTGCAATACAAAATTGGTATGACTCTATCTGGAAGAAGAAGAGGAGGAGGAGGAGATTGGATTTATACCCCGCCCTTCACTTGGAGTCTCAGAGCAGCTTACAAACTCCTTTCCCTTCCTCTCCCCACAACAGACACCCTGTGAGGTAGGTGGGGCTGAGAGAACTCTGACACAAACTGCTCTTTCAGGAACAGCTGTGCCAGAGCTTGTGACTGACCCAAGGTCCCATCAGCAGGTGCAAGTGGAGGAGTGGGGAATCAAACCCAGTTCTCCCAGATTAGAGTTCGCACACTTAACCACTACACAAACTTTATGCTGGGTAAAATAGATTATTCTACAGGCTTTCAGAATTTTGACGTTTATTGTAAAACTTTTCAAGCAATTTGGTCTCCTATTGTTACATTTTTACAAGATAAGGAAATTGTTTCATCTAATATACATTACAAGGAGTTATTGAATTTTTTGACTTAAGAAAGTATGTAATAATGGATATATTTTGGATCTTTTTTCTGTATGTTGTACTTGACTATGCATAGAAGAAGTAGTGTACATTTATGATGATTTATGGTTCAGTTTTGTAGGATACGGTTGTATAGTTAGGGTGGAAATTATAATAATAATAATTTTAAAAAACACTGTGTCTAATAATCTCATCCTTTGCCCCCCCTTCTTCTTTGACCTTCAGTCTTTCCCAGCATCAGAGTCTTCTCCAGTGAGTGCTCCCTTCTCATTTGATGCCCAAAGTATTTGAGCTTCAGCTTCAGTATCTGGCCTTCCAAGGAACAGTCAGGGTTGATTTCTTTTAGGGGTCATTTGGCAACTCTACCATGTAGCCTACCATGTAGCCATGTATTCTTAGTGTATTAGAGGTTTACACATCTCTCTTTCAAATCTCCACCCACCTCTTGGTATAGAATGACGTTATTGGTGGGATGCATGCGTTGTAGAGAGTGGGTGGGTTGCTTGTGCATAGGGCATCTTAATAGGGGATTCTTCAAAATCTGAACTGAAACTATGCCCAAAATTCAAACAAGTCTGGTATGAACATTACTTCTCTGTACTGTTCTCTGAAAATTAGAGACGGGGGATATATGTGACCATTTAACAAATGGTGATTGTTGGGACCAGGCTCGTAGCCAGGATTTTGTAATTTGGGGGGCCTTCAAATAAGTTGGGGGCACTGACATCACAAAAATTAAAAAATAACATTTTAATAACATTTTAAAAACTCACACTCTCCAGTTGGAGCAGGTAGGAGCATTTGGAGCAGACAGTCGCTCACCCATGGAGGTTTCCCATGGCAGGGCGAGGGGCTCCAGCAACAACAGGGCAAGGGGGTGGGTGAGTGAACGCCAACATGCCCTGGAAGCTGAGTGCCATGGAGCTGGCCTCCAGTCGTGCTCCAGCTGGGCACCCAAACACAGGAGAAGGCAGAAGAGGAGGAGGAAGAGACGCCCTGGCCCAGATCACACAGCGCAACTGCCTTGGCCCCATGGAACGTTCCTGCACTGTCAAAGCCCACCTTGCCTGCTGGTCCACCCGCCTGGCTGCCTCGTGCCACTTCCTGCAGTGGCGACACTCGAGAAGGGGCGGCGGTGGCAGGGAAGCAAGCTGTGTTTGGGATAGGGGTGGCGGCGGTTCAGCTTCTGTGGAAAGGGGAAAGTAATGTTCAGCATCGCTTGGGGCTAGAGGGCTCCTCGAGCTAGCCTCGCAGGAAGACCGGAGGGGACAAAAGGCTTCCTTTCACAAGACAGTGTGATGTTGAACACCTACCCCCAACTACTAGAAAAATGTCACGAGCTTCGTTTGGGGAAGTGGCAGCGGGGGGAAGCAAGCTGTGCTTGGGGAAGAGGCAGTGGCAGCGGGCCTGGGCTAGATGGAAGTTGGGGGGGGCTGGGCCCTGAAATACTCCATTGTAGCTACGGGCCTGGTTGTAACCCAGGTGGTACTTTGTGCAGTGGTTCCCAAATATAAACCTGTAGGACATTTAATAGACATTGTGGCTTGTTGACCAGGAAAAAATCAGCTTTATGGTGTTTGTACTACACTTGGCCAATCCAGAGACTTCATATTTCCTGTTAGTCTTAAGGGTGACTTTTGCACACTCCTTTTCCTTTCTGCACCTGAAGAAGGCTCTCAGATTCTAGGTACACAAGAAACCCAGGCAACTTACAAGGCTAGGTTCCAGCCCCAGACCATGTGGTTGTCCGTTGAAGTCTCTGACAGTCATTTACTGCGTAACTGAAACTAACTTTAGTGTTTATATTGTGTGCTCAGCCAAAAGCTCTCACAGCACTGAGACGGCTGAACCTCAGAGGGTGCAGTGCCAATCTTTAGCTGTAATCTACTCAGAAAACCCCAGTAGACCCCCAAGAAAGTAACTGGGGGCTTACATCATCACTGGCCCATTTCTGCCCTTGGAATCCAGCCAAAGACTGTTTCCCCTTCCAGAGGGCCCACAGAAGACGAAGAGTAGGTTTTTATAGCCCACTTTTCGCTACCTGAAGGAGCCTCGGAACAGCTTAAAATAACCTTCCTCTCCCCACAACAGGCACCTTGTGAAGTAGGTGGGGCTGCAAGATCTCTGAGAGAACTGTGACTGGCCCAAGGTCACCTAGCAGGCTTCACATGGAGGAGTGAGGAATCAAACCCAGTTCTCCAGATTGGAGTCCACTGTTCTTAACCTCTACACCACACTGGCTCTCGCAGGGTCCATAGTGTGTCTCAGAAAGGTTTCTGGGGTATTCCTACTGTTTTGGCTTGCTGAGATTTCATCAGCTGCCTTGGTGTTGCAGCTGAGTTTGGCTTGTTCTTATTCATGTCTGCAGGGGATGGCATCACTTCTGATCTCATTGCATCTTTTTCTGGCTGTAAATCTTGTGCTGCTGCACCTGCATGAGAAAATGCCCACTTCTTCCTCATCATGCATGTTCGGTAAAAGAAACCAGCAAAACAGTTACAATGCAGAAGAAGAAGAAAACACACACACACAATAATGCAGTCAGCATCTCCAGTCTTCAAGAACTCAAAGAAAGGGTGCCACCTTTCATGACAGCTTGAGATCTGGCTGCTCTTGTCCAGACCTCAGTGAGCAAAGGGCTTCCTGAAGCACATGGGGAAACATCCAGGTGGAGCAGCTACTTCATATAACCTGAATGGGGCAATTTTGAGCTTGCAAGGTGGAGGAAAACCCAGAAATTTAACCTGGCAACAAATTGCTAACTGGTGCAAATGCGCAAGAACAGGTGCCATATGTTTTCTGTGGCCAGCCCATTAAGAGCCTTAGTACTACATTTTGGACACGTGTGGGTATATTACCAATAGTGGGTGGTCTGACTGTTCATGAGAAGCAAAGACTTGCTCTCTTCAGTGGCAGGCTAATGTGACTTGGGATATTTCCATGCCATGTATTACACTAACCACATCCTTATTTTCCTGGGAAGGATGTGGCTGGCAATCAAAGCATAGCTGTAAAAGTGTGCTGCTAGCAAGCCACAGCTGCCAGTTGCCCATCAAATAACTTGCTGGTTGAATCAGCACTAATCTGTAAATCCACTCCTTCTCAGGGGAAAAAAAACCAGACGGACTAGGTGGCTGTAGATCACCTGCCAATAACATCTCTGTTTTATCTGGATTTAATTATGTGTATTTTTATCAAAAAAGAAGAAGAGGCAATAATAGTGTGTCCTCAATATACTAATGACGGCTGTCTCCTAAAATTATAATGATCCCTCCTGGTGACTTCATGATCATGAAGACTTATTTATTTGTTTATATTATTAGTAAATAAGAGAGTGTTTCTGCCATTGATCAAAATGTTTACCATGTCACTATACCAGTTGAATGTATATGTATATATAAAATTATGTATGCATAAAATTAAGCACAGTGGAAGACAGCAGCTGGCTGATAAGCAGGTAATTGTGTTTTATGTTTAGTTTAGGAGAGATCTGGCAAAACTGTACAAATGCTGTATTTGGAAGAAGTGCAGAAAGTCCCATAATATTACCTTAAGCTTAAATGCAGCAGAAGCAAATTCATTCTATTTTGAGTAACCTTGACTTATACTGTGTAATGCTTGTGGTCAAAAATACCTATTTTCCTCTAATTCCCATATTTAAGGGTATAATTTAGATGTTGTTCCTTTGTTCACAGCAAATATTGATTGGTAAGAGCATCCATAAAAATAGGTCAATGAAAGTATTGTTTATATATTTATTTATCCAATACATAGACCTTGTAATAGCCTTGCCAAAAATATCAAAATCAAAAGGAGAAGGGGAAAGAGATGTTGAAAGTGCTGTGGCCTGGAAGAGGAAATGATGCAGTTGCTATTTAAGGACTACAGTTGTTTGTTTTCTTGTAGTCCAGCAATATCTTAGCATTTTAAAAAATTCTGTCACTCTTCTGTAAATGCCTTTTCCTTGTGTTCAGACAATTTGTTTTATAGACTGCTGGTATTTCTTCAGTCATAATGAAGTTAAAATCACAGACCAGTGGAGTCTGAAGGGGTCCAATATGAATGGACACCATAGCCAAGATTCTTTAGACATAGCCGTTTGAACATCATGTTCCTTTAGTCATCCAATCTCCAATGGATGAGTAAGGATAAAAGATTCTAGAATAGGTCCGACTGTCTATTTAATTATTTTGCAAAATTGACTCTTTTTTACAATATAGTTGCTCTCAAGATTATTAACCTCTGTTGTAGTTGATTTGTGCCCCCCAAATTTACTGAGCATGCTTCATCTATTACACCAAATTTTGTTAAGACTTGAAGACTTACCCATCTTTAAGAAGCTGTCTCTGATTTTAAATCATGCAACCTGGGCACCAGTTAAGACTGTGTAGAAGTTAAAGGTTATTTTTTTTTTAAAGATATTTCCAGTCAAATGCAGAGGTAAAGAAGGTTTCATGGCCTTTACCACTTTTAGGTCTTTAGGTCCAAAGCAATTAACCAAAGTAATGTGACCACATGTGGATGTCAGTGCTTATCAGTTTGTCAGGGGGAATACATCAAGTGGACGTTCCTGGGGGAACCTGAAGATACCAGTCAGGGAATCTAAACAGTCAGCAAATCAAACAGAGTTCTGTGATTGATAATCCTGTATCCCAGGAATGTATGCTCTGTTTACTTCTTTATGGTCTTTAATGTTTGTCAGTCAGTTCTGCTAAGATGTCATCTCAGGGGTATAAGTCTTAAAGGTTATAGCAAGAGTAGAAGTAGTTTACATATTACAGATGTCTGTAATTTCTTGTTCTGTAGATTATGATATGAATTACAGCCTTTCTTTCCAATGATGAATAGCTTTCATTACTTGGAGTAGCTTTTTACCCTGTAGATCACTAACTGTACTGCGGTTGGTTTGAGGCGGTGGGGGGATAATTATTTTTCTGTAGTTATAAAAATAACTGCAGTGTTCAGATTTGTTGCTTAATGTTTTAATTTAAAAAAATCCCTGTAAAGGATGGCAATCTGATTTTGTGAAATAGGTGTTTCAAGAAAATAATTGTTCTATGTACACATGAAGCTGCCTTATACTGAATCAGTAATAGAAGACAAAAACAAGTGTTGTAAACAGATTTACTACTTACAAATTGCCAAAATGCTAAAGAACATGTAATAGACAGTAGTACCTATAAGAAAAATACAAAATGGAAACAATGAAGAATTTGTGTAATAATACACTACAATAGAAAAATCCACTGAATAATGGAGAACTAATATAATAATGTGACATTGCGTCCGGATGTTTGATTACAATGTTTCAAAGTTCATCCTTCATCAGTGTGTTCCCTTTAAGTTGCTGTGGTTTCCATATTTTTACTCACATGCATTGGGAGCAATAACAATTCAATGCAAGAATGGATGCAAATCTCCAATGTATAATCAGCTTCAGCAGCTTCAGGCTTCCAGTGGGATATTGGAGTAATATGCCAAAAGAAAATGTTCTGTGTTGTTGTTTTTAATTGTTGGTGGAGCACAGGGGATAAGAGGAACATTTGCATTTACGGTTTCTGAGTTCCCACAGGATGGGATGGGGGAATCTGGAATGATGAGGTAATTTTCTAGAGGGTTCCTTCAAGAACGTGTCCTGATTGGGCGTCATCGTCACCTGATGCTGCTTGGCCAAAAAACAACAACAACCCTGGAGAAAAAGGGCTACCTTGGATTCTGATAAACAAAAGGCCTAGACAATGGTAAGTTCATATTGCAATAGGCAGCAACATAGAGAATGTGCAAGTGATGGCCTTTGACTCTTGAACTTGATATTTGTGCCATCTCAGGTCTTTGAAACATGTTAGATAGTTAAGCTAGTTTTGTTGAGTTTTTTGCTGCTTGATTTTTAGAGTGTTGTGTTGCCTGTAGATTTAACATTTTGTTCTGAAAGATATTAAATAAAACTTGATATAATTTTTAAAAGAGGTTTGGCCCTGGGAACCCACGGGGTTCAGTCTTAGACTCCTTGAACCCTTCATTCACACATTCCTGTTTTTGGTGTGGTTACTGATGCCTTGTTGCTGGTTCCCATACTGATCTGAGCATGTGTAAAAGTGCATACATTCTCTTGGGAGGTGCATCAATTGCATGTTATGTAAACATGCTGTAGGAAGAACTATGTAGGTAGAATTATTTGTACACTTATTCAGATCAGTGTGGGAGCAACTGCAGAGGAACTGGTAATCACACTGGTAAAAGTACATGCAAGGGAGTGTTTTCTGTCTTTCAAAATGGAAGATTTTATGCTGCAGCACCAAATTAATGTTTTTTTTAAGGAGCTAACAATTTAATCCAGCTATTTTCACCCCCTCTGGGGAATAAATATGCCTGTGACCAGGGCTATTTTTGGGTAGGAACGCACAGGAACGGAGTTCCGGCTGGCTCCCAAGTTGACCACGCCCAGCAGGAACTCATTAGCATAATAGGCCACACCCAACAGCAGAAACGCATTAGGGTTGGCTACATTAGGGGTGTGTGGCCTAACATGCAAAGGAGTTCCTGCTACAAAAAAAGGCCCTGGGTTTTGACAACAAACAAGGTAAACAGAATAACAAGCAAGAGGTGGGTGTGGCTGGATAACCACACTTCTGGTAACATGGGGGTGTGGCCTAATGTGCTAATGAGCTGTGCTGTCAGGGGTGAGGCCCAATATGCTAATAAGTTCCTGCTGTTGGGTGTGGCCTATTATGCTAATGAGTTCCTGCTGGGCTTTTTCTACAAAAAGAGCCCTGCCTGTGACTGTCATATAAAATTGTTCGAAGAAAGTGAGACTTCCTATTTAGAGTCTTAATTTCCTTGTGCTTCCACTAACATTTTCTTTACATAACAACACATGTCCTTTTGTGGTGGTAAAATGTATATTTTAAATTTTTAAAAAAACAGGTCCATTTTTAATATAGTGCTTTAAAATGTTTGTTTAGGGTTGACGGCAAAGGTGCTTTTTGTCTGGCATAGTGGCATTTCTGTTGGCAGAGGAAAGGGGTGAGTTTTGCCATTCTTCCTCCTATTATAGACCTCTGATGGTGTCCCTCGTGCTGTGCGTAAGGGTCTTTTGATCTTCATCTCTGTCTCTTCCGCATGCACCACTTCTGTTAGGAGCCACAGCAGCTAACTCTTCGTACTCGCCACCAGTCCCTTAAAACAACAACACAGTATGGTAGGCCATGCATGTGCAATACAGCTCCTTGAACAAATGTGTTATTCCTCCCTTTTTCAAGTGTTCAGCTGCTGAACAACCAAGGTGATTGGTGTGGTTGGTAACAAAATAATGGCCAGTCTCTTGCAAGAGAGGTGAATCCTGTGAGCATTCAGAAAGCCCCATAGGGAGCAGTGATAACGTTTAGGTCTCTGTGTCTCTGATCTAGTATGGCTTTTTTTTTTGGCATATTAAGAGAATGACACATAACTACACAATCTGTTCTAACCACATGGCAGAAATTTCACAAAATATCTTGTAATGGCGCAGTATCCAACTTCACTGTGTTCTCAGGCCTATTTGGAAGCAAGCTCCATTGAAATTAACAAGATTCTGTGTGTATACTTTTAGAATTAAAGTATAAATCTAGTTGGTTTGGAAATGGATTGGTTCGGGAACCTGGTGTTTTTCATATTTACTTGGAAGTAAATAGGCTGCTTCACAGTTATACTGGCTCCTGGTTGGGATCCAGTGGATTTCTGAAATTATTGCCTGATCAAATGACTTTTGCTTCTTTCTTTGAAAGTGCTTCAGTTCCAAAAGTGGCTTGCCATGTACTAAAGGAGGCTGTTATGGAAAGCAATAAAACTAGGCCACCCACAGGAAAAGATTAGGGTATTCATGTGACTGTATATTAACTAAAAGATAGAAGACAAAATGTGAAACAAATAGCCTGAATATGCTGCAGAAGGCACAGAATGCAGAGAGCCAGTTAAAGCAAAAGTGAGGGAGTGAATAGATATTAGCCTGTCCAAGCCCCAGGGGGCTTACAGAATCCTGGAGGGTAAGGGGTTTTTTGGGGGGGGGAACAGAGGGGATTTCTATATGGTTTATTTATTTTATTTATTTATTCGTTAGATTTCTATCCCGCCTTCCTGCCGAAGTGGCTCAGGGCGGCTTACAACAATTATAAAACCAGCATGTACATAAAATACAACTCAGTAAAATAGTTCAGCTCATTTCCAATTAAATAAATACTGTTTAAACCATTTAAATGTGGCAGCGTCGTATAATAAAGTGCAAGTGCAGCACAGCCGATATAGGGTCTTTCCTTCTGAAACGCCTGGCAAAAAAGCTCCATTTTCACGGCCATGCGGAATTGCTGGAGGTCCCGCAGGGCTCTGATCTTGCTGGGGAGCTCATTCCAGAGCATCGACGCCACCAGGGAGAATGCCCTGGTGCTAGTCGCCATCAACCTGGCATCCCTAGGCCCAGGGAGGGCCAGGTGGTTTTGTGTACCAGATCGCAGTTCTCTCTGGGGAACATGCAGGGAAAGGTGGTCCATCAGGTAGGCAGGCCCCTGACCATAAAGGGTTTTAAAGGTCAAAACCAGCACCTTGCAGTGGATTTGGAACGCTATTGGTAGCCAGTGCAGCGACTTTAGCACAGGCTGGATGTGCTCCCGCATAGGGAGACCCATCAACAGCCTGGCCACCACGTTTTGCACCAGCTGCAGCTTCTGGAGTTGCCCCAAGGGCAGCCCCATGTAGAGAGCATTGCAGTAGTCCAACCTCGAGGTGACCATAGCGTGGATCACTGAAGCCAGATCATTGCGTTTGAGGAAGGGGACCAACTGCCTAATCAGCCGAAGATAGTAAAAGGCTGTCTTGGCAGTGGCTGCTACCTGGGCTTCCATTGTCAAGGAAGCATCCAGGAGCACTCCCAGACTCCTGACCCTTGGTGCTGGCACCAATGGTGCCCCACCAAAGGCCGGTAGAGGGACCTCTAACCCCGAACCGCTCCGATTCAGGCGAAGGACCTCCGTCTTCATCGGAATCAATTTCAATCGACTCAGCCTAAGCCATCCTGCCACATACTGCAATGCCCAGTCCAGATCTTCTGGTGTAGAGCCAGACTTGACCACCCAATAGCAGATAGAGCTGGGTGTCATCCGCATATTGGTGACACCCTAGCCAATGCCTCCGGGCAATCTGGGCAAGGGGGCGCATATAGATGTTAAATAGCATCGGGGAGAGCACTGCCCCTTGTGGCACTCCACAAATTAGTGGGTGCCTTCAGGACAGCTTCTCCCCAAGTACCACCCTTTGTCCCCGACCCTGGAGAAAGGAGACAAGCCATTGCAAGGCAAGCCCCTGAATCCACACGTCAGCGAGGTGGTGGACAAGCAACTGATGATCGACCGTTTCGAACGCCACTGACAGGTCCAACAACAGCAGCACCGCCATCCTGCCCCGATCCAGATGCCTCCAGAGGTCGTCTGTGAGGGCAACCAGTGCTGTCTCCATCCCATGACCCAGGCGGAAGCCGTACTGGAAGGGATACAGTGTGGGAGTGTCATCCAGAAAGCTCTGCAACTGTATTGCTACCGCCCTTTCTATTAATTTGCCCAAATAGGGTAAATTGGAGACTGGCCGATGGTTGGCCAATTCAGCCGGGTCCAGAAATTGTTTTTTAAAGAGAGGGCGGACCATCGCTTCCTTGAGAGCCCCTGGGAACAGCCACTCAGAGAAGGACTTGTTGATAATGTCCCTGAGGGTGCCTCGAAATCCCTCACAGCCAACTTTAATTAGCCAGGAGGGGCACGGATCAATGATGCATGTGGTTGGGCATACCGTTGAGATCAATCTGTCAACTTCCTCTAGGCTGAGCGGATTGAAATAATCCAGAATGGGACCAGAAGATGCGCATGGAGCCTTGAGTTCACTCACTGTCTCAAGTATGGCTGGGAGGTTGCAGCAGGGCAACAAGACTTTGTCTGCAAAATAGCTCGCAAAAGCCTCACAGCCTATATCCAGTTCCCTAGTATTTTGTCTGCCCTGTGGCAGAGTTGTTAAAGACCGAATCATTCTATACAATTGTGCCAGGCGTGAGCTTGCAGATGCAATTGTGGCTGCATAGAACTCCCTCTTCGTAGCCTTGACTGCCATCTCATATGACCTCAGAAACGTCCGATACGATGCCCTTGCTGCCTCGTCGCGAGCACGCTGCCACTGTCTCTCTAGCTGTCTGAGCCTTTGTTTCATCAGCCTCAGCTCCTGGGTATACCATGGAGCCAGCCTTGAACGAGGACGCAGAGGGCGTCTGGGAGTGATCTTGTCGATGGCCACCGAGAGCCAGTCAAGCCAGTCCTCGACTAGCTCATCTAATGAGCCACCAAGGGGCAATGGATCCCAGAGAGCCATCTGAAGCCTCAGTGGGTCCATTTGGCTCCGCGGGCAAGCCAAAATATGCTTGCCGCCCAAACAGGGTTGGGGTGTCATGTTCACTCGGGCCCTCAGGGCATGGTGGTCTGACCATGGAACTGCTGTAGCAGTGATCCGGTCCACTGTAATCCCTGCGGTGAAGATCAAATCACCAGCTCAGTGAGTGGGGGCCGTTACATATTGGGAGAGTCCCAACACCGCCATGGACGATGCCAGGTCCACCGCCCATGAAGAAGCCGCATCATCAGCATGGATATTGAAGTCACCCAAGACTAACAGCCTAGGTTGCTCCAATGCCCAGCCTGACACGGCCTCCACTAGAGATGGCAGGCTATCGGCCGGCGTGTTGGGCGGACGGTACACCAGCCAGACAGCCAAACTCTCCCCGGCTTCCCACACAAAGCCGGCACACTCCATGCCTGAGAACCTCACCGCCAGGAGCGCCCTGAAGGAGTAAGCCTCCCGAATGAACAAAGCCACTCCTCCCCCCCGCCCATAGTCCGAGAATAGTGAAGGACCGAGAACCCAGGAGGAGCCAACTGGGAGAGGGCAACCGTCTCCCCGTCTCATCCCCAGGTCTCGGTCACGCACGTCAGATCCATGTCCTGCTCCAGCAGGAAGTCCCGGAGGACTGAGGTCTTATTAGTTATGGACCTGGCGTTGCACAACACCAATGTTGGAGTGGGGTTTTTAATCCTTGCCCCATCCTTGCCCCGCTGCCTGCCACCTTTGGGATGGGACACAGGCTGGAAGGTGGCTGAGCTTCTCCATTTCTCTGCCCCCTTCCCTTCCTTTTCTGTCTATCATGGAGGAATCTTCTTTTGCTGCCCTCACACTTTCTTTATGTATCTCAAGATTGCTGCCAGAATTTTGGTGTCCCTGTTGGTACTACATAGCCTTCAGAGCCTTTACCTTGATTTGTGAACTTGTGTAGCAGTGGATATCATTTCTGAGTATTGCCTTCAGTGTTTATTATGGGTATGTATGTTAGGTTGAAAAAGGGTTCTGGCTAATCCAAGGAAACCTGTTCCCTGTTCAAAACCTGGGGTGATCAGGCCCAAGTTCTTAGCGGCAGCGAGGCCTTCTCCTGCTTTGTGAGAATGTGGGAAATAGCACACTTACTTACATAATAGAAAGAAGACATGTATAGTGCTGCAAAGACAGAGACAGGGTAGAAGCCTTGATTTTACTCAGACACACACACACACCATTACAGATAGAAGCATACTTGTCACATTGGTGCAGAAACAGTAGGGCCACAACAGTTCAAGCTGGGGGGCCCAAAGAAAGGAGGGGGACCCTGAACAAAGGGTTGCTCTGACTCTTATACTCCCTTTTCATGTGCGTTCCCTACTTCCCGGACTGACCTTTGTCACCTGGGAGCTAGGGTCTGCCTCTGTCTCTAGAGAAGATTCTGCTATATTCAATGCATAGTATTACTTTTGATACTTATAAGTAACCAAGGCCTGCCTGTTCTTCCTTATAGACTCACTGGGGCCTGAGGAGCTATAAACTGAGGTAAGGTGCCTGCCATAACTCTGGCTGCCAGCTGGGACCTCCAGTAATTAATAAACACCCTGCAATTTCACATTCCAATCCTTCTCTTCTCTGAAGCTGTTTCTTGCTAGCAGTAAAGAAGCAGCTATTAATGGAAATTGGCTGCAGTTTGGTTCAGGCCGGTGGGCTTGCCTTCTGGACCATGTGTCCATGTGCATTTAATGATGGCTGTTTATATCAGCAAATAAAATACTTGGAGAACACGGGCCTGTTTGTTCATTTGCCACACCAACTATTATGTCAGCTACCACAATAATGAAGTCTTTGCATATCATTTTGAGATTTAGTCTTCATTGTAAAAGACTGCTTATTTCCAGCAGAGGCACTGGCAAAATTAGTCCAAGGGCTCTTCAGGGTAAGCTTGTTACTCTTGGGGCCTTCTTTATCTTTTTTAAAGTTTGTATAATGCTGTGTAATCAAAATGAAATCTCCCTCTAGTTATGAAGAAAGAACAGTTTGAAGGGGCTTCAAGAACAGTTGCCTAATCAAGTTTTCCCTAGGTCATAATGTTGCTGCTTTGGCGGTAATGAAAATGATGAATAATAAAAATCTGTTTCTTTAGGTTACCTGCTAAAGACTGCACATGAATAGTTACTTCACAAGACTAATTTATGGTCTGCCAGAAGACCGTAGTGAGTATCCAACCATCCATCCATGCACGGAAAACACACAAAGTTTTCCCATTTCCCCTCTCCATTCCTGCAAGTCATTCCGTCCCCCAGAAAGATGGGTCATAAGATCCATGTGGAGGAACAGCCATGTGGGCTGGAATGAAAGAAGAGCAAGGGGATGGAATCGGTATCTTTCCTCATGAGCAGTGCTTGTGGAAGAGGAGCAAGGAGCAATTTCTCCCCTTTATCCTTCGTCACTCCAGCCTCCCTACATCCTGCACATTCCTCCTTGTGGATGCCGTGATCCTGCCAGTTATCTTTCTGAAGGTTGGAAGGGGCTGCAAAAACAGAAGGGAATGCTGGAAAACTTCTGTGCATGCAGGGGTTGGATAAGTTCACCCGGAGAAAATGGCTCCTTTGGAAGGTGGACTCTATGGCCTTATACCCCACTGAAGTACCTCCCCTCCCCTAACCATGCCCTTCCAGGCTCCACCCCCAAAGAATCTCCAGGAATTTCCCAACCCAGAGCTGGCAACCCTCAGTTACGTACCCATTCTAGGCCCTCTCAGAATGAGAATCAGGCCACGTTAAAAAGTTCAGTTACTGATAATTATTATCTTGGACCTTGTTGAACTATTCAGACTCAAAACAGACCCAGATTCGAAATAGACTGCATCTGTGAGGCTTTGATCATGATTTGTACCATAGGAATGCTGTTGTATTTTATTGGGGGTTTTAATTGTTTTTAATTCTTTGCGTATTGTATATTGGTTACTGTGTCTGATGGAACCCATCCTGAGTCTGCTATGCGGGGAGGGCGGGATACAAATCCAATAAAATAAATAAAATATTCCCAACAGAAAAGAGAGTGTTGTTTATTTTAGCATTATTTTAGTATTGTACTCTCCAAATACTAGGATTGAGGGCATCCAATGAAGCTGTTGGGCAGTGGAATCAGGATGGACAAAAGGAAATAATTCTTTACACAGTCAGTGATCGAAACGTGGAATGTGTTGCCAGAGGATATAGTGATGGCCACAGGCATAGATGGCTTTAGAAATATTCAGGGAGGACAGTTCTATCCGTGGCTACCAGCCATGGTGACTAAAGGGAACTGGCACATTCAGAGGCAGTAAACCTTTGAAAACCAGTGCCAGGAGGCACTGTCAGGGGAAGGCCTTGGACTTTATGCCCTGTATGTTGGCCCTCCAGAGAAACATATTGGCCACTAGATGGACCACTAGTCTGATCCAGCAGAGCTCTTCTTATGTTAGTAATTTAAACGTATTGCATTATCTTGTGAGGCCTGTTTGGTCCAGGTTATGCGGGTACAGTTGTCCATACCCTCCCCATTAGGCCACAGACCGATTGTCTGTCACAAATGAGATATATTACAAATTATATCTGTTGTAATTTCTTTGGCTGTATGAGCAACAAATCCTTCACTATCAATCTCTCTCTCACTACCTCATGTCATTTTTTTTTTTTGCCTCTTAGTCATTATCAAATAAGGGGGAGGAGGGTGTTTCTGAACTTTCTCAGCCAATGACTCAAAAGATCCTTGGATTTCTCACTCCCATGTCTCATTAACTGCATGTGTTAAAAATCATTAAAGCCAGGCAGTTAATTTGAAATAGACTGAAATTAATCCCTATGGAGCAAGTAGAATTTCTCATCCATGAAGGGTAATTATGTTGCTTCCATTTGTGGCAAGAAACTTATTTTGTTATTTTACTCTATAATAGCTCAAGCATTCTTGCAAAAGAAACATTGTTCTTATTCTTTGTGGAGAAACCCCACCACCACTATGAGATTTAAAAGTATGGGTTTTTTCCACTTCTGGAAATGGCAAGGAACCAGGTCAATTGCCTGCTAGATTACATCTATATACATGCTAATGGAACTGGTCGGGAAACTACCTAAGGAACTGGGTGCTAGAAAATCTCCAGGCGATTCCTGGAGATCTCCCAGAATGTCTTCCTGGCAGGCTCCCAGGATGCACCTGCAACCTGGGCAGACTGGGTCAAGAGGGTGGAGGAAGTGATATAAACACAGGTTTGATAAAAGCCCTTGCTCTTGGTTTTGATTCTTCAAAGGGAACAGACCTCTGAGTGATGGTCAGTCATGGTGGCCACCTTTTCTTGACTATGAAGTCTCCCAGGTAACGGACCATAGAGAAGAACTGTTACCACCAGTTGTCTGCCTTGTTATTGTGGAAAATTAGCTATGAGGCAGAGGAGGCCAGAGGAGTACCAGGGAATGCACACCTATATATACCAAGATCCAGTCCAGTAGGAAGACTCCAGATTTGAAGAGTAAGTCAAATTTTTTTAATTAAAGAATTTCCTTAATTACAATCACACTAAGCAGTCAAGAAAGACCACACAATTCAGAACTCAGAGACAAAGAGGTGATGATAGTGATTTTTGGGAGCAATTATGGGGATTATCTTACCTGTCCAGACGTGCAGAAGTCCATGTAGTAGAGAACGCAAACAGACAGTGTTTCACGCTATGGAGAAGTAGGCCCAAAGAGGAGACTTTGGGGGTGTACTCAAGTATAGGTGCCCTTAGAGTACACACCAAGGTGGGGCATGCTCTCTATTTTTATAGGAATTCTGGTCAGTCTCCGGAGCCAGAACTTGATGGGTCTAACGATCGTTGATGGTCCTGCCGGAGCTGAAATTAATGTTTGATTGGTTTATATTGGTATCCTGCAGGAGGGGGCAGGTAGGACAGGTGTGGAGACAAAGGATTTCTACACAGGCATAAGCATCACAAAAGAGGCTACGTGAAGGTTTGGAGACAGAGGAGCTGTTTGCCAGGTGGCTTCTGAATAGCTATAGAAATGCATACCTTTGCTGGGTGGAGGAGAGGTTGGAGATTGTTTCAAGGGCTGCCTTGTGCAACCTGAAATGGAAACCCTTTTGCAGAGCTTTGGCTAGCTCTGTGGCTCAGGTCAAGAGTGTCCTCTTTGGCCTGACTTTTGTGGGTCTCTGGTTTAGGTCAGAAGTGGGGTGCCCCGCTGTTGTAGCTACCCACTAGTAAGACCTCTGGGCTACAGCACCTCTGGGCTACAGAACCTTGTAACTTTTTAAGATTATTATTTTCTGCCCTATTTTAACATCAGTTAAGGTGTATATAGAACAGGGAAATCTGTTTGCTGATCTAGTGCTGTGCTTAAGTATGCTTGTAAACATTTTCTTTTTAATAAATCCTTTTTAACTTTAGATGTTGGTCATAAGTCTCTGTACCACATATATCCTCCACAGTCTCAGGCACACTATTGCAGAAGGGGCCCCAGGGAGGAGGGAGGCAATCAGTGTGCATTTGGGTATCTCTTCAGAGGAGCCCCAAAGCAGTATTTGGTCTCTGTGGTAACCAGTCTCTGGGTAGCAGGAGACACTGAGGCCAGGCCTCAGGAACAGGAAGGGGAATTAGGATTCCTGTTCATCCCAGTGGGAAATCCCTACAAGGAACAGGTGGTGGCCGTGGAAGGAAGTGGTAAATCCCTAGTGGAAAGAAGTGGTAAATCCCTTCAGGAGTTGGCAATGCCAACTAAGGGTGGGCAGAGCAGAGTCTGCAAGTCAGAGCAGGCCTGTTCTGCCACATTCTTCATAGGTGAAAGGTTGCTTCTTTTGGACAAAGAAGGACAGCCTTTAGTTGTGGTTGATCAAAACAGAGAGGAAGAAGCAATGCAGGTTAGTTTATAAAGCAGGGGATTCAAACTCCAGTGGGCTAGAGGGCCAAATGTTAATGTTTTATAAGGAAAAATTAGATTTGTTATTCATATCCATTACTATTGTGCCTATGAATTGGAGGGCCTGGTTGAACTTGTGGGTTGACCCACTCAAGGCCTACAAAAGGTGGGAGAGGTGGTGTCCAGCTAGCAGAGGCAAGGCAGGAGACAGAGCCCGGCTTGCTAGGCCCTGCGCAAGAGCAAAGATGGGAGAAGTGGTGATGCCTGGCTCAGCCCACTTGAGGCAAAGCAGACACTGGCACCCAGTTAACTCCCACGCAAGGCAAGCCAGTTGCTGGTGGTCAGTGCAGCCGGGCCCTGTGTGCAGGGTGAGACAGGCAGCGCCCAGTCAGGACCCGTGTGTGAGGTGAGGCAGGTGACAGTGCTCAGCCAAGCCCCACCCAAGGGCTATAGTTTTCCTGAGTAGAGGGTGTCAGGGGTAGGGAAGGTGTGTGTGGGGGAAGGTCAATTGATGGAGGGGGAGGAGAGAAGGAGACAGGAAAGGGGGAGAGGCTATGGAAGCTTTCAAGAAGAAGAAGAAGAAGAGGAGGAGGAGGAGGAGGAGGAGGAGGAGGAGATTGGATTTATACCCCGCCCTTCACTTGGAGTCTCAGAGTGGCTTACAAACTCCTTTCCCTTCCCCTCCCCACAACAGACACCCTGTGAGGTGGGTGGGGCTGAGAGAACTCTGACACAAACTGCTCTTTTTCAAGGACAGCTGTGCCAGAGCTTGTGACTGACCCAAGGTCACATCAGCAGGTGCAAGTGGAGGAGTGGAGAATCAAACCCGGTTCTCTCAGATTAGAGTCTGCACACTTAACCACTACACCAAACTGGAGGGGAGAGGCAAGTAAGATTTACCCTGCAAGTCCTTGTGGGTTCCCACTTGTAAATGTCAAATCACCTTCAAAGTCATCTGGGCTAGCTGCCATCAGGCAGTGAATTCTGTAAGTAAATGATGCATTGTATGAGAAGTTTCTTTTGTCTTTCTTCAATCTACTGCTTATCATCCCCTTTGAATGTTTCAAAGTTCTAATGTTATGGAAGAAGAAGACAAAGAAGAAGTTATTTCTCTCCACTGTTTCCACACAAGCATAACTTTATAAACTTTTATCACATTCTCTCCTAAAAATTTTGTGCCTGAATGTTTTTGTTTTATTGTGCATCTAGTTGCTTTTGTATGTGACCATTCTTTTAAAAAAATCCTTAAAAGTGAAATGAGAGCATCTTTTTGTCTTAAGATTGAACTTCTCAAAACTGAATCTAATGCAGGTAGATGTGTTCACGTTTTGGTTGTGGTCCTTTCTGCACCCGTATTTTGCCTCAGTTTCTGAGTGCATCCTATTATTTCATCCTGCATTCCCTCCTGCTTTTACTTCCACTTTGTGCTGGGGCTTTCTCTTGTTTCTGAATTTGTTTTACAGGAATCTGCATTCAGACCACTTCCAGCACACTGTTGCCCCGCAGCTACCAAAACTCCTTTTGCCGCGATTCTTTGTTCTTATCCACTTTCAGATTGCTAATCCTTTCCAGTTTGGTGTAGTGGTTATGTGCGCAAACTCTAATCTGGGGGAACCGGGTTTGATTCCCCACTCCTCCACTTGCACCTGCTGGATGACCTTGGGCAAGCCATAGCTCTGGCACAGCTGTTCTTGAAAAAGAGCTGTTTCTGTCAGAGCTCTCTCAACCCCACCTACCTCACAGGGTGTCTGTTGTGGGGAGGGGAAGGGAAAGGAGTTTGTAAGCCGCTCTGAGACTCCCTTGGGTAGTGAAGCGTGGAGTATAAATCCAATCTCCTCCTCCTCCTAAAATAGAATTGTTTCTATGGGTATTTAAGTGCTGCCCACTGCCCCTCCCCCATTTCCGCCTCTCTCTCTTTAGGTTGATGCTCCCTCCATGTTCTGTTTTCTTTCCCTCCTTCTCCAAAGACAAAAGAGAATGTGTCTCCTGCTCAGGCAAACTTTTAAAATGCCAGAGAGAGCATAAGAAGGAATCAGTAAATATAAAGGACTAGGGGATTCCCTGCTCCCAAATGTGTCAGTCTTGCACATGTGGGCCTGGATTTCCCCCTCCCTTCCCTTTCTTTTTGCAGAATCATGGAGGGAAGGAGGGAGGAGTTGGCAGCCAGTTAGCTCAAAAAATGTGGGTTTTGCTTGTAGATGCAGAATGCATACAAAATACACAAATAAATAAATCGGAGGAGTGGAAACCAGTGCAGAGGGAATACGTGCAACTGTGAAGTCAACCCTTAAGGCTTGACTCCTTGTATTCTTCAGAGCAAGTGTCAGTGCAGAAGCACTAAGATTGCCATATTCCAAACCCCAGCAAATGGGGTATTTAGGGCTCTGACAGATGGTGTCTGTTTAATTGCATATTTAAAGGGAGAAATTATGAAATTCTGTGACATCTTAGAACAGGGGTGTCAAATATGCGGCCTGGGGGCAGGATCAGGCCCTTGGAGGGCTGCAATCTGGTCCGCAAGGCCCTGACTGTTTCCTGCTTCCTTTTCCAGTTCTGCTGCTGCTACATCACAGCTTAAATTACCAGATTGTCTCAGTCGCACAGGAGAGATAGATAGGCAAGCATCTCCTGTGCGATTGAGAGAGTCTGGTAAAGCACTGGCTGAGGCTCCCTCTCCCTCCTCCTCCCGGGGGGGAGGGAACCAGGCAGAGATCACTTCCTGGCCAGGCTGCCTTTCTTTCCTTCCACTGGCTAAGGCTTCTCTCTGAAGGGAGGCAGGGAGGGAGGGAACAAGGGAGAGCTTGCTCAATCACACGGCAGAAATACCAGGAACCTTTAAGACCAACACAGTTTTGTTCAAGGTATGAGCTTTTGTGTGCCTTGCTACAGTGTGTGTGTATTCTGTTGGTCTCCTTGTGCTGTGTGTGTGTTTTGTTGGGCTCCTTATGCCAGGGTTCTCCTGGGTGCAACTGGGTTCCCTCCCCCTTTTCACTGTGTTCATACCCTCATGATCCAGTCTTTCTCAGTAAGAAAGCAATGTTAAAGTTAATTACGTTTGTCTGTGTCCTTTATAAAATTTATATGTCCGCTACCTGGCATTACATTTTATGACACACATGGCCCGGCACAAAAAGGTCACATTTATGTCAGATCCGGCCCTCATAACAAATGAGTTTGACACCCATGTCTTAGAAGGACTATCACATTTCCAAATCTGTCACTTTCATTTTCCTCATCAGTATCTTGTCTCTTTAGAATCAATTTTAATCAGTAAAGGTGCTTCCATGTTGTAGCTTTCGTGTTCTGGATTCTCTACCATGCCTGTGTAAATTAATTTCAGGTGGCTCACAGAATAAGAAGAATCAGAGCCGTAACTTAAAGGAGCTAATTTCGATTTCATATTGCCCACTCAAGGCTGATAGCATCCTAATTTGCACCAGATCCAAATTTACCACTGTTTGGTAAGGGGAGGGGGTGTCAGAAAACATGGTACAGTTTATAACGTGTCATCTAGGTTCCCCTAACCTGACTTTGACTGAGACAGTCAGATGTTGCTTACAAGGGAACCAGTTTCCCTAGTGTGTGAGGTCCTTATTTGGCTCATGACTGCGGTGCAGGGGGGAGAAGAAGCTTCAGCTTTCCCCACCACACACTGTTGTGCCAACCCAGAAGAGCCCTCAGGGGCATTATTTGCCTCATGGAGGGCTGAGTATGTATTTATTTTATATCCCACCTTCCCCCACAAGCAGGTACTGATGTAATATACATGCAGCCCCCCAATGGGGCAAATAGTGCCTCCTGGGCTATTTTGTATGTGGAAACAGGGCATGGGGGAAGGTTGAAGCTCCTTTACTTCCTACATTGATCCAAGTTGGGGCTCAGTACACTTGGGAAATGCGTTCTTTCACATCTGACATCTGACTCTCAGTCAAACTCAGGTTAGGGAAACCCAGACACTAAATGTTACAAACTGTAAAATGAAGTTTGACTCAGGAAGGCTTTGAGATGTGAGCAAAATACAGTGTGGGCATGCAAGGAAATATGGGGTCTTCTTCTATGGAGAAGAATGCTGAGGATCAGCAGAAAAGCCATGTTCACCCGTCTAACTTTGATTCATTAAATGTTGTCGCATGTAGAATGGTCCTTATCTCACTTTGATGAAGAAAAGTGAACAGCCACTTAAGAATGTAAAGACATAATATGACAAATCTTGGGTATGAGATACCCAAAATGAGTATCAATCCCAGGGAGCTAGAACTGGTTGTGACTCTATGTTGAGTGGCCCTAAGTTTGTTCCTGTGAAATTGATAAAAAGAACTCAGGAGTAATGGTTTTCTGACAGTGGAGGGGGGGGGCTGTTGGCTTTTTTTTTTTTTTAAGGCGCTGATACATTTTGCAAAAAGGAGACATTGTGTTCTAATTAAATATTCTAAATTGTACGGAGGAAAATGATTTCAGTAATTCAGTTTGAAAGTCATGGTATACCGGAAATTAGACAGATGGAAAAGGAGCAAAATACGAAGAGATGCCCAGCAATCAAATACAGCTTCTGAGGTTCCATTTAACCACTAATGTAGACTAGGAAGCTAAGAAGTATCATTTTTCTTCCTTGATCATTATAGAGGTCTGAGCTGCAGGGAAAGCAAGAGCTGACAGGACTGGCACAAAGCTTACAAAGAAGATGTCTCCTCATCCACAGTGGATGTACAGAAATGTGTGTGGAAGCTGCAGAGCACTAGGACTGCCCCACTGCAAAGTGCAAGGAACACAGTGCAATTCTAGCTACAGTCCTTCCAAGGGTTTCAAAAGGTATAACTCTATGTAGGACTGAAGTTATAGACCCAATAACTAATATGCAGATTTTATAGTTTTAACAAGTGCAAGAGACATTATATGCAGTTCATAGTAGGACATGTATCTCTAGCAGCAAACAAACTTGTATGCTGTTGCATGGTTTGTATTTTGGGATTTAGCAAAAAAACAAACAAATATTGTGTGTGTGTGTGTGTGTAATGTTATCCTGTTGTATTACTGTGTCTTAAAAACCATAGGCAGTCATTTTTCTTGTCTTGCTCAAAGTAGTTAGATTTAGTTTAAATTTGAAGGTCTGGCACCTGGGGTAGCTGGTGGAATTTGGCAAGCAGGAAACAAGTTGTTTGGTGGTTCTGTGACTCCTGAAAATAACCCATGTATTTCTTAGTAGACCTCTAGTTTAGGGAAGCTTAGGGGCAAACTAGACTTCATGAGTTCGCTCACTTGTCTCCCAACAGATGGTGACCATCTGTGCTAACAGCACTATACTGCGATCCATTTTCCTACTTACTAGGGTGCATGCCCGAAATCATGGTGGACCATGGGATGCAATTACTAGGGGGGGGGGGAAGGAGGAGGAATCATGGCCAATTTTCCATTGATACTATATCTGCGTAACAGGAAGTGCTTAGCATACCGAAGGACAGCCACGTGGAATTGTGTATACTTGACGAAACCTGTGGAGAACATCATGTCTAGTTTTGCCCTTGGTCTTAGGAAACCAACCTTCCTCCTTTCCTTCCTCCCCCCCTTTCGCCCTCCCCACTGGCACCCTCCATGACAGCTTTTGGTAGCTGTGAAAACATCTGTGTAGATTCTCTCCTCCCCAGGCCAATCCAGGAATGGAAGGGAAAGAATTCTACACTGGAACCATACATTACACAAGAACCCAGGAGAGATAGCCTCTCTGGATTTACAGCCACAGCCACCAGGATCTTTAGATTAATCCCTCACCAGCCTGAGATTAGAGATCCAGAATCTCAGTTGGCATGTGGATTTTACACTTCCACAACTCTGTCTAGAGCTGTACAGTTAATCTTAGCAAGGTAGCACAATTGGTGAGCGGTTCTACACAAATAGAAGCATAATTACCAACATCAGGAATCCATAGTCCAAGATTCAATATTGTCCATTGGGATAGTGCAAGTATCTTGAGAAACAATAGCTCCATCCTTGCAAGCACATAGCCATGTGCTTCAGCTGCACCAAGGAGTTCTTTGTTCCCCTCGGGACAGCAGTCCCAGATGCAATTCAAACAAATAAAGAGAGCAAGAAAATCTGAGCTCTCCTCCAAAGGTCAGACAATTAAAAACCCCAATCTCATTATGACCAGCCATGGCCAGTAGCCAATCGCAAGGAGACAGGGAGTTTCCAACTTTTGAGTTGTCATGGTAATGGGTGGGGGATAGGCTAGGTTTGGGGAACACCCTCTGCAGTCAAAATGATCCCCATAGTCCAACCCACCCTTGGGCCTATGTGACTGTTGTCTTGTCAGCTAGGCCATCTGGTCTTCGTGGAAGTGTGAAGGTATGTTTATGGCAGGGCTATGAAGCCCATTTGGCCTCAAGAGGAAATGCACACAGCAGGGGATCGCAAGATACATTCCAAGGGGGGAAGGCAGGGGTCTATAGGAATTAATATTTCTGTACAACATCCCACTTTCTTAAGCTGACCAAGCAAGCAGAAATCTGTTCCTGAGGTACAAACGTTTCCTGTCGAGTTTCATGTCAGTCGAACAAAGAAACATTTCAGAATCTAAAAAAAGGGAATCATTTCATGAAAGTAAACAGTTTTTTTAAAGTACTTTAACTAAGATAGTAAAAAAATGCCAACCCAACAACTAATCTGCAACTGAAGATTGTTCTGCTGAATGAATCAGAAAGATTATTACTGACCAGTAATTTGGAAATTTGGTGGACACAATCTGCTATGTCTTGTTATATTTTACAGATGACGCACTATATGAATAATGAATCTCATTGTAAAATATGATAGGTAAGACTTCTGTTTGTAACTAAATTACATTCTGCCCTAGTTCGGTAGTGAGGTGTGCTAGTTTTCAAATGGGGATCAAGAGAACCCTGAGATGCTTGAAAACTTATACAGAGTCTGAAAGTCTTTCTGATCATGACCATTTTTTTTAATATGCTGTGTGGGAGTGTCTGGTGTGTTCTTCATATTCTCAATTTACACAGAGTTAAGATAGAGCACAATTGGTCTGAATGGTCCCATATATGTGCTCAGTGTCTATCTAGAATGTGTCCCAAAACATTCTGCAGTGGTATAGAAGTATATTTCTTCAGTGACAAAGGGCTTAGTGAGAGCCAAAACATTGAAACCCACTTATTATTTCTTAGTTTTGGGTGGGTAACCATGTTAGTCTGTAGCAGGGCACTTTTTGTAGAAAAAGTCCAGCAGGAACTCATTAGCATAATAGACCACACCCAACAGCAGAAACTCATTAGCATATTAGGTCACACCCCTGACAACAGTCATTAGCCTTTTAGGCCACACCCCCATGTTACCAGAAGTGTAGTCATCCATCTACACCCACTTTTTGCTTCTTATTCTGTTTACCTTGTTTGTTGTCAAAACCCAGGGCTTTTCTTGTAGCAGGAACTCCTTTGCATGTTAGGCCACACACCCCTAACATAGCCAATCCTAATGAGTTTCTGCTGTTGGGTGTGGCCTATTATGCTAATGAGCTCCTGCTGGGCGTGGCCAACTCAGGAGCCAGCCGGAACTCCGTTCCTGTGCGTTCCTGCCCAAAAATAGCCCTGGTCTGTAGTAGCCGAACAAAATTTGAGTCCAGTAGCCCCTTAGAGACCAACAGATACAAAGGTATTTGATAAAGTGAGCTTTGACTCATGAACGCTTATAACATAGAAAATTGCCAGCCACATGACCACAGAAATGTCTTCGGACAGCGCTGGCTCTTCAGCTTGGAAATGGAGATGAGCACTGCAACGCTAGAGTCGGATTCGAGCAAGGGAAACCTTTACCTTTACTTTTCCTAAGGTACTACTGGACTCAATTTTTGTTCTAATAATTTCTTAATATCCTAATTTCCTACTCCAGAATTGATCTAAGGGATGTGTTGAATTCTCTGGTGTTCTAATAAGTGAATATTACAAAAACAAAATGCTGTAGCATTTTAACTTGATACATCTATATGATCTCATGACAGAGAAGTGGAAGAGTGACCTATGTCTCTGTATTCTCTCCTGTACAGACTGTTGACAGTTGCTCCTTCTGTCAGGCTCTGCCTTTAAAGCAGGGTCAGGCTTGGGGGCCAGAATGGCCCTGGAAAGGATCCATTACTTCCTGATGGAGGGAGGCCCAGCCCACACCAGTCATGTGTGTTGTGTGACTTGGCCCTATCAGCACCACTGAGGCTGGCCGGCCAGGGAGTGGGGGCACAACTGGTCTGGGTTACAGAGCAGCCTTGGCAGCCTTCTTCTGGCCAGCAGAAGCCTGTGCTCAGCTGGGACAGTCTCCTTACAACCTGCCAGATGTGCCTGATCTGGGGGGTGGGGCAGGGCTCAGGAGCACATTATGGCCAATCTGGTTAGGCTTTAAAAGACATCTCCCTCCTGCCCTCCTGAGATTCTTCATATGTTTTTACTCTAACCTGAATTTTAATCTCCTGAACTCAAACCCACTGAAATGAGAAGGAAAATGTCAAGTTAGTAAATTTAATTAAGTTCTAACCCACCTTTCTTAAATGCTGAAAGTGGTTTGTGCTTCATAAAAGTTTTAAACTATAAGATCCATGCTGGACCATAAACAAAATCAATACAATTTAAAAGGTGAGCAGCCAGCCAACCACCTCTGTACAGCCTAATAAAGGTAAAGGTTCCCTTGCTCGAAAGCCAGTCGAGTCCGACTCTAGGGTTGCGGTGCTCATCTCCGTTTCAAAGCCGAAGAGCCAGCGCTGTCTGAAAACGTTTCCGTGGTCATGTGGCCGGCATGACTAAACACCAAGGCACACGAAACGCTGTTACCTTCCCACAAAGTACAGCCTAATACTCTGCTATAAAATCAGCTTGCAGTGATGCCAAAGTGACATACGTTTTTGGTTCTGTTTTCTTCTCAGTTTTGCAGGATTTAACAAGATCTCTCTGACCTTGTTGCTGCCTTCCCTCCCCTGTATTTTTCCATTCTCAGCTTTGTCAGACAGTGTCCCAGACTGTCATTCTCTCTCTCTAAGGGTCAAATCTCAAGCTACAGTTTCTAAGAACAGGATCATTCCAACGAATTGGCCTTATGAAAATGTATAGCATGGAGCTTGAAATGCTTTGAACATAGGAAAACTATTCCTATCAAAAGAGCATTTTGTACCATACATTTTCAAGGCAATTCAGGTACAGGGATCACTCTCAAATTAGTATGTGAATTGCCCCCAAGAAAAGTATTCTTTACCATATCAAGATCCTTTTGGCTTGGACTACAATTAAGCCCCTTGAAGGACTGACATCTCCAGACTCTATGACTGAGTGGCTTGAAGTCCTACAGAATGACTCTAGGACTTCTATATCAACTAAAGCTGATAAAAGGCACTATGTGCCACAGAGGAGTACGGGCCTCCAACTGTAGGCCAGGATCCAGCAGTATATTGGTCAGAGAAATGCCTATACTTTTGAAATAAGAAACATGATGAGCAATGGAAGCAAAATGTGAATAATATGCACATGATATACAGTAATAATCAGGCTCTGCATGTATATAACTTTTTGTAGAGAAGTGTCCTAAACATGAGATCCTTACATATATTCACAGGCAGGGCTATTTTTGGGCAGGAACCCACAGGAACGGAGTTCCGGCTGGCTCCCAAGTTGGCCACGCCCAGCAGGAACTCCTTAGCATAATAGGCCACACCCAACAGCAGAAACTCATTTGGATTGCTTAACATGCAAAAAGCCCTGGGTTTTGACAACAAACAAGGTAAAGAGAATAAGAAGCAAAAGGTGGGTGTGGCTGGATGACCTGGTAACATGGGGGTGTGGCTTAATATGCAAATGAGCTGTGCTATCAGGGGTGTGGCCTAATATTCTAATGAGTTCCTGCTGCTGGGTATGGCCTATTATGCTAATGAGTTCCTGCTGGGCTTTTTCTACAAAAAAAGCCCTGTACAGGAATTCATACATCCATAACATTCATGCACTGGCAGCATACGTATATAAGTACTGTCAATTCACAATCAATTTGAGAAGCAGAAATGGTTTGCCGTTTGCCTTCCCTCTGCAGAGCCTTCCTTGTATGTCACGCATCCAGGCGCCTGTCCTGCTTTTACCTTCTGAGATCAGAGGAGACCAGGCTGTACCATGCAGCCTGCCCTCCCACTGGCAGCATAGCTAGATACAAAGAGAAGCTCTGGAAAATGTAGCTTTTCACTTGAAATCTCAGCAAGATAGGAAGGATCCCAGACCTGCTGATCAAACATAAGCTTTTGAAAGAACTTGCTGTCTATCAGTTTACCTTAATCCCCTCTCCTGTTTGTTCTTTCTCCCCACAAGCACACAGAAATGTCACAGTGTCAAGTGACCATCTGCTCCATATAGCTAAAAGGGAAATTGTCCATAAAGGCCACACTGAGACTATTACAGAGAAAGGCAAATGGAGAGAGCACTTTCCCTAATTAGCACTTCATTAAGTAGAATCAGCTAGTGAGTAGAAATTCACATAGCAGATTGCTGTGCATTTACGAACCTCTAATTGCTGAAGTCAGACATGTGAAATATTGTTAGGCTCCTTGGTACTTAATTTTGAAGTGTTGCTGCCCTCTGTCAATAGAGAAATAAATGTTATCTCTGTACCACAAAACAGGTACCCTGGGTTAGTGATATGACAGTGGGAGGAAAAACGGATATGATGTCTCTTCAATTAAACTGTTTACATAGAATAAATTTAAAAAAGAACCTTTTAGTAGTAGTAGAAGAAGAAGAGATTGGATTTATATCCCGCCCTTCACTTGGAGTCTCAGAGCAGTTTACAAACTCCTTTCCCTTCTCCTCCCCACAACAGACACCCTGTGAGGTAGGTGGGGCTGAGAGAGCTCTTTCAAGAACTGCCCTTTCAAGGATAGCTCTTATCAGAACTACGGCTTGCCCAAGGTCATCCAGCAGCTGCGAATGGAGGAGTGGGGAATCAAACCTGGTTCTCCCAGATTAGAGTCCACGCACTTAACCACTACACCGGACTGGCTCTCAGATCAAAACCTCGGATCCAGACAAAGATCTGGGGGATGATGAAGCCTAATGTTAATCTTTGGAATTTAAGGAGGGAAGAAGTTGCAGAATGACAGTCTAAAGCAGGAGCTGATAAGGAGTAATGAAACAGTTTCCAAAAGTGAAAGATCACCAGCATACACTGTTCCATTTTTATATGAAAATGAGAACCTTGCTTCTTTTAAAAATAAGATAGCTGTGTCGTTTCAGCTGATTAATACCCGTAAAAGTTGTTGTCTTTAGTTCGTACTTCGGAAGATCATGCTTTCACCAAGTTTCAGGGAACAAAATCTATCAGGAGCAGGGGTCGTTTTGTAGAAAAAGAGCTAGGGGAACTCATTAGCATAACTCATTAGCATATGCCACCCCCCTGACATCACCGGAAGTGTGTCATAAGGCCACACACCCCGCCTCCAACGGTCCCGGCCGCCACCGCCGGCCTTGCAGCTTCACTGCCGAGCCCCATCAGGGGCCCGGCAGTGGACCTGCAAGGCTGGCGGGAGTGCAAGGAAGCCCCGCAAAGGCCCTCCCTGGCCCCAGGCAGGCAGGGGTGGGGAGAGGCAGGGAGGAAGCAACTTACCCTCCCTCTTCTCCTGCCTCCTCCTGGCTGAATGAGGGCCGGAAGCAGGGTGGCCGGAAGCAGGGGGCGGGGCTTCGTCATGTGCCCCGCCCCCTCGGACCTCACCCGGGGGAACTGCGATCCCCCACAATCCCCCCCGAAATGACCTCTGATCAGGAGACTAGCAACCATCCCTAAGCATAAGTATTACTAGTCATAATCAACATTAACATTAGGTTCTGTACAGAAACCGTGACTTTATTGGGGGGTTTTAAACACCACTTTTGTGGGACTACCACATTTCTCTAGGTGGTAGCATTGGGTGGGTGAATATTTGCGCTATGTTGGTTTTGCTAATATTTTTACTACGGTTGTTTTTTTTATTGCCATTTGATTGCAGTAATAATTGCTAGATTCAGATGGCAGTGGCCAACCATAGTTCGCTGCTAAATGACTGAGCCTGCATCATCCTCAGGCTTAGGCTCCACCCTCCCCCTGTATGAGCCAATCGTTTGCTTAGTGGATGTGTAAATCTGCAAATTATGGTTTCTGGGTGTCCAGAAAACCAAGATACCAAGCCATGCCCGCCCCCCCAAATTTGGAGTCATAGTTTCCAGAAAAAGATCACCTATGGTTTGGATGAAGGAAAAGCCAGACTGGACAGAAGAAGGCAGAAAAAAGTCTCTGATGAAGTGACTGCAAGGGAGGGGGAAATGTGGCACCTGAGGATCCCCCAGGCTTGTCCTCATAGTGGCTGGTGAGGGAGTGCTGTTGTATCTGGATCAAACCACTTATTATATTATTCTGTTTGGAAGCACCTAATTCTGTAGTGAGGTGGGATGGAAAGCTGGAGAGATCTGGGTCTCTGCGGTAGCCAGATGGGGCAGGGCTGAGAGCGCTGCGGTATAACCTCTTCAAAGAATTCTAAGAGTCAAATAAATAACGGCTACATCAGGCTTTTCAAAATATGTCTTTTTTGTGACTAATTGTTGTTGCCATGGTATTCAGATGCTTTCATCTCTATGGCAGTAAGTTTCCCATGGTGTATGATTTTCACAAGATTTTCATTCAAGCAAGTAACTCCTAGATCCTCCCTGCAGTGTGAAATCTGAGATGGTATTGTTCTGTAAGAGGACTGTACCATAGTGAATTATAATTGGGATTGTATCTGAAGAAGTGAGCAGTGACTCATGAAAACTCCTACCCTACCACGAATTTTGTTGGTCTTTAAGGTGCTACTGGACTTTTGTTCTTCTCTGTTGCTACAGACAGACTAACATGGCTACCCATCTTTATCTATAATTTGGATTGGCTTTAAAAGACTTTAGATATTCTGGAAAAGCTTTTGTTTTATGGGAGACCCATTTTTGAAGGTCTCGAACTACAATGCAAAACCAGTCCTGCCTCAGATATCCTACTAGTTACATAACCTACAAGTATTGTTGCCATAAGCACCATTCCTGCTAAGTCCAGCTTTTGCGTCTGCATGGGAAGTTAGGGGACTTCAAGGATGAGGTTGCAGCAGTCTTTATTCTAGTAACCTGCTGCCCTCACTATTGAGATAAATTTGCATCATTCCCTATACTTTTGTGTTCTCTCTTGACGACCTCTTTCTGCTAGTTGTTCCTTAATCTGTAGTTACCGCTCAATTTGTATACATGATGGCATTTCACAGTCTTACCAAGTGCAGCACTCTTTGACAAGCCAGAGTTTGCTTCCCCCCCTCCCATTTATCATGGCTTCCTGCTTCTTTCTTATCTTCTGGATGGTTCATTTGTTCTTTCTTTCAGATATTAACACCCAGGGGTCTTGTTGTAGAAAAAGAGCTGCCGGAGCTCATTAGCATAACTCATTAGCATAACTTATTTGCATATGCCACGCCCCCTGACATCACCGGAAGTGACAGAAGGCCACACCCCCTGACATCACCGGAAGTGTGTCAGAAGGCCCGGCTACTTACCCTCCTGCTTCATCCTCATTCCCAAACGGAATGAGGATCGAAGCAGAGGGCGGGGTAAAGAAGGGGGCGGGGCTTCACCACGTGACCGCCCCGCCCCCTAGAGGTTCTCTTCCGGAGCTCCGTACCTGAGAGCTCCCCCCCGACTAGAGCCCTGTTAACACCATGCTTTTCCTAATGGAGGCAGGTAACCATCATGACCGTCCCATTGTTCCTCTCAAGCCAGAATGTCTGATGTCTGTGTACTGATGAACCTACTTTTGGGTACAGTTTGCAGAATTAGCATTTCAGTAACTTGTGACTGAATACATTGACCTAAAACCACAGATATTACATATTGTCCATCTGTGTTAACCAGAAAATAGCACGGAAAGGAGAAAACATCTGAATCATTCTGTTTTATTTTTAGTAGATTCATCCTGACCCCAAAGTTTTCATTTTCAAATGTAAAGGTAAATCTTAATTGATTGCATATTAATTTCACACCTGTAGTTCAGTAGTTTGAGACCCTAGTGCCACATGACGGGGTGAGCTTCCATTTCTGGCCCCAGCTCCTGCCAACCTAGCAGTTCGAAAGCAAGAAATTACAAGTAGATAAATAGGTACCACTTCGGTGGGAAGGTAACAGTGTTCCATGCACCTTGGCATTTAGTCATGCCGGCCACATGACCACAGAAACGTCTTCAGACAGTGCTGGCTCTTCAGCTTGGAAAATAAGATGAGCACCGCCCCCTAGAGTCGGATTCGACTAGCTTTTGAGCAAGGGAAACCTTTACCTAACAGTTCCAAGAAGCATTTTAATCAGTTTATTCATAGACAGATTACACAGTTGGAGGCAATTAATAGTTATATCATACTTATAAGTCCCAGTGAGATAACGTGTAGAAATGAAAATGAATAAATAAAATGGTGGAAGGCTGCAGTATAAAAATATGGAACTTCACTGACACAAACATTTTATGTTTTTATTTTCTACCTGTTCTCTGCTTCATTCTATACCATATATTTTGATTGGTTCTCATATCCATTCCTGAATCTTCAAAATAAAATTAAGGAGTGAGAAATAGATCTTCTAAATTCATAAAGCAGCTCCCCTGTGTTTCATCCTCTACACAACACACAGCCCAACTGGCTGATATACAGAAGGAGAACAGCACTGAGAGTTGGCCTCATCACCTGTTTGGAATCAATCAGAAGGAGCTTTTGTGCCTAGGAAAATACATATGAACATTCTGTCTTTTTGCTGTGGTGCTGTGCAGAGATCTGTCTTTGTCTAATCATTATTGGTACTGCATTTCATGTTGAGAAAATCAAAGCTGTGGTATGCAAATCCAACCACCTGGACTTCCAGGACATATCCACTGAAAGAAGTGGAAATGCTTCAGATTAAGAGAGCAACCCTAAATACATTATTCAGAATCCTACCCAGGTATACTCAGTGGGGTTTTTACAAATGACACAAAATTATTCAGGATGGTAAAAACGAAGTTGACTGTGAAGAGCTCCAAGAGGCCCTCCACAAACCAGGTGAGAGGGCGACAATGTTGCAAATGAAGCTCACTGTTGATAAGGTGATGCACATTGGGACAACACCCCCCCCCCTCAACTTCAAGTACAGGCTGATGGGGTCTGAACTTCCTGAGACTGAGAGGGGAAAAGATCTTGGGGTCACAGTGGATAGGTCAATGAAAGTGTCAATCCACTGTGTTTCAGCAGTGAAAAATGGCCAACTCTATGTTGCGGATTATTAGGAAAGGGATTGATAATAAAATGGCCAATATTGTAATGCCCCTGTATAGATCTATGGTGCGGCTTACTGTACTGTGTACAGTTCTGGTCACTGTATCAAAAAGGGCTTTGCAGAGGTGGAAAAAGTACAGAGGAGGGCAACCAAGATGATGAGGAAAGGCTAAAGGAGTCTGGGACTATTCAGTTCAGAAATGAGATGCCTAAGGGGGCACATGGCAGAGGTTTATAAAATTATGCATGGGGTGGAGAGAGTTGAGAAAGAGAAATGTTTATCCTTCTCCCAAAATACTAGAACTCGAGGGCATCCAATGAAGCTGATGGGCAGAAGGTTCGGGGAGGACAAAAGGAAATACTACTTTACACAGAAAGTGATTGAAATGTGGAATTCACTGCCAGAAGATGGCCACAGGAGTAAAAAGCTTTAAAAGGGGATTTGATCGATTAATGGAGGATGTCTATCAATGACTACTAGCCATGGGGACTGAGGGGAACCTCCACATTCAGAGGCACTAATCTTCTGAATCCCAGAGCCAGCGGTGGCCTCATCCTCTATGCCCTGTTGTTAGCCATCCAAAGGAACTGGTTGGCCACCGTTTGAGACAGGATGCTGGACTAGATGGACTATTGGTCTGATTCAGTGGGGCTCTTTTTATGTTCTGTTCCATGACATGTGGGGCTCTTGAGTCTTTCTCCTTTAAGCAGGATCAAAGGAAAAATGGCCTAAACTTAAATCTTGTTTCTAGTCCAGTGCTCAGTCCTGAGTTTGTGTATACTAAGATTAGAAGGGCTGTTATTGACTTATTATGTCAACAATTGTATCCAAAAGGTTTCATATCCTAGCCAATTACTTCAGAGATAATTGTGTTTCATGATCTGCTGTGGTTTTCATTAAGAAAGTTAATTTTGCTTCCTAAAAGCTGCAGTAAATTGTTTTGTAAGTTACCAGAATAGACTGAATGTCACATCTCACCTTGGGGAAAGCTTTATTTCAATGATGGATAAATTAATTCCAGTGTCAACATTCTGAAAGAACTTTGTAATTCAGCTGGAGAATAGCAAACAGGGAAGAATGACTCAGGAGGTGCATTCAGCCAGGTAGGGTGTTTTGTGTTTTTTTGCCATACTATTTATTCTTTTTGGATTTCCTAACTAGATGCAGTGTTATTTTGTGTGTGGGTGGCTTGAGGATTGCTTGACTTGGAAAAGTAATACAAGGATCACACAGTTGTGGTAACAGTGGAAACTTCTCCGGCCAGCCTGGTTCTCTGAGGAGGGTTAAACTAGAAGATCATAGCGACAATGTTAAAAAAAATCCAGACATACTTAGAGGAAGGCTTGCCATTGCAGGACATTTGGTATTAAATTATTAGAACTGGTCCTGAAATTTTGAAAAGAGTAGCAGGAGTTCTGCCTGGGATCCTGGGTTTACCTGGTAGAACTGCAGGTTCCCAGGGAAACCGGATGACTGTTAAACCAATTTAAGCACGTAACTTGTATGTATGTAGTCACTTTCTGCAGGATTCCTTTTGCATTGCCGAAGTGTGAGTCATATTTTCTCCTTCCTGTTCCAAATAGTTGGGTTTTTTTAAAAGAGTTCAGTTAGGTAAGGTATCTTGCTATAGCAGTTTAGCGCTATAGCGCTCACCTTAGAATGTTTTTAAAAGTTCAAGGAAGATTGCATGGCAAACAAGGCCCGGGAAAAAGTAGTATTGTAGGAAACGCTATGGACATTTTAAACAGCACACCATAGCAGTTCAGAAGTACAGTGAAGGGACTGAAAAAGGGAAAAAGCAGTTTCCCTCAAAAGTGGCTCAACCATGCTTTGCTAGCAGGACACAAGTGGGTTTGTATGAATAGGTAAATAAATTCTACTAGCAGCTGGTTACTAAAACAGGTCTGTCTGAAATGACAGGAAAAATCCATTAGCAACCAGTTATTAAAACAGAATACAAAGGCAGTTTGAAGAGGTTCTAAGTGTGCACAGGGCTGAAACTATAGCTTCATAATGTATTTGATCCCAGGAGTTAAATGGAAGTGTCCATTATTTAGGGTTGCATAAGAGCTTTAACTTTTTTCGTTTTTGTATTTGTATTAATAAGAAAAGTAAGGCCTTAGATTTGTTTAGAGGCAGTATGTAAATGTATACGTTCTTAATGAGGAGCATTTTCATACATGGCTCAAATAAGCCTTATCGTTGCATCCAAATGTCATTTGAATATAAAATTCTCTGGTGCTCCAGGTATGGGGCGGTCCTTCAGACTCCTTACTCCTGGAAATAGCTCCTCCTCTCCAAAGTCAGGGCCAACAGACTCTTTAGTCAAGAAGGGGAGGGGCTTTTCCCCTGGAACCCTGTTTTCTCCGGCCCTGTCTTCTGAGCAGGATGTTGCAGGCTGTGCTCTAGAAAGAGCACATTAGTCACACAAAGAAGAGAAAAAGAAGAACAAATCAGAAGGAGAGGGATAGGAACAGGTAGCTTATAGCTTACTCTGTCCTCAAACCCTCTCCCCCCCCCTTTCTTCATCTTGCCAGCCATGGGAGAAGAGCGGCTCTATTTGGAAGGTGCTGACAGACCTGGGAGAACCCCGTGGAACAGCAGCACCAACAGGACTCCTGCTTGCGTCCCAGTTCAGAAAGGGGGGACTGGTTGATGGGTCTCTGCTCCCTACCCATAGGGAGCTCAGGAGAAAAGCGGTGAAGTGTTTAACGTCGACGGGGCTGCTGCAGTGGAGTAGGGAGCACTCATCGGCTGTTTACAATCAGCTCCTTGTTCCTGCAGGACAGCATGGGAGGCCAATTTTGAGTCCTGGCTATAATCAGAGTGATAAGCAGGGAAAGGGACCGGGAGGGCTCCTTCTAAAGGCTGATCCCCCCCCCACCTTCCCATGACTGGCGCAGGGGCAGGGCTGGCTCACCCACTAGGCGAACTAGGCATTCACCTAGAGCGCGGGCCGACCCTTCGGGGTGCCAAACAGGATGCCCCTTCCCACCCACAGTCCCACTCTCTCTCGAACCTACCAGTGCGTGCTCAGGGCACTTAAGCCAGCCGGACCCTCGAAGTCGGGCACGTGCCCTGGCCAGCCAGCCATCGGGATACAATAGGCGAGGGTGCAGGAGCGCGGGCAGATGCGGGGGCCCCCCTGCAAAGCAGCCTGGTGCGCAGACTCCCTCCCCCCTCCCTTTCACACGCTATTTCCTGCCCAGGGGTGAAGGAGGGGGCAGGTATGACAGGACAGGCGAGAGGAGGGGGTGGGCAAATACCTGGAGAAGCGTTGGCGGCGCCGGCATTCCATGGCCAAATGCTGCCAGCCGGTGAAGAGGCATGGCTTACGCGAAAGTAGCCTTTCTTTCTCCCCCTTTGGATCTATTTCTCCAAAGTTATCAAGGAGCCGAATGGGAAGGGTCGCGTCTTAAAGGGGCCGTGTCGGCCGGGAAGGATGCAGGTAAAGAAATGGAAGGGCAGTCGGGGGGTGGGGAGGAAGACCTGCGTGGGGGGGAGACGTAATGAAGCAAAAGATCCGGCAGGCGGTCTGCTGCAGCTCCCCTCCCCAGTCCCCTGCCTACACTCTCAGGAGTGAACAGAGTCCATAATTGGGGAATGCCCCTCCCAAGAGCCAAGGCAAGACTTTCTCCGCCTCAGAAGCTGGAGGAGTGACCCCAGGAACCCTCTCCAGAACCCTCCTCCCCCTCCCAAGGCTGGTCTTACAGCCCCGTAACCCCCATAATGGGTGGGTGCACGGGCAGGGGGGGCGCCAGAAGGTAGCCCCGCCTAGGGTGCAAAAAAGCCTGGAGCCGGCCCTGCACAGGGGGAAGAGGAAAGGACTGTGGGGGCCGGGAATGGAGCAGCCGGTGGGAACACAATGGCAGAGGGCTCCTTTATGCGCACCAAAACTTTAAAAAAAAACCACCTCCCCAAGGCCAGCTTCCTCTCCTCAGTTCTTGGAAGCTAGACAGAGCCAGCCCTGAGGGGGGAAACTGGATGTGAAACCATCAAAGAGTTCTAAGGGGGCAAGGCAAAGACAGACAAAGAACACCAAGGGCTACATACCTGGGGAAGGGAAAGATTATGGGGGGAAGTGACCATTTTGGGGACACAGTTGTTACTTTCACTTTCAGGGAGAGTATAAAATGGCTGTCAAACAAGGACCATCCACTTCTCAAGAAATGGAAACTGAAACTTGTACCTTTGATCTGGCTGAGTCTTCTAACTCCCCTGTCACTCAAGCATAAGAACCACCCCCCTGGGGTAGAATTACAAGTCAGCTTCCTTTCTTGGTTAAAACTGGAAATGAGGAAAGAATTTAAAGCCATGTTACAGGAGTCTCAAAGCTGCCCCCATACTTCCTAACACCATAAGAGGTCCAACTATAGTGAGTGGGACTCTGAGTTTCCAGCTATGAAAAGGAAAAAGGATGCAGAATTCCAAAGGGAACATAGCCCATTGCTAGATGACGAAGACTCGGATTCGGCATCCGAAGACTCGGATTCACCCAACTAAGAGGACCAGTTGTCGGAGGAGGAGGAGGTGGTTCCTGTGGCCCAGTCTAGACATTTTCCCCAGAAATTCTACAATAGACTACTCCCAGAAGTCATTAGAGTGGTGGCTCAGTGGTTAAGACACTGAACTGCAGACTGGAAGGTCGGTAGATCAGCAGTTAGAGACCCAAGTGGCACATGACGGAGTGAGCTCCCATCTCTGTTTCCAGCTCCTGCCAACCTAGCAAGGTAACACCATTCCATGCGCCTTGGCGTTTAGTCATGCTGGCCACATGACCATGGACACATCTTCGGACGGTGCTGGCTCTTCGGCTTGGAAACGGAGATGAGCACCGCAACCCTAGAGTCGGATTCGACTGGCTTTCGAACAAGGGAAACCTTTACCTTTACCTATAGGATAGATAAGACGGCTTTGGCGGAGGCTGCTTTTGGCCATAGGGTCTTGCAGCACACCTTGTAGATAGGGAAGCGGTTGGACCCACACTGGAAGGTACTGCTTTTTCACGTCTAGGAGTAAAGTGTCTAGAGGACTGCCCCACACCTGAACCACTGGAGAATGGAAGATTTATCTCCACTTACCGTGAAGCTTCCTTCTCAGTGGTCCAGAGTGGGGCAGTCCTCCCCACCCTTTGTGTAGGGGAACCACTTCCTTTGATGACAGGGGTGGTGTTTGGCTTCATCCATGTACAGACAAGGGCTGGGGTAGGTTGCCCTAGCTGGTTCTGCCTGGGGGATGAGTTCTTTAATGTTCGTTGGATAGTTAGCCCCCCATTGGGAGAGATGTTGTTGTCAGTTTCCTTTGCAGTGAAGGGGAATGGAGGCTTGGAGAACGACTGGGTTCCAGGGGACAGGCCCCTCCTCTCCATGACTAAATAGTCTGCCAGCCCTGCCTTTGGAGAGGAGGAGCTTTTCCCAGGAGTAAGGAGTCTGAAGGACTGCCCCACTCTGCACCACCGAGAAGGAAGCTTCACGGTAAGTGGGGATAAATTTTCAATTTACATTGGCAAGGATTTCAGTGGGGTAGCTATATTATTATGTTGCTGGGGGGGGGGCATCCTGCTGCCTAACAGATTAACCGATTTATCGTGACCCTGTAGGGTTTAAGGCAAGAGATATTCAGAGGCGGTTTACATTCACCTGCCTCTATGTAATAACTGTGGTATTTCTTGGTGATCTCCTATCCAAATACTAACCAGGGCCAAACTTCCTTAGTTTTTGTGATGTGACAAATCTGGGCCAGGGCTTCAATAAATTGTTGATCTTTAAGATAACTTTAAGACTTTTTGTGTGTACTGGAAAGAATTTTTTTGTTCCATGATCCATCTGTCATTAGCAATGTTCTCATAACAAAAATGCTACAAAACAAGTTCAAGGTGATTTTCAGTGTCATGCAAGACAATCATCTTGCATGCTTCCTGATTTACGCATTAAAGGTAAAGGTTTCCCTTGCTCGAAAGCTAGTTGAATCCAACTCTAGGGGGTGGTGCTCATCTCTGTTTCCAAGCTGAAGAGCCAGCGCTGTCTGAAGATGTTTCTGTGGTCATGTGGCTGGCATGACTAAATGCCGAGGTGCACGGAATGCTGTTATCTTCCCACTGAAGTGGTACCTATTTATCTACTTGCAATTTCTTGCTTTTGAATTGCTAGGCTGGCAGAAGCTGAGGCCAGAGATGGGAGCTCATTCCATCACGCGGCACTAGATTATCAAACTGCTGAGCTACAGACCTTCCAGTCTGCAGCTTCAGCGTCTAAACCTCTGAGCCACCGTGGCCCTTATCTACACATTACCTTTCCTCGATTCCTATATCTAAATGTGCAAAAACAAAGCATTGTGCCATCTACAGGAAGCTCCCTGAACCGCAATATCATTTATATAAAACTCCATGAAGATTCAGGTGGATAGTCATGTTCATCTGAAGCAACAGAACAAAGTTTGAGTCCAGCAGTACTGTCATGGGTCAGTCAGGGCTCAGTGAGGACTCCTCAGGAGAAGAGGAGCCATGTGTAGCTCTGAGTCAGCAGAAGCCAGGAAGCAGGAGGAGGAACTGCAGGCTGATCAGGATTCACAGCCAGCAGGTGGTGCAGAGCCACCACAGTCTCCAGCCCTGAGCCTACAGGTGACACTAAACTAATCATGCCCAGCCCTCCAGCATCACCCACACTCTTTGAGCACCATAGACAAAGGCTGCAAGCAGAACTACAAGAGAGACAGCAGAGTGCTCGCCTCCTGGCCCAATGCATTCTGCTTGAGTATTTGTAGAATTACTCCCAAGCAGCTGGTTGCAAATTGGACCCTTAGGTACATGCCTATGAAAACCAGCCAAGGGAGGCTGTTAGGTGTGGAAGCAACAAGTCATTCCATCACAAATTCTGTGACTATAGCCTAGGAGCCTGCCTTGCTCATCTGACCTTTAGACTGGCTTCTGGCTCTGCTTGACTCCTGTTTGTGAGTAGTCCTTGGGCTGCTTGACTATGCATTTCAGACAACCCCTTGGTAATGGTTCTCTTGGCTGTGAATCTTTGGACTAGACTCTTGACTTGGCTTCCCTTGCTTGGACTCTGACTGCCTTTCAGGAACCCACCCTTAGCTCTGCCTGACACATAACAGACACCTTTTAAGACCAATGGAGTTTAATTCTGGGTATAAGCTTTTGTGGTCTTAAAGTTGCCACTGGACTCTGGTATATAAAACTCAGTAGATGTTCAGGTTTGCAGAAATTATTCCAGTGAGGAAAAAATACCTAGTAGGGGCAGCAGAACAAAGTTTGAGTTCAGTGGCACCTTTACGACCAACAAAGTTTTATTCTGGGTATTACTGGCTGAGGGCTAGCAGGTAGCTCTTCATCTGAGAAATCTGAGCCATTGCTCCACACAGACTGACTTATGACAAAACCAATATCTCTGTTAAGCCCTCTCCATTGTCCAGTAACTTGTAACTCAGCAATCTCCTGTTCTAAATCTGTTTCTGAAATTCCTTTGCAATAAAACAGCTACTTTGAGGTCCTCTACTGAATATCCTGAAAGGCTGAAGTGTTCTCAAACAGGTTTCTCAGTTTTGTGGTTTTTGATGTCAGATTTGTTTTTATTTAACCTTTGACACAGGATTTGACCTGTTTGCCCTATGTAGAGAATTGAAGGGCATTGTTGGCTTTTAATGGCAATGTTAGAAGATGAGCAAGTGAATGAGCCTGAGGTGATGTAGTTTATGTTGTTAGGTCCAGTGATTGTGTTGTCTGGGGGTATGCCACTGGACTCAAACTTTGTTCTGCTGCTTCAGACCAACACGGCTTCCCCACCTGAATCTGTATACATGCTAATGTCATTCAGTTCTTGCATCTGTTTGTAAATTCTTTTATTATGCTGTATGCTAATTTGCTGCTATTCACAGGTCATGTGCGTGCACACAAAAGCTTATACCCAGAATAAAACTTTGTTGGTCTTAATGGTGCCACTGGACTCAAACTTTGTTCTGCTGCTTCAGACAAACATGGCCACCCTCCTGAATCTGGTAGGAGACGGTGATGTTCTTGGTCTTCCATTTGCTCTACAGCAAATTTCAGATAGCATTTAAAATTTTTATTTTATCAGCACTACCCCTCTTTTGAAAAAAGAATCAGGTGGGTTTTTTTGTATATGTGAATTGTATGCATTTTAAGTAATGTGAGGTCGGCAGATTATTTATTTATTGTTTAGATTTTTATCCCGCCCTTCCCAGCATGCAGGGCTCAGGGAGGCTCACAACATATTAAAAATGCAAATAAAAAAATAAAAACATTCTACAGTTCAATAATTTAATTTTTTTTAACATACCAAGATGGCCAAGATTAAAAAGGGTGGTAGATGAACACCCCCCACAATTACTGAATAAGTTAAGTTGGGGTGGGGGAGCAGGGGAGGCCAGGATGATGAGACACCTGTCCCCTCAACCAGGCCCTATGGAACTGAAGCAGATAACATTAACAAGGCATCTGGCTAACTTTTATTCATTCCTTAATAGGTCGTGTGATTTTTCTCCTTAAACATCTACATCTTTAGAGGATTTCAGCTTCATTTAGATGTATGTGCTTCTTCTGGCAGTATTTCTTCTTAGCTATATCTCATAGTGCCATCAGTAAACCTTTTTTTTTTTTGTAAGAGTTGCAATAAGCTGATGAGAACTGGATTTCCTCCAATAGCTTTTGAACAGTTTGTTGGCAGCCAAGAATAACCAATCAACTGCCTCTTGCAATTCTTCATCTCTCTATTTGTATTCAGCCAGCCTGCAATTAGCTATCTCAAGTGAAGAGAGATCTCAAAGTGGCCATTTCTCTAGTGTATTCATGTTAAATTACTTTAATTCAATCTGTTTTACTTCTTTGCCTGGTTTTTAATGAGGGAGACACCTCTGATGAAAGATTTCAGTGGATAGAAGCGGAAGTTGCCTTCAGTAATGGGATGTACAGAACGATGATAGAAGTAAATTAGCTAACCATTTGCATCAGAAAGGTGGATCCATCAGTTACCGGTGCAGGATGGTCTTATAGTCCTGCTGTGCCAGCACTGACAGAGTCTCAGGCCAAAATGCATGCTAGCTTTGTGCACTAGATGACTCTGGCTTTCCGAAACCCAACTGGTTTTCCCTGCAGTCACACATCTGCTGCAGGAAAGTCAGTTTAAAATTCAGAGGGAGGCTTTTTTTACTGGAACTGCTGCTTCTGTGGGAGGAGGGGTTCCTGCCCTTCCCCCATGCTGTTTTCAGAAACTAAAGGAGAGGGGAGTCATTTACTTAACTTTGGAGCAATTTGTGGAGTATTCCAAGCATGCACTGCTCCAAAGTTTTATGACCATCTCCCGCGGGGGAGACAAGTTGGGTTTGGGAAACCCAGAATCATCAAGGGAACATAGGTTTATTTTGGCCTTCAGTCTCTGTCAAAAGTTGTACTTCTATTTAAAAGCTGACAGGTTGGTCAAACCACAAAGTGCTGGAGTGTGACTACTCAGAACCCCAGGGTAATATGCTACCATATCCCCTTAACTAACCCACCAACCAGAGATCAAGGATCAAAGTTTCTAGCCCTCCCAGATCTAAACAGGAAGTTGACCCATAAGGCATAAGTGCATTTATATTTAATATTTCTGGTATAACTGGGCCCCAGATGGAAGTTAATGCACATCTTAGCACAGGTGCAAGTCACAGCTTTCCGTATGGATATTAGACAAAAGGAAGTTCTTATACAAATCAGAGTAACATTTGAAACCATATTTAACCATTGTTTGGTCTTTGAACAATGACTTTTATGACTTGTAGTGTTTCCCATGTATGATTTCTCATTTAAATGAAAAGAGTGAAGCGTCTTTCAAAATATGCCTTTGCATGAATGTATTTTTAGAACAAACTTTTTAAAAATAACTTGCTTACAAAAGAGCATGAAAAAGGCGTGGAAACATCATATAGAGTTCTGGAGGAGCTGCTGTCCTTTAAGTGTATTTATTATTTTCAGTTTTAGTCTGCCTCTCTTACTGGAGCCCAAGGTGGATAACAAGTATGATTTTTTTAAAAAACCCAAAAAACTTTTCAGTAATCAGTAAGTGGATTTCAAGATTCAATTGAAATTGTGGTCTGGTTACATTCAGCAGCAAGTTTTGCCTGCATGCCCAGCACATTATCTGATTGACATCTAGTATGGTGCTGTGGTTACAGTGACTGACATGGGAAACCTGGGTACAAATTCCCACTGAGCCATAGACCTCACTGGATGACTTCAGCTCCATCATATTCTTTCAGTCTAACCTATCCCACAGTGTTTTTAGGATACAGTGAAATAGAGAACTGTGTATGCCATTCTTAACTCCTTGGAAGAAGGGTGGAATAAAAATATACACATTTTAGACATCTATTCCCTGGCTTGTTTCCTGAGGAAGATTTTTCATCAAAACTGACAACAGTGCATCTTCCCAAATTTACCTTTACATCTGTTAAAATTATCCTAAATGCAATATCATGTTTACTTTTATATTGATTCGTTTATTTAAAACATTTTTATGCCGCCTTTCTACCCAGTCAAGGTCCCCAAGGCTGCACATATAAAAGCGTCTGAACAGTTAAAATGTTTAAAATGATACAATAATTCAGTAAAAACACATAAACAACAGCAGTACCAAAAAGGAGGGCCAATAACCATTATTGGAGGTACACCAAACAAAACAGAAAAGTCTTCACTGGCTGGCAGAAGACGCTGATAGAGGGAGAGAGATTAATCTGCATGGGAAGGTAGTTCCAACGTTTTGGTGGCATAACTGGGAAAGTTTCTCGGGTCACCACCCATCTAGCCTCAGATGGTGGGGGCAACTGAAGCAGTGCCTCTAAAGATGACTGGAGTGAATGGGTAGGTTCATACGGTAGAAGGCAGTCCTTAAGATATGTTGGTCCCAGGCCATACAGGGCTTTAAAGGTCAGTACCAGCACCAAGAAGCAAATTGGAAGCCTGTGTAGATGGAACAAGACGGGAGTGATATTGTCCCTACAAGCCACTCCAGTCAACACTGGCCACAGCATTCTGTAGCAACTGCAGCTTCCAGACTGTCTTCAAGGGCAACTTCATATAGAGTGCATTGCAGTAATCTAATCTAGATGCTGATAGCGCATACACCACATTGGCAAGATGTTTCCTTCCAAAGCTGGTGAAATGCACCACTAGTGGCCACCACTGTTACCTGTTTATCCAACATGATGCTCCTGCTCCAGGAGCACTCCCAAGCTGTGAACCTGTTCCTTTACAGGGAGTGCAAGACCATCCAGAACAGCAGATAACCCATTATTGGATTAGACCTTCCCTCTATCAGTAGCACCTCCATTTTGTCAGGAATAAGCTTTTTTCTCCTGATTTGATCCTGTTCCAAAACATTATAAATGGATGCCATTTTTCTTTGTCAAAATGATCTTAAGAAAATTGTTTTCCACCTCAGATCTGTCTACGTACATGAATTGGCCATTATGGCCACCAGGATTTTCCCTGATGGGCTGATGGACTGCCCAGGCCAGTGGTGAGAAGGGCAGTGACTTGTTTTTTCCTCCCTGTCTGCTCTGTCTATAAACTGTGCTTTTCTCCATATATGTAGTAAACTGAGTTACAAAGATAAGCCTCTGTACAAGGTAATTTCTCTAGCCTTTAGAACTGCATTACTGATGTTCTTTGCAGGTGTCAAGAGATTCTTTATAAGGTTTGTATCTTCTGTTATATTACTAGAAGACCCCAGAAGAGCTATTCTGCGGTCACCAAAATTTTACCATTGGCAATCACTTTCCCTTCATCCTCGATATTTTAAAGGGCACTGTCCTTCTTTTGGTCAGGTTTAACTATGTCTATGTGGATGCATTCTATGCATATTATGTGAAATGTCCCTCCATGTTCAGTGGAGCCAGCTCCAAAAAAAGTATGCACACCATGGCAAATCTAAGCACTCACAACATGGTTAACAATCACCTACACATTCTCTCACAGGATGGGACCACAAGACATTTTTATAATAACATTTTTAATGAGCCATTAAAGACATACATTTGTTTTTGCAGTAAAATCTATTATAGGCTCAGCATGAATCCTTTAAAGCAAGTTGCTTGATTAAAGCTTTGTTCATCCAATTGCACTTTATTTTCCTGTTTAGTTTAGAGACTTTATCAAAAAATGTTATGTCCAGCTGCTACATCAATAGAAATATCCACATACTACTTCTTTCACTTACCATGAGGTAAAATATTATTTACTTAAAAAGTAATTTTTCTTCTTTCTTTATCAGTGATGTACATGTCGTAAATCAGTTTCTTCTGAGTAGGGTTGCCAAGTCCTCACCTGTTGTATAGTGGGGGAGTCGTCTTTGTCTGGGAGTCCATATGCGCGTGCAAAGCGCGTGCCACAATTACATCACCCGGAAGTGACGCAGTCACATCGGGCACGTTGGGGGCGGGGCCACAATCATCCGAGGGAAAACCATAGAGTTTTACCTCAGATGATTGTGGCCCCACCCCCAACATGCCCGACGTGATTGCGTCACTTCCGGGTGACGTGCTGACACCGGGCTGTGCTTTGGGGCTGGGGTTCCCCCGGGGCCCGATCCACCGGCAGTGGGTAACGGTCCTCTCGGGCGGAGGTTTCCCTGCCCCCCGGGGGGACTTGACAAGCCTACTTCTGAGTCATACATTCACAAGTGTAAGAGCTAAAGAAGGTATTCAGATTACCGTAAGATACAGCCTCATTAGGACTGTACCCCTCTAGAATTGAGGCTAGGGACTGCACATTTGAATGCTAGCTGTTTACAAAAAAACCCTGTCATATAGGAAGCAAACATATCAAAGTGTGGGCTACATTAGAACTTTCTTCTTGATAAGCTAACTTTCCATGTTCATAAAGTGTTATTTTTTTTAAAGATGTGTATGGAGTCATGTGGCCCCTACTTGAAGAGGCATATTCATATTAATTTTATATTTTGGGATATGTAGCTCAGCCCTTAGATTTAATAATATGGTAGGCTTTGTTCATTCCTCTTAATTACCATGAAAATGCAGTACCCTTGGTAGCATGACTTCTGGAGATACCGGTCCCCTCTGTCCTTAGATGTGCTGTGTTAGCAACCTGTAAAGTTCCATTACATATGAGCCCAAGTAGTCTTTCAAGTTAAATCAACTGTAGTGCCCCTGAGAAATATACATTATTCATAGAAGAATATTCATTTTGATTACATTGATTTTTTTCCTTCTGCAGAAATTTAATTGTTAAGTATTTTTATTTACAAGCTTTAGAAGATGCTGAAGTACGAACATTTCCATACTAGCTTTTAACCAGGCTATCAGAAATCAATACACCCTAATGCTTAATGATTTTAGGTGAGATGTAAGAAGGTCCTGATCAACAAAATGACCCTACTGGCTGATGATGCATGGGATTTTAAATTTAGATTACTTTGTTCTCTATTTGAAACATGCTTAGATATGTTACAATTCTACTGTAGTCCATGACAGACCACTAGCCCTCAATGTAGATTGGCAGGGTGTCACTTAGCGGTATTTAACCTTATCACACTGATACACTCTATTGAAAGGTAGTGTAACACAGAGACTGAAAGCTGAGTGATGAATAGGATGTCCCAGGTTCGAATCCAGGCCATTATCCCTTAGCCCATCTATAATATGGTAATGATAATACTAGTTGATCTATGCTGCATAATTGCTGTAAGCATGTCAACCTGCCTCACACAGTGACCAACCAGTTACTCTGCAGGGCCAACAACAGGGCATAGTGCCTGAGGCCTTCCCCTGATTCTTCTTCTTGGCACTAGTATTCAGAGGTTTACTGCTTCTGAATGTAGAGGTTCTCTTTAGCTACCATGGCCAGTAGCTACTGATAGTCCTATCCAGGAACTTATCTGATCCCCTTTTAAAGCCATCTATGCTTGTTACCATTGCTACATTCTTTGGCAATGAATTTCCATGTTTTAATCACTTGTTGAGTAAAGTGCTGGCTTTTGTCTGTCCTGAATCTATTGCTTATGAACTTCGTTGGGAGTTCTTGAGTTCTTTTATTTGGGGATAGGGAGAATTTATTCTTATCCACTTCCTCTGCCCATGCTTAATCTAATAAACCTCTATCATGTTGTTTTACAAATCTCGGTCATCTTTTTTTCTAAAGAAGAGTCCCAATCTCTTTACTCTTTCTTTCTTCACAGGAAAGGTGCTCTAAATCATTTTGGATGCCTTTTCATGTACTTTCCCCAGCTCTACAGTGTTTTGAGGTACAGTCAGGGCTATTTTTGGGCAGGAACGCACAGGAACGGAGTTCCGGCTGGCTCCCAAGTTGGCCACACCCAGCAAGAGCTCATTAGCATAATAGGCCACACCCAACAGCAGAAACTCATTCGAATTGGCTACATTAGGGGTGTGTGGCCTAACATGCAAAGAAGTTCCTGCTACAAAAAAGCCCTGGGTTTTGACAACAAACAAGGTAAACAGAATAAGAAGCAAAAGGTGGGTGGGCTGGATGAGCACACTTCTGGTAACATGGGGGTGTGGCCTAATATGCCAATGAGCTGTGCTGTCAGGGGTGTGGCCTAATAGGCGAATGAGTTTCTGCTGTTGGGTGTGGCCTATTATGCTAATGAGTTCCTGCTGGGCTTTTTCTACCAAAAAAAGCCCTGGGTACAGTGACCAAAACTGCACACGGTATTCCAAATCAGGCCACACCATAAATCTACATAGTGGCATTATAACATTTGGAGTTTTATTTTCAATCTACTTCCTCATAATTCTCAGCATGGAGTTCACCTTTTTTCACCTTTGCCACACACAGGGTCAACACTTTCCCTGAGCTAGCCACTACTCCCCAATGTCTCTTTTCCTTTCAGCAAGTTCAGACCCCATCATCATGTTCTTAAAGTTAGAATTTTCTGTTCCAGTGTGTGTCACCCTACACTTATCTACATTGAACTTCATTTGCCACATTGTTGCCCAGTCACCCAGTTTGTGAAGAGCCTCCTGAAGATCTTCACAGTCATCCTTGTTTTTCACTATCCTGAATAATTTACTGTCAACTGCAGACTTGGCCGTTACACTCTTCACCCCCAATTTCTGATTATTTATGAACAAAGAAACAGCCCCAGCCCCAATACAAATCCTTGTGGGCAGGAGGGGGGACAAAATTTCTGAGGCCCAAGTCAGCTGGAGGACCCCTGAAGCTAGTGTCATTGTGCATTCAAAATGCATCTGGATTTATTCTACTTCTAATGCAGTTCTGTAGGGGTATGCATTCAGTAAAAACCAAGCCATATATATATATATATATATATGCCGGTTACCACGTGGGCTACTGATTCAGCTATCCGAAAATGGCCACCCCAAAAAATCCCGAAAATATTCAGAATTTTTCAGGGGCACTGGATAGGTGGTGTTTAAAAGGTTTGCCTTCCCTTTAAACACCTTCTGGGTGAACTTGCCACTTCGGAGTTCACTTGCAGCGTGGCTTGCAAAAGGCATTTAAAGGGATCGTGGTCCTTTTAAATGCCTCTCCCCCCTCCATTGGAAACAATGAAGGATGGGGGCACCTTCTTCTGGGGCTCATAGAATTTGACCCCCTCGTCCAATGCTTTTGAAACTTGGGTTGTTTTTTTTTTTTAAGGAGAGGCATCAGGAGCTGCAAATTTGGTGCCTCTATCTCAAAAAACAGCCTCCCCAGAGCCCCAGATACCCCCAGCTCAATTCTCCATTATAGCCTATGGGGACCATTGACTATAATGGTTCATTCAGGAAGGCCTTCCTTATCTCTCCTTGCTTTTCTCTGGAAATCTGCATTCAGTTGGGTAAATATTTCCCTTTCACCTTTGCCTTTCACTTTCCTTCTTTCTTCAGCATGCACAGATATAAAATTACAGAATTAGGCTAACAGTTTGGATCAGGATCAGTGGGGCAGGTGGAATCTGTCCAGGGGCCCATGGTGGCTCTCAGCAGTTCTGCTTGTGGGACCACTTACCTCCTTTGAAGGAACTATTTATTCCTACTCTCTGCTCCCTGTCATTTAGCAATTTTTAATCCATGAGAGGACCCATCCTCTTATCTATTGACTGCTACTCAGGAAGTATTTAGCGATGTAGGTTGTCAATCCATGAGAGAACCCATCCTCTTATCCAGGGCTCTTTTTGCAGCAGGAACTCCTTTGCATATTAGGCAACACACCCCTAATGTAGCCAATCCTCCAAGAGCTTACAGTAGCCCCTGTAAGAAGAGCTCTGTAAGCTCTAGGAGGATTGGCTACATTAGGGGTGTGTCGCCTAATATGAAAGGAGTTCCGGCTACAAAAAGAGCCCTGCGACTGCTACTCAGGAAGTATTTAGCAATGTAGGTTGTCAAAAGCCTTTTGTAAGTCCAAGTAGATAATGCCTAGTGGATAACCATTAACTACTTGCTTTCTCTGATAACTCCAAAGGGTTGGTGAGGCAGGACTTCTTTCTGCAGAAATTAGAAAGATTATGTATTAGACACATCTAAATTAGAACATACACATTTCTTAAATTAGAACATACACATTTCTTAAAAAATCTAAATTAGAACATACACATTTCTTAAATTAGAACATACACATTTCTTAAAAACAGAAATGGGAAGCCCCTGTAAAAATGTATCACTGTGCAATGAGAGAGTCTCTGCACAGTTTGCCCATGCGTGCACTCTTTTTGGAACTGTTGATTAATGCACCTCCCCAAGACCATTCCATTAACACAGTTATATTATTTGAATCAGGCCTAAGGGTTGCCTCTTTGTCATCATGAAAATGCTTCTCAGGATGGTGCAATATATGTTCTTCCATTTAGATGTAATTTCTGGTTTGTTTCAGCTCACATACATAAGGCAACCTTCTCAAAATGCTGAATATGGAATGCTGTTTGTCCCTTGCTGGTTTTATAATAGTTGATTAAAATACAAAACAGTCTTACCTGAAAGCATCCTAATGCATGCAATGCAAAAATAAGTGCTAGTGCGTGTCAAAAAGTGTTACGTGGTTATGAAATTTAAGTGGCTTTTAGAAAGAGCCTGGGGCAGAAATGTATTTGCAGCCAAGTGGTAATTCATTAGCTTTGTGTTAATCTAAGCACTCTGCTTTATTCAGATATTACCCAGGAATATTGTTACTAGCAGTTGAAAACCAGGGATAATTAATTATCATATGGCAGTATGTGTAGTATAGCCAAGAGATCCTAAGATTATCTGGCAGCTAGACGTTCTAGTCCTTATAGTGTTATGCACCACTAGGTGGCAAGCTAGACTTGTTTTTTTAAGACAAGAGACATTTCAGAGGTAGTTTGCCATTGCCTGCCTCTGTGTTACACCCCTGGCTATCCAGGTCAGGGCATATATTTATATAAATAGGTGCTTTTTAAAAAACAGGAAGCAAGATATTAATAGATGAGGGATTGATGAGTGTTTTGATTTCAAACCATAAGAAATCTGGAAAGGCTCAAAAAAGAAAGTGTTTTCTGTGGCTGAGGCACTGAACCAGGCAATTGTTGGGCCCCACATAAGTGTCCAAGGAGCACACTGAGTTACGAACAGACTTTTAGTCCAGGAGGATTGTGTAGAGGTGCTACCTCATTGTATGGGCCAGTTGTGGCCTATGAATACTCACAGACTCAGGCTGCATGGTTGATTCTCAGATTTCATTTTGGAAATGCATTATCTTAAACGGGCCTGTGTGTTTGATTTTATATAGATAGGCCCTGTTTGAATTTTATTCCCATGGATGGATAGCTCGTAATGCTAGATTCAGGGCAGGCACACCTAAGAATGAAAAAGTGTGACTATGACAAATGCATGTTTGCATTAACAAGTCATGATTGGTTCCATCTCCTGTTGAACCCAAATTCAAGTGAACTCAAGTTTGTCTCTGTGGACTGTGTGAAATAACCCTCAGTAGCTGACTCACAGAAAAATTATTTCCGCTGAAATGTTCTGCAAACAGATGGTCAAGGGAAGGGCAGCTACACTCTGTAGCATCTTTCTTTCATTAAAAACAACATTGTGCCATAAAAATGTATAAGCTGCCATTGAAACAATTGGATAATTTTGTACAAGAAACCAAGCCAAGGCATTACAGAGGTATTAATTAGGGAATCAGGGCTTGAAGTGTTAGACAGAAGCCAGCAAAATTACCCTTTTCAATGAAATAAACATAATCCTTTTTGTATTTCAGCACAAGTAGTGTGAGAAGCTAAGTGGAACAAAACCTACCCATGTACGAAATCACCCTTCACTGTCTCACAGTGCAGAGTTTTCCATGCCAGGAATAAGGAGGCCCTGATGAACAGGAGGCTGTCCTGCCCTTGAATGGAAAAACAGCCACTCGTCTGAGCCTATGGGAGTGCTGCTCCAGTATCCAATGACCTTTCAGAGGGGGGTTAGAATATTGGAGGGAAACACAAAGGGGGAGTTCAGATCTGCCTCAGGGAGAGGGCAGTGATAGTTTTGGGTTTGTGTTAGCAAAAGAGCAGACAGTTTGAAGGGTAGCTCTGCCTGGTAACACAGAGGAATGGTTGAACTCTGCCTCTGGGATTATTGGTCCTGTCTCTGGTAATGAGTAGACATTGTACCATTTAGTCTGACTGTTGGGAAAGGGCAGGCTGTGTGGGTGGAATCCTGTTTGTGAGAGAGGCTCAAACCTAGTGGCTAGTCAGTAAAATCCTATTTGTAGCTATAGGCAGTAAAGAATTCAAATCACACTCTGAAGCTATAACTAGCTTGAAATGTGCCTCAGCCAGGTCTCTCTTTTGACTTACTTGGAGACCTGAGCTGCTGATGTATTCTTTCAAACCAATCTGTCAATAAATAAATATTTGTTATTTACATACAACTTCTGCCTCAGTCATCATCGTGTCCTGTTTGCTTACTACCAAACTTATCTCACAGTAGCAAATTCAGCAGGCTGTCTTCATATAGTGGAGGCTTGCTGTTGTTTTTTGCCATAAAGTCACAGCTGAATTTTAAAGGCTTACTGCCAAGAAATTTTGTGTATGTTCAAATTAAATCTCTGCTTTTGAAAAGAAAAAGATGCAGTACTAAAACAAAGGTTCACAGCGAATGGTTTCTGCAAAATTATATTTTTTTATTAATACACCTTTGTACAAAGTGCAGCTCAAGTCACACTATCCAGACCTCAAAGTTCATCAAAATTCACTGAAATGGATTTTCATGTCAGTGAGCTTAAAAATCCTTTACAATCAGTATGAAAATCAGGGCTATTTTTGGGCAGGAACGCACAGGAACGGAGTTCCGGCTGGCTCCCAAGTTGACCACGCCCAGCAGGAACTCATTAGCATAATAGGCCACACCCAATAGCAGAAACGCATTAGGATTGGCTACATAAGGGTGTGGCCTAACATGCAAAGGAGTTCCTGCAACAAAAAAAGCCCTGGGTTTTGACAACAAACAAGGCAAACAGAATAAGAAGCAAAAGGTGGGTGTGGCTGGATGACTATACTTCTGGTAACATGGGGTGTGGCCTAATATGCTAATGAGCTATGCTCTCATGTGTGTGGCTTGGTATGCTAATGAGTTTCTGTTGTTGGGTGTGGCATATTATGCTAATGAGTTCCTGCTGGGCTTTTTCTACAAAAAAGCCCTGATGAAAATACATAGCAAGGAGAAAGAAAATGAAGAGAACCTGATTCCGCTGAGCTTTTTACATGAAATACTGGGCTCAGTATTCTAATTTCTTATTTCCTGACAAGGCACCTTATATTGTTATTCTGCTTGTAGTAGTGAAAACTTACCATGAATGGTGCATGCCATTAGCAATGGTATTAGGGAATCTTAGTCAGTGAGAGAAAGGAGGAAGATATGGCAGCACAAAGGTGTAAAATAACTGATGAAAGATATGAAGAGGCAATGTGAGAAAGAGAGATAAGAGGTGTGTGCAAGTGGTATAGGTGAGACACATGAGAAAGAAACGGAGGGAAAGAAACGGACATAAATTGACAGCATGCATCAGGTAATGGGAAAAGACACACATGGCAGAAATTGTCCACTAATTAGGGAATTTACCAGCCAAAATGTTGGCTTCAGGCCTTTAGTTTATATTTATAGCAGACTTTAATTATTATTTTATAGCTAGGGTCATGGGTAAGGGCACACTGGCTGATATGTAAACCTAGGATTATTATTTATATCTATGCTTGTTGGTGACTAATTTTTAAATTGTTTAATTGAACATGGAAAAAGGAAGCTGAGATAACAATCAGTGCTCTCAGATTCCACTGTCATTTGATTTGGTATCTATTTTTAAAAGGACAAATAGTTTTTCAGAGAAACCTTTGTCCTCAATTGTTAACATTTATAAATTTAGCACTAAACGGCTATATAGGCCACAATCTTTTCAAAGCACTGCAGCCATTCTTCTTGCTGACAAATTATACATTCTGCAAGAAAAAAGAGAGCTTCAAGAAGAAATTCAAGTACAAGCTACTGATTTAGACACTTTTCCTGGTATAAAAACACAACAGTTTATTTAATGAAAACTATTAAGAATATTTCTAAGCTATGACTACAGTCTGACCTGTTGATTTAAATGGACATATTTATGTTGATTTAAATGGACATAATGCTACATTGGATTGTGACAAATTTTTTAAATATCTTGAAATGGATTTAATTTCTTGGTTTGCTTTTAGAAACCACTCAAGAGTTGCAGCAATTGAAGTAGCCTATGGAAATCACTAGTGCCATCTTGTTAGAGAATCTCATTCCTTCACAGAGCTGAAAGTCCCAGGATCATTTGAGAGCAATGACAGTCTAATGGGTATGAAATTGTTTTAAATCAACATATTTTATTCCCAACATGGCCCCTTTTATGGCTTCTTAAATCCAGAAAGTGGAGCCATGAACAGAAAAGACAGGTCTTTTTACAAACCTGAGAAAAGCCCCAGGTTTGCAGACAAATTTGAAATCTAATAAACAGACATTGGGGTGGTTAAATATACTCAAAATAATAGAAACAGCACCTTTTCCTATAAGAAACTAATAACACCTGAGATCTCAGTGGCCATTGTAAGGGTTGTTACGCAACCACAGTAGTATTGCCAGCTTGCAAATCTTGGTTTCTGTCAGTAAAAAGCAAAGGGAGAACCTTTTATGGGACTATTTTGACCTTCTGGTTCACCACTGCTTTCCACCCTCCTGCCCTGAACACTCATTGGGGCCAGGCCCAGCAGCAGCCACCAAACCATTTACTACCATGCAGTTTGCACAACTCACCCAGGTGTGGTGGTGGTTGCCAGATGACTTCATGCCAGGCAACTTGCCTGGGCCCAGCGGCAGATTCCTCACAACTTTTGCAAGTTGGTTGGGCCTGGGAGTGGCCACCACACAACTCACTTGAGTGATTTGCAACCACATGATTTTTATAGCCGGGCCAGACTTTTTGCAGGGAGAGGCTGCCATGGGAAGGGAAGAAGGGAAAGCTGAGAGTTAGTGTTGTGCAGTGGTTAGAGCGTCAGACTAGGTTCAGATTTCCACTGGGTGACCTTGGACCAGTCACTCCCTCTCAACCTAATCTACCTTCCAGAATTGTAAGGATAAAATGGAGGAGAGGAGACTGTTGTAAGCTACTTTGGGTCCCCCATTATCACCTTGTCTCTAATCTGCCCTTTCTGTGCAAAGTAATTGAGAGAGCAGTAGCAGACCAACTCCAGGTCTTCTTGGTTATCTCATCTGCTCTAGACCCTTTTCAGTCTGGTTTTAGACAGGGCTATGGAATGGAGGTGGCTCCACCTGCATTGGTTGATGACCTCCCTCTAAATGTGAACAATGATTTATCTGCTGCCTTTGACACAGTGGATCGTACCATCTTGTTAAGCTGACCCCTACCGACTCAGCTAGGAGCCTAGGAGTTATACTGGACAGTATTATTGCTGGAGAAGCAAGTTAATGCAGTTTGGGGGAGGGGAGGCTTTCTTCCAACTCAGCCTAGCTCGAAAAATGGTCCCTTACCTTGATACAGCTGATTTGGCTGCACTGTACTATACTGCACTGTGCTGCACAATGTTCCCTCTAAGCTGTGGAGTCTCGTGAGCAAAAATTCTACTTTGTGAGCTACTGGCATTAAAGTTGTGAGCGAGCCATTTGGCTCCTGCATGAATTCGTTTGCTCCGGAGCCCTCCTTCCTGAGCGGAGGCAAAAATGTGTGAGCTGGAGGATAAAAAACTGTGAGCTAGCTCACTCTAACTTAGCTTAGAGGGAACACTGGTGCTGCACTGTCTCCCCTCAGAATCAATTTGGAAACTGCAGTTGGTCCAGAATGTCACAACTTGGCTATTATCAGGAGCTTGAGGAAGCATGCATATTACTCCATTTTTGCAGTCACTCCATTGGTTGCCCATCAGTTATTGGGCTCAGTTGACTATCACATACAAAGCCCTTCATGGCCTTGAATCCTCATATCTGCGAGACCATCTCTCCCCCTGTGCTCTACCATGACAGCTTTGCTCCTCTGAGCAAGGCCTTCTGCAGGTGCCAACCTACAAATGGGCAGAATCAACAACTGCCTGTACATGTGCCTTCTCTGTTGTGGCCCCGACCTTTTGGAATGATCTGCTTGAGGAAGTCAGGAAGGCTCCCACTCTCCTGGCATTCAGCCAACTAAGCAGAACTGAATTCTAGAGGGCTTTTCTACACCAGTAGTACAAAATGTACTATACAAAATGATTCACAGAGTTATTTGGACAGATTATTTGGAACTATCATCTATACTACTATGTATAGTATGGGTGACTAAATAGAGCCTCCATATTCAGAGGCCACCATGCAACTGAAGCCCAGTGCTGGGAGTCAACGCTGGGAATCTTTGATCTCCATGCCCTGCTTGTTGGGCTTCTAGGAGGCATCTGATTGGCCACTGTGTGAAACAGTATGCTGGAATAGATCGACTGTTGGTCTGATCCAGTGTTGCTACTCTTATCTTCTGATTACCTTCTGCTTGCAAAGCATGTGTTCTCCTCAGAGCTATGGCCTCTCACCAAATCCCAATCCTAAACAATAAATTGAAAGTAAGTCCCACTGAGTTCAGTTGGCAGGGCTTTGAATGAAGGACACTTAGGCTGCCCTTAGGCTGCAATCCTGTGGGTTTCATGTACCCTGTGTAAAGCAGGTTTTTCCTGATCCTTATTGCCCTCTCAAATTTTAATCAAGCATGAGTTTTTCTTACTGTTCTTAAGGAAGATTGTTTACAAATGTTTTTTGTGTGACCAGGTATGTACATTTTAATGTAATGCTTAGCCACATCCTCATATATGTCCTTTGTTACTTTATAGCAGGGGTCATTTGGGGGGGGACGCGGGTGCACGCCAGCCCCCCGGGTGAGGTGCGGGAGGGCGAGGCCTGGAGCTCCCTGCTGGTGCCCGCTGGAGGTCGCCGCCGGCTGTGGGAGGACACACTTCCGGTGATGTCAGGTGTGTGGCATATGCTAATGAGTTATGCTAATGAGTCCCCCTAGCTCTTTTTCTACGAAATGACCCCTGCTTTATAGCATTTACCTCCATGTCTCTCTGGCTTTAATATAGTATGGCCATTCAAAGAAGACGTTCTGCTACCACACTGTGGAACTCAATCTTGTGGGATTAACAGAGAGACTGGACAGAACATTGATGTTACAATGAACAAACCTTTATTTTTCTCCCTTTCTCTTGCTGTCACTGCACAGTGCCCTCATGCTTATGCAGCTAATATCCCCCTTTCCAAAGAGAAGGATAATTAAGCACATCAAATAAGCTTATTAAATGATGTCTTAATACGATGCTGAATTAGCTTGGGAAGGTCACCTCAGCCTTCAGCTTTGTCAACGATGTCTCTGCCCTGCTGATGCCCAACTGCTAACCGTTTTCATCATGTGGACCTCCAGATATTATTACTATTATTTATTCAATTTATACCCTGCCATATTATATATTGTATAACCTCTCAGAAAAGCTGGCCTTTCCCTATCTGGATACCTCCTTAAGGGGCAGGGAGCTAGTACATCTATTAAGGGCATCACCTGGGTTGTATTATCCATGTAGGGCATGCTTATAAGATTGTTGGGAAATTCCCAGGCCTCTACCAGCCTTTGCTCAGTTGTGAGGGAATAAGAAGTCCTTAAGTAAAGAAGAGATCTCTCTGAATATGTCTACTTCTATCCAAGCCATTGATGCAGTTGGTAACAATTCACACCCATTTTGAAAGGTAATGAGGTGAATAATTTCTATCTTATGCCATAAATGCTTTGATGTAGCATTTATCGTAGGAGATGTAGGAATATTTATTCAATTAAATGTATTAAATTAAATTTATTCAATTAAAAATTATATCTTGCCTTTCTGCCTTTACAAGGGCCACAAAGGTGGCTACCAATTTAAAAGATACATGATAAAATTAAACTCTAAAACCATTAGAATTAAATATACATTAAAAACATTATAATAAAAACATATATCATTAAAACAACTTTTAAAAGAGTTAAAAACAGAGCTGAAAAGCATACAAAACATAAAAACATTGGTTAGGAAGTAGGGATCATTGAGGGAATGCCAAACAAAACAAAAAAGTCATCACCCACAGGTAGAATACAGCTGTAGAAGGGATGACAGATCACCCTGGAGAGGGAGTTCCAGAGCTTTGATGACATTACCAAAAAGACCCTCTTCGTGGTTGCTACCCCGCTAATCTCAGAAGGCAGGCACACTCAAAACAGGGCCTCTGAAGATGACCATAGTGGTTGGCTGGGCTGTCAGAGTCCCACAGCAATCAGTCTCAACAACGTTCCTTCAAAAGGATCAAGTTTATTGACTACAGTAAAGGCAGGTCATCTTTGCATACATTCCATGTTAGAGCTAACCCTAAAGACGGGAGAGGGAGAAGATATACTGCATTCAAAGTCGGGTCCCCTGATGGAGCCGAGCCAATCAGAGGTGTGAACGGGTTGCTCCTAAACTAAAAGGTTCACATTCCCAGGCAGAGCAAAGCGCAGGAAGCACCAAGGCCAGGCGCCTGGCTAGCAGATAAGACTTCAACGAGAAGGAGTGAAACTTAACATTCCAGCACATTAAGACGTTCACCCAGCAGCCTCCTACCCCTCCCCACATACAATGGCAGCATAGCTGACATGGGCTCATAAGGGAGTAAGTGGTCCTTCAGGTATGTTGGTCTCAAACCGTATGGGGCTTTGAAGGTCAAGACCAGGACCTTGAATTGTGCCTGGAAACAAATTGGAAGCCAGTGAAGGTGGGACAAGACTGGAGTGACATGGTCCCTGTGATCCACTCCCATCAACTACCTGGCTTTAGTGTTCTGGGCTATTTGAAGTTTCTGAACACTTCTCTAGGGCAGCCCCATGTACAGCACAGGGCATGACCACAGTGGCAAAAAAAAAATCTGTCCAGGAAAGGCTGCAGCTGGTTAACCAGTCAAAGCTGATAAAAGGTACTCTTGGCCACAGCTGCCACCTACTTATCCAGCAGTAGGCCTTGGTCCAAGAGCATCCCATGACTATGGACCTGTTCCTTCAAGGGGCGTGCAGAAATGGGTGACACCTTAAATTCTAGGTCAGACTTTCCACCCACTAGTAGCACTTCAGTCTTGTCAGGATTAAGTGTTGGGCTAGTGCCACCAGCAACTTCAGTTTGCTTCTGTCACTGAGGCGGTTTTTTGAGTAATTGCCTATCCAGAGAAACAAACCCTGCTCTTGTTCATGCAAGGCCAGCCTTGGCAGCCATCCCTGAGAGCAACCGTCTTACTCTTGAATACTGTAGACAGATGGATGCGTTTGCCATAGTGATATAGAGAGCTAGAATACTTGGACTACACATTAGCATTCTGGCCTCACTTCAGTGCTGGTCTGCCTACAGTAGCACCAGCAAGATAATATGATTCCAAACTATCTTAGACAAACAAGGAAAGAAGAAGTCAGAAAAACATCAGGTCCTTCTGATTTAGACAATAGTGTACCTCAAACATAGAAAAGGAACAACCAGGTTGCCTGCAGAGCTCTGGATGATTTGAGCCAAGTGAGCATTGTTGCATGATAAATTAGACAACAAGGGCAAGAAAAATGACCTCTCCCCACCCTCTGCAACAACCCACTATTTAATCACCCTAAATAAATATTCACAGTTAAAATAAAGAATTGCTGGAGCACAAGATGTTGAAGCTCCATTCTTTGATACTGGGGGTACTGCACTTTAATCCCAAAGGTGAAGTGGCTGTGGTTACTCTGTAGTAAATGGACTACCTTCCACAGATGGTCAGAAACATTTCCCCTTTATTAAAGCTTCACATGTCCCACATCTGTGGTCTGAAAATGTGTTCGTGAGCGGAACTCAGGGCCCCTTAAGAGATTCATAGTTGAAGCCCATTCACACACTCTGCTTGTGTGACAACTTGAAAATCTTACAGCTGCCACTCTCTTGTTGCTAGCAGGATCTGTATAATCACACAGAAGGTTAAACTTTAGCTTTTTGTTACAAATTTGTGGCAGGGAGCATTTATGCAGGTGGGGAAATATCCCTCCTCTGCTCCAAATATGGCAATGAGATTGTTATTGTTTATTATATGCATAGGTATGGTTTGTGAATACAGAAACAAAAATTATACAAAGGCAACAATTACATTATTAATGAACTAGTGCTAGCTTGGTCTAAATTTAGTTGTAAACTAGCTTCAGCTACTTCTCTCTTAGTATCAGTGGTGAACGACAGAGTGGAATGCCAAAGTAAATAAATTAATGAGCAATAGTAGAGTATGGGTAGACCTTGCACGTAGATTTAATTTCAGACTACAAGGGCATCATCAGTGCATCTAACTCTCAATATCATCCCATCTGTGGGTACCTAAATCTGGAGATTGGGGTGATGGACAAACAAGACAAATCTTTCTACAAACCTGAGAAAAGACCCAAGTTTGCAGAAAAATTTGAAATCTAGAAAACAACAAACAGTGAGGTCAAAAGAACCCAAAATGATAAAAGGAGTGCCAGTAGTTTTAAAAAACAGATGCCCTCAGTAGGTGTTGCTAGAGAACCACAACAGTATTGCCAGTCTTGAAGCCTTAGTTCTATCGGAAAAAGCAGGGGATGGGGTAAAGGCATTTATAGGGCTGTTTTGGCCTTTGAGAGAGGACCACTGGGTATTTGCTGCCATGCAGCTTGCATGACTCAAGCAGGATTGGCTGCTTGCTAGTGTTCGACAGCAGCCACCCCACAAAAGCCAGTGTGGAATAGTGGTTAGGATTTCCAACTAGGATTTAAGAGACGCAGTTTCTGCTCTGGAAGCTCACTGGTGGACTTTGGGCCAGTCATACATTCTCAGACTAACCTACTTCACTTGTTTCCTGTATTGGACTGTGCAGGCCTGAGCTCAGTATTCACAGGATATCAGCAGGGTGACTGTCACATGCAATCTTGTAGCTATAAGAAGAGCCGGGCCTCCTTTGACCTTTCCTTCCCCCGGTGTGGCTAGAAAGTTGTTTATTTGTAAATCCATCTATAGACAGTGGGTCTTTGGACCAGGTTTCTTGGAGGCAGATGATGTCATGTTGGGCCAAAAAAGTATTAAAAGAATTATCAGTTCTCTTGGAGGCCCAGCCTGCAATATTCCATGTTGGGAATCTAATTGAGTTTTTGGGCCTTGGGCCAAAGGTATCAGTACGTGGTCAGTGAGCATTCTCTTCTTAAAGCTACACGTGTTGTTTCTGTTATTTTGGAGAGCCTTCAGGATTTCAGATTTTTCTGCAAACTTGGGATTTCCTTCAGTTTGTACAGAAATTCCCCCTATCTGTCTCTACCCCCATTTTGTGGATTTATTAATCCATGCTTACTGGCCCAGTTCAGAATCTATATATCTAATAGCGAAGTTGCCCCCGGAGTGCGGATCGCTAAATCAGCGCTCCGGGGGCACCTGGGGGGCCGGGGGAGGTTTGTGCACACGTGGGCCAGTCCCCACGTGTGCACAAAAATAAAAAAAGTTGAAAAAAAATTCGGGGGGATGTTTAAATCCCCGCGAAAGTGCAAGAGCGTTTCCTGCGCGCAGGAGATGCTCTGGAATGTCGCCGCCGCCGCTGGAGCTGGGGGGGTGGGGAGAGAGAGAGTGCGAGGTGCCTCGGAGACGGTGAGGGGGGAGAGAGAGCCGGAAAGAGACGGGCACTGGCTTCCAAGCCGCGCGGGCCTCGGGTCGGAGCCGGGGGGGCAAAGAGAGAGAGAGAGAGAGAGTGGGGGGGGTAAACAGAGAGAGAGACGGAGAGAAAGAGAGAGAGAGAGAGTGGCGAGAGGGGGGGCC
>NW_015172002.1:2103766-2143417 GCF_001447785.1 Gekko japonicus | reverse complement strand
CGGGCAAAAGGGGGGGAGGACTGGCCTCTCTGCCGCCGCCGCCTCGGAGCCGGGTAGGCGGGGGGAGGACCGGCCTCGCCGCCGCTGCCGCCTCCTCAGGACATCGAGCGGGGGGGGGAGACGGAGCTCTTCTCCCCCCCCGCGAGTATCGCGGGTCCCCGTCTCGTTAGGTATAAAAGCTGCTCCAAATTGCAACACAGATTGAAATGTATGTTGTGCCCTACACTGTTGTTGCAGATGTCTGTATTTTTGATTGAGGACCAGTAACTAGTGCTCACTGCCAATCTTAGAAGCTTTAGTTGCCACACGAAAATTCAAGCCAAATAACCTTCTCCCCCTTCTACTTCTGTGTATCAAAACAAACTAATATTACATAGGAAAACAGTTATACCAGCATAGTTTTGCAGATATTGCCTGGAATAAATGTTGACTATGCTCAAATTGCATTGAGAAGCTTAATTGAATGATTAAAGTTAAAATGTATTGTGGCAAAATCCAACTGTGCTTTTCTGTCTCTTGCTGTTGCTCTGGATTCTAGTAAACTCCATGCTTTAAAAAAAATCAATATTATGTAAGTGAAAGCTTGACTCAGTGAAACCTTGACTTTTGCAGTCAGCTTCTATTTGAACACTTCCTTGCAGCTTTATTTATAACTGAGTGTGAGATAATTGAAATGCATGTCAAGCATTGGAATGAAGACCATACCTCACAACGACGACTTGTTACAAGTGACACAGTAGTTCATTTTAGGTTCAAATTTTACCAGGCTATATACATCTGTTCCTGTTCAGCTTCTTTCACATGTTATTGCAGAAGTTAGAAATAAACCTATCTTTCTCTTTGATGAGCTTTTGCTCCAAATCAAACAGATGATATATATTTGTTCTCCCAAGTCATTTTCCCATTCAATGTATATTACCGTCTTTTTCATACTGTACAGATTCCAGGAGTGGCAGCTTCCTGTTTTCCACTTTAATCCCTGCTTGAGGAACATATTGATTTTTCTTGTGCTTTGGATTTCTGGAAAAATTTCAGACACCCCTTCTCTTTCCCTTTAGGGATGGAATTATGTGTACATATGTATTTCAACCACATGTCCTTCCTTATGAGGAAGAAAAGCAAAACAAGAATCACTCTTATCTTTATCATTTTTTTTCCTGTTGGGGATGCTTATCCTTTAAATTTCTATGATGCAAAGATAGGGAACTTGGTGATAAGCATGATATGAAAGCAGTGTATGTTTCAATGGTAAAATATTGATATCACAAACATTTCCCAGCATTAAACTTACTAACAAAGGAGCCATCTCAGCTGAGCGGCATGCTTTTTCACTGTATTCATGCCCTCATGACCCAGTCTTTCTCAGTAAGAAAGCAATGTGAACTATTTAGATGAGGGCCTGCTATGCATGGGTGATTTCCCTCGCTTTCACCATGCATGTCTGTTGGGTTTTCTTTGCCATTCTGCATTCCCATCACTTTTGCCATGTATGTCTGTCATTCCCCCCCCCGTTCTTTATTGTTTTCTCTCCCTTCAGCACTCAGTTCACTTTCCATTTGCTCTTTCCCAGGGTTTTCTGAGAGTGGTTTAGTGGTGGGTTTTCCCCTTGCTTTGCTTCCAAGCCAAAGGTAATTCAAAAGCATACAGATTCCCTTGGATTTCCCCCATCCTTTTCCGGCCCCTCGGAGGCACAGTGAGGTCGTTCCTCCCATTCCTTATTGGTCATTTTTCTGCTGGGCGTGTTTTTGAGATTCTTCAATCTGTATTTACTCTCAGCCAATTTAGCAGAATGTTAGTGGTTCTCTCCCCTTCATCGGTGTACAGACTCCACTATTCCTTAGGTTTATTTATTTTTAAAAAATTAACAAGTGGGTTTAGTCTAGTGATATGAATTTTTTGCCTATCTTTGATCATGGAGAAAAATTGTTGGTAGGGAGTGCTTTAAAAGTTTGGCTAGAGGTAATGTATGTGTGTGCAGTTAAAAGTTTTGAAAGATGTATTCCCTCAGGAGGAGATGCCAGACACCTGGCCAGAGAGGCAGCGGTGGGCGCACTGTGAAGGAAGGAAGTGAGCAAGTGAACAGTCAGGCGTGCATTGCACTGCTGGCACCTCCCCCCCCAGCATGCGAATGACTGCCTGAGCCTGTCCCCTTTGCCAGCCTTGCAGTGGGACTCTGACGACTTGGTAGACACCCATCCTTGGCCTGGGCTCCCACTTGGTGCTGGTGGTTGGGCAGTGGCAGGGGGAGTTTCCAGAGCTTCTGTGGGCAGGCAGATTCTCTAGCAGAGCACAAGGAGGCTTGGGGCTGGGACACAGAGGATGAAAGTCACATTTGAGTGCAAGCATTCTGGCTTTAAATCATTGAACTAATTCAAATAAACACAAAAACAAAACTAGAAATAATGTTCCCTTGAATGGCTCCACTTGTATTCTTGTGCCTGGGGTTGCAGAAAATCATTTGGTGCAAGTGCCCTCCCACAGCCCCCTCAGTCCGATTCTGTCGCCCCACACAAAAGCAGCCCCTCATTTTTGCCACAAACTGGTCTTCCATCCCTCCCTCCACCCCTATCACCTCCCAATGACCACCCAAGCCTGTCCCCTCACCAGTCCCGTGCTGGTGGCCGGTCAGGCAGGTTCACTAGCAGAGCACGAGAAAGCTTGGGGTCGGAACATGGCACTAGAAAGCCCCCCCCCCGCCACAATATTGTCAGCTGAAAAATTGTATCAAATCAGCAGCCTGCTGCAAATAGTTTGTTTAAATGATGCATCAACATAGTGTGGAGAGAAGAATGAATGGTTAGAATGCTGTAAAAGATTTCAACAGGCTCCTATTAATGTGAGCGAGATGATCCAGATCTCTGCCCAGATAATTCTATATATTCATTATCATGTTGGAGTCTTGACAGGGAGTGCCGTCTTGCTGGTTACTGAAACTGTCTCAGTGCTTCAATTGTGTGAGAAACTTTCAAATCAGAAAATGAAGGATATTGAAAGACAGCAGTGGACAATTCCTAACATGGGCCAAGTGTTAATAAAAGCTTCTGGTGGTTTTCTTTTTCTGCAAACACTCTTAATTAATGCTAGTTCCTCAGCAGTTGAAATTTCACACGTTTATACAGTTAACTGTAGCAGTTGAGTTATACTGTTCTTCAACACATATTTTGTTCAAAATACTTTTGTCAGAATTTTTTTTTGTAATGGGTGTAGATTACTCTTTGTTCCATTATAACATCTTATAAACTAACTACATGTCAGCTGCAGCCATGTGGAGAACCAGTCATATGTTGGAGCTGACCACACAGTTTTACCACACTGCACTACTCTATATTTCCAGAATTCTCCTCTTTACATAGCTAGACACTGAAGACTAGGAGCTTTCTACATGGTTGTACTTGTGTTATGGAGACTCATGACATATTGGCTGTAAAAGATCTGTGATAAAGAACTAGTTAAACTTCAGTCTCTCACACTGAAATATTTCAAGATTTCAGTCACAGTGTTGTGCAAAAGTCAGGTGGGTGGATAAAACCTTTGTGTCCAGTGGATCAGCTGTCAAATTTTGCTTGAGACTTTGTGCAACATTTTCTGAATGAAATGTTATGATATGGATATGAGTGGTAAGGAATGGTGTAGAACTTCAATATATAAAAATGTGACCTGACATTAAAACATTTAGGTTTTGTTAAACAATTCTGGTTCTTTTCCAGATACACAGAAGTATCTACAGAATCTTCTTTATTCATGGAAATTCTACAATAATATGAAATGAAAGAGTTTCTTGGCTCAATGGCATTTGAATTGTCCCAGTATAATCTGTGTTTTCAGATGCAAATTGAGTTCAAAATGATGAAAAGGAACTGTACAGGCTGCCAGAAAATTCATGGGAAATCGTTTTAGAGTTTTCCCAAGCTTTACAACTGTGTCTGTGTATGTATGAGGGAGAGAAAGGAAGTGGTATAGAACTTAGGATTTGAAAATTGCATCCCTCCATCTCATAAAATTTGGGGGAAAGCTGATCAAACATCTAGTATCCTCAATTCAGCTGAAAAATAACTAATATGGCCCTTTTAAAAAGTCAGTATGACCACAAGAAATGACCCTGAGTTGTTTGAGAATGTTGGTTGTGTGTTCCATTATTTTGTCTATTTAGGCCTGCTTCAGTGGATAGCATCCAGCTGCCCTCTCCTGGCTGAATTAGTATAATCTGATTTAATTCATGGCTTCAATTTTCTATGAGCAAAATATCAGAAGCTGTTCTTCCCCACTATCTTTTGTGTACTAAATGGAAGTTCTTCTTTGTATAAGAAATGCCTCTGTGTGCTACAGAATGTGCCACATGGTCATCCCAGGGTTACAAAAAAAAAGAAAGAAAGAGAAGTTGTTAGCAGTTCTGTGGGTCCTACAATATAATCGAAAAAAATCAGAACACAATCCCTATGAAATCTTTTATTAGGACCAAGCAGATGACATATAATAGTCCGAGCTTTCAAGTTTACTACAACCCTTCATCAGACTGGATGTTACAAAAATAAATAAATAATATTTTAAAAGGCGAGGAAATTCCTGAGGATGTGTTGGTGAGTCCTGGTCATGCTGCTTTGAATGATGCCGGGTTCAAGTTACACCCAGCTCTTTTGGACCAGAAACAACAGAACAAACACTGTAAGCATTAACAAACTGTCTCTTAGTACTATCTAAAATAAGAATAAAGCTGAAGAAAGACACCAAAACATTCATAGTGCCAAAATACAAACTAAACAACATTCCTGAAGAGTTTAAAGGGCATGTAAAGAACAGATTTGTATTACTAAGCACAAATGACCATGAACTGGAAGAACTGTGGGTTGAAACCAGAGATATTATCAAGGAAGAATGTGCAAAGGCTATTCCTGTAGCCAAAAGAAATGAAAGCCTTGATGGATGACTGATGAAACTCTTAAAATTGCTAAGAAGAGATGAGAAGTAAAAGTAAAATGTGACAGAAATAGAAGAACATGCAGTTTTAGAAAGTGAAAACTGCACTGAGAGCAGTTGGGAGAAGCAAATATTCAGGAGTAGATGGGATATTAGTAGAGCTATTCCAAGCCCCAGAAACTGAGTCTATCAAAATCTTACCAACAAATACAGAAAACAAAACAGTGGCCCACAGACTGGAAACACTGATTGTACATTCCAATATCAAAGACTGTAGCAACTATTGGACCATTGCATTAATTTCTCATGTGAATAAATTCATGGTCAAAATCTTACAACAAAGACTGTTACTACCAGATTTCAAGCTTGATTCAGAAAAGGAATATGTACTACAGATCATATCGCAAATTTAAATTGGTTATGAGATAATTTCAGAAGAAAATCAGCTTGTGCTTCATAAATTACAGCAAAGCTTTTGACCATATAGATCATGAAACTTATGATTTGTTTTAAAAGAAATGGGTATGCCACAACATCTGATTGATCTGATCTGAAGCTAGCTCCTGACAATAGTTGGTCTGCAGTTTTCTGCACCAGTTACAATTTCCAGGTTGTCCTCAGGGGCAGCCTCACATAGAATATGTTGTGTAACCAGTATGGCCAGATCGACTGAATCTATGCAACAAGAGAGTTGGCAAGCCAGATGTAGTTAATAGCATGCCAACTTGCTTGTCAGGCTACCATGCCAATCTGCTTTTTAAAGAGCAAGGTAGGGTCCATAAGCATCCCTATGCTTTTAACAAGCCAACTCCACTCCATCTAGGACATATGGATTTAGTTCCTCTAGGTGGCGAAACTATGGCACGCATGCCAGAGGGGGCACTCAGAGCCCTCTCTGTGGGCACGCACACTGTCACCCCAGCTGCCCGGGCGGCCCCCGATTGGGCAGTTTGAATGGAGAATGGGGGCCATGCAAGGAAGACGTTGAGCCAGCAGGGGAAGAGAAGCCAGCTGCGCCCCACAACTCCCCTTCTCTGCTGACTGCGACAAGCAGCACCAGCAGCAGCCTGCAAGAGGGAGTGCCTGCCCGAGTGAATGCGCCTCTCTGCACCCGGAGCCCCACCTGGCCAGCGCCTCACCTCCTCCAATCCCGAAAGTGAGTGTCCCTCTCCTCCTCCTCCGTCCCATCCTCCGCCAGCGTCAGACAGCATCATCTTCATCCCTGGGAGGGGGTGGGCAGCCCAGCCTCTGCTGCCTTCCCACCACTGCTCCCCTCCCTCCCTCCAATGTGCAGGACTCGAGGTCAGGGTGCAAGAGCGGCTCCTTGGGGTGGGTGGATGAAGACACAGGCGGTGGCGGCGTTGTGGGAGTTGCAGGAGGTTTGCCAGCTTGGAGGGGAGGTCGGGGGGGTTGCCATCGCCTCCAGTCTGCTGCTTGTTCCTGGCTGCTGACACAACCAGGTGGGCATCTGTTCTGATTCTTTCTCCTGGCTTTTCTGTTTGCTGGGGGGGGGGGCTGGAGACATCCTGCTGTGGGCTGCCGTCTGCCTTTGGCTGGGGATGTACTAAAAGGAAGGACAGGATTGCCTATTGGAAACAAGGGAAACACTTGAGGGCCCATTGGAAATAATGGGAGCCAGGGAATGCCAATTGACTTGCATGGGCTCCATTGAAATACATTACAGTACAAGTAGAGTTGCAATAAAAACTTGGAATGGATTTTCCATTAGGGTCTCTGGGCCCAAATAGACTACTCTGGGAATGGAATGAGAGACCATGGAGTGGAATGACAGCCCCAGGGTGAAGCAGGAGTGTTCTGGGACTGGAATGACAGGTCCCAGAGTGGAATGACAGCCCCAGGGTGTACCAGGAGTGTTCAAGGACTGGAATGAGAGGCCACAGAGTGGAATGACAGCCCCAGGGTGGAGCAGCAGTGTTCTGGAATTGGAACAACAGGCCCAAGAATGGAATGACAGCCACAAGGTTGGGCAAGAGTGTTCAGGGACTGGAATGAGAGGCCACGGAGTGGAATGACAGTCCTTGGGGGTAGCAGGAGTGTTCTGGAACTGTAATGAGAGGCCCTTGAAGTGGAATGACAGCCCCAGGGTGGAGCAGGAGTGTTCAGGGACTGGAATGAGAGACCACGGAGTGGAACGACAGCCCCAGGTGGAGCAGAACTGTTCTGGGACTTGAATGAGAGACCATGGAGTGGAATGACAGCCCCAGGGTGTAGCAGGAGTGTTCTGGAACTGGGACAATAGGCCCCAGAGTGGAATGAGATGGAGCTGATCTGGTGATAGCTACACACATTTCAGAAATATTTAAAAGCGAGACCACAGAAGGGAATGACAGCCCCTGTGGGTAGCAGGAGTGTTCAGAGAATGGTATGGGAGACCATGGAGTGGAATGACAGCCCCAGGGTGTAGCGGCAGTGTTCTGTGACTAGAAGGACAGGCTCCAGAGTGGAATGACAGCCCCTGGATGCAGAGAAAGTTCTGTGCAACTGGATCTGCAAACTGTAGAGTGAAATACTTTACATTTAAATATTTCTGGAATGTGTGTAGCTATCACCAGATCAGCTCCATCAAATTCCACTCCGTGGTCTCTCATTCCATTCCCAGAGTAGTCTATTTGGGCCCAGAGACTCTGATGGAAGATCCATTCCACGTTTTTATTGCAACTCTACTTGTACTTTAATGTATTCCAATGGAGCCCATGCAAGTCAATTGCCATTCCTGGCTCCCATTATTTCCAATGGGCCTTCAAGTGTTTCCCATTGTTTCCAATGGGCAATCCTGTCCTTCCTTTTAGTACATCACCTCGGCGGGACTTCCTTCGCCACCCCGCCTCCTGGCCTCTTCCTGGTGGGACAAACGGCTGCTGAATAATGGCCTCTATTAAGGCTCTAGACTTGAACTTTCCTGCTTACACTGGTTAGATTTAGGAAATGTGGATTGGAGCTGTTGGAATTTCAAGAAAGCTCTATCTGGAAAAATAAATTCTACGACCTGTGTGAAACACTTGAGAAGATAGAAGGATTGCTTTCCTTTGTTTGGATCATCTTATGCTTGTGAGCAGCTGTTTTCAACTTTGAATTATATCAAATCTGACACCAGAAACAGACTAACAGATGACCTGAGTGCTGCATGTGTTGCTCTCAAACTTACAAAGTATGAGCCAAGGTTAGACAAATTATCAGGATGCATACAACAGAAAAATCACATTAATTGTTCAAAAGCATGCCAAATGCAAACTCTTACCTTTCAATAAAAAGTTGTTTGTATCATTGAAAGCTCTGTTATTGTGTTTTTCTTTTAAGACAAAAGATGTTAATGTATGAGTTGTTTTTTCTAAACTAAAACCTCAGTATTCAGGTTAAATTGCCATGTTGGCACTTTGTGATAAATAAGTGGATTTTGGGTTGCAGTTTGGGCATTCGGTCTCTAAAAGGTTCGCCATCACTGCTCCAGGATATCAACCTTCCTGACCAGTATTACCTCTTTTTTTCTCAATTCAGCTTCAGCTTGTTCTACCTTAGCCACCTAACCACAGCCTCAAATCACTCGTTCATAACTGAGATGGATACATTGCTCATGTATGCTACTTGCACTTCATTTATTCAGGGGAGGAACTATACATAAGTTTAAGGTTGTTGTGGTAATCTTTTAATGTAAGGAAAATTATAACTTCTTTGGGAAAAGGCACATTTAAGATGTATAAATGGGGTTTTGCTAATAAAAATCATAATAGGTGAGGAAGTGACAGTGTTGTAAAAAGACACCACTGACATTATACAAAAAATGGCCCCATTCCAAAACTGTAGAACAACAGAGCCCAAACTTCAAATGGCAGCATCTGTCTTTAAAATATATATACCCCGAATCCAGTTTTTCAGAAGTAAAGATCCAAAAACGCTTTGCATGTGTGTCTGTAGGTTTCTCTCCATGAAGGCATTTATAAAAGCACACGTAACTGTCCATAGTTCTGTTTAGAAGGAGTAGTACCATTATTTTTATCTTTGGAGAATGCCCTGGAAAGTTTTAATGATGTGTAAGGGTACCAGAGAAGACAGATCAAAGTACTTCCTGTCTCTTTCCACAGGCAGAAAGTTTGTAAATGAAGTAGCTATCCCGTATACTCCAGAAGAGTAGACCTTGGTCTCTTGACTTTTGTAGCATGTCTGCTTTCAAACACAATGGTTTCTGGATGAACCAGAAAATCTTTAGCAGCTTTCCCCAGAGTTGGTTAAATATAGCCAGGTGCCAAGGAAGGAAGTCTGCATGTGGCAGCAATCATGCTGGGGACAAATGGGATAGGCATCTGGACGCCCATTCAAGTGTTGACAAGTGGGGACTCCTCAAGAAACTTGGGGGAGCAGCCATCCCATCCCCCCTTTGTTTCCTCCCTGCTCCCCCTACTTCTCTGTCTCTCATTTTTTCTTCCTCCTGCCACCCCTACTCTTACCCTCCTCCATGCCTATCACTTTTTCTCTTTTTGCCCCCGCCTCATCATTCTGTCTTTCTGCCCCCCCACCCATCACTATTTCTTTCTCTCTTTCCGCTTCCCTCACCCCATCATTCTCTTTGTTTCTGCCCCCCATACTATCACTCTCTCTCTCTCTCTCTCTATTTTTGTCTCTGTCTCCCCCACCCACCCTCGCCACTGACAAGAACACTGTGGCTTCTCCCTCCCCAGTCACTGCTGTCATTGCTGGGCCACTGTGACTCCAGGCCTCCTCTTGTCATTGGTGTTGGGTTTGGCACAGCTCCCAGTCTTCAACACTGGGCCTGCTGTGGCTTCACCCTCCCCAGTTGCTGCTGCCATCAAGAGAGCCACTGTGGCTCCTGGCATCAGGCCTGGCATGGCTCCCAGCCTCCATTGCTGGGCTTGCTACACTCCCTCCCTCCCAATCATCGCTACTCCCAGCCAGGTCCCTCTGAGCAGCCAGTGTGGGGGGTCAAGGGCTACAGTTACAGGGAGCAGGGAGGAACCCCTGGCATTTCAGCAATGTGCCTACAGGCCCCAGTAGAATTAGCTTCTACCATAGAGTTTTTGCCCCCAAACCAGAGCATTGCCCCTGACATCGCCGACATGCCCATGTCATTTCTGGGTCATGTAGGCACATCGCTTTAATTTCCAGTGTTCCTCCCTGTTTGGGGCGCCATCGGTGGAAAGTTTGGCCTGGCAGTGGGGGACCTCTACCCCCACTGAGGAGTAGGAGTCCCCCATGTTTGGAGAAAAATCTCCTTTCTGGATATCCACAGATTGGCCCACATATGGATATTAGATGTATAGATCTGGTCATACCGCATTGCTTGGAATATGCACTTGGAGAGTCAAATTTGTGTCCCATCCATCTTGTTGAATTTAATTCATAGGTAAAAGGGGAAATGTCACAAAAACATAGGAGCAAAATAGACTGTGAAATTTTGGGGCAATGGATGTTTGACTGTTTTATTTACTTCCTTTTCCAATGCACACAAATATCAGATTACGAAACAGATTGTTCCATTGTAATGCATAGCATAAATACACCACAGAGGGAAAGCATCTCTTCTTTCCGTAGCAAATCAGAGGGAGGAAAGGAGAGAAATTGTCTGTCTTACTGCTTGGAAATACCAAATATGTCCTGCAGAAGCCCATCACGAGAGAGGAAAAACTATCCTGTGGGGAGGGTTGATATGGCTGGTAAGCTAAGGCAAAACTGTAGACCACTGCTTTCTGATATCTCATACTTCATAGGAGTAAGATGGCTTGGTTATTCATAGAAGGTTTCATCCTTTCCATGTAGAGGCAGTATCTGTGTGTCGTGGACCAGCCTTAGCCTGAGGTGCAGCCTGACTTGCTGCCTGAGCCCAGGCTGGGTGAGGACCAGTGTGACTTGCAGCCTGACCAGTCTGATTGGCAAATGGACCCCAGTGTGAGTAGGGACTTCTCAAAAGTTGAGCCTGAGTCCAGTGTGGTGAAAGATGACTTCAGAGTAGAGGACACTCAGGAACTCCAGTCAGATAATACTGAGCCGGCTGAAGTCAGGGAGCAAGTACCTCTGGAGGCACTCACAACTCCCCCAGATCCCTCCCTCTGCTCATAGAAAGAAGAAGGGCTGAGATCAGAATGTAACTGCAAGAACGCAGAGTAAAAGATTAATGACCCGTTGACAGCTACAAGATGAGCATGGTCCTGAGGGACCTTTCAAATGAAAAAAAATACAGCATCAGGCAGCAAGTAGTTTACTTAGAACCTGGAACCAACAAAAGTCCCTTTTAGAGAGAGTCTGTGGGCTATCTCCTGAGTCAGGTTCAACCAAACTCAGCACTGTTGCTGTGCCCAAGATCCTCAGTTGCAGAGGAGGCAAAGCGGCTGGCTATTGTTCTTATTCTCATGGATCACTGCCTTGTCGTGGCGAGGGGGCTTGCGCAGTTCAATGAAGCTGTGGGCTATGCCGTGAAGGGCCACCCAAGACGGACAGGCCACAGCAGAGAACTCAGACCAAGCGTGATCCACCTGGAGAAGGAAATGGCAACCCACTCCAGTATCTTTGCCAAGAAAACCCCATGGACAGTATCAAAAGGCTAAAAAATATGACGCCGGAAGATGAGCCCCTCAGGTCGGAAGGTGTCCAATATGCTACTGAGGAAGAGCAGAGGACAAGTACAAGTAACCCCAGAAAAAGTGAAGCGGCTGGGCCAAAGCCGAAAGGACGCTCAGTTGTGGATGTGTCTGATGGTGAAAGGAAAGTCCGATGCTGCAAAGAACAATACTACATAGGAACCTGGAATGTAAGATCTATGAATCAAGGTAAGCTTGACGTGGTCAAAAATGAGAGGGCAAGACTAAACATCGATATCCTAGGAATCAGTGAACTAAAGTGGACAGGAATGGGCGAATTTAACTCAGAAGACCATTATATCTACTACTGTGGCCAGGAATCTCGTAGAAAAAATGGTGTGGCCTTTATAGTCAACAAGAGAGTGCAAAAGGCAGTACTGGGATACAATCTCAAAAATGACAGAATGATTTCTGTCCGATTCCAAGGCAAACCATTCAACATCACAGTAATCCAAGTCTATGCCCCAACCACTGATGCAGAAGAGGCTGAAGTGGACCGGTTCTATGAAGACCTACAACACCTCCTAGAACTAACACCAAAAAATGATGTCCTCATCATCATAGGGGACTGGAATGCTAAAGTAGGAAGTCAAAAGGTAACTGGAATAACAGACAAGTTTGGCCTTGGAAAGCAAAATGAAGCAGGGCAAAGGTTAACAGAGTTTTGTCAAGAGAACACACTGGTCATAGCGAACACCCTTTTCCAACAACCTAAGAGGCGACTCTACACATGGACATCACCAGATGGGCAACACCGAAATCAGATTGACTATATAATTTGCAGTCAAAGATGGAGAAGCTCTATCCAGTCAGTAAAAACAAGACCTGGAGCTGACTGTGGTTCAGATCATGAGCTACTCATTGCAAAATTCAGACTTAAACTGAAGAAAATTGGGAAAACCACGAGGCCATTCAGGTTTGACCTAGATCGCATCCCTGATGAATATACAGTAGAGGTGAAGAATAGATTCAAGGGTCTGGATTTGATAGATAGAGTGCCTGAAGAACTATGGACAGAGGTTCGTGACATCGTACAGGAGGCAGCAATCACCACCATCCCAAAGAAAAAGAAATGTAAGAAAGCAAAGTGGCTTTCTGATGAGGCTTTACAAATAGCAGAGGAAAGAAGGAAAGCGAAAGGCAAAGGCGAAAAGGAAAGATTTACCCAACTGAACGCAGATTTCCAGAGAACAGCAAGGAGAGATAAGGAGGCCTTCCTGAATGAACAGTGCAAAGTAATAGAAGAAAACAATAGAATGGGAAGGACTAGAGATCTCTTCAAGAAAATTGGAGAAATCAAGGGAGCGTTCCATGCAAAGCTGGCCATGATAAAGGACAAAAACGGTAGGGACCTAACAGAAGCAGAAGAGATTAGGAAAAGATGGCAAGAATACACAGAAGAACTATACAAGAAAGACCTCAATGTCCTTGACAAACACGACGGTATAATCACTGACCTTGAGCCAGACATCCTGGAATGTGAAGTTAAATGGGCCTTAGAAAGCATTGCTAACAACAAAGCTAGTGGAGGTGATGGTATTCCAGCTGAGCTATTCAAAGTCTTAGAAGATGATGCTGTTAAAGTGCTGCACTCCATTTGCCAGCAAATTTGGAAAACGCAACAGTGGCCACAGGATTGGAAAAGATCAGTATACATTCCAATCCCAAAGAAGGGCAATGCCAAGGAATGTTCAAACTATCGCACAATTGCACTCATATCACACGCTAGCAAGGTCATGCTCAAGATCCTACAAGCTAGGCTTCAACAGTACGTGGATAGAGAACTACCAGAAGTACAAGCTGGGTTTCGAAGAGGTAGAGGAACGAGAGATCATATTGCCAACATTCGCTGGATTATGGAGAAAGCAAGAGAGTACCAGAAAAATATCTACTTCTGCTTCATTGACTATGCTAAAGCTTTTGACTGTGTGGATCACAACAAACTATGGCAGGGCCTTAAAGAGATGGGAGTACCAGACCACCTCACATGTCTCTTGAGAAACCTGTATAAGGGCCAAGAAGCGACAGTTAGAACCGGATACGGAACAACTGATTGGTTCAGCATAGGAAAAGGAGTACGACAAGGATGTATACTGTCACCTTGCTTATTTAATATATATGCAGAGTACATCATGCGAAATGCTGGCCTGGATGAATCACAAGCGGGAATTAAGATTGCTGGGGAAAAGATCAACAACCTCAGATATGCAGATGATACCACTCTAATGGCTGAAAGTGAAGAGGACCTAAAGAGCCTCTTGCTCAGGGTAAAAGAGGAGAGCGCAAAAGTGGGCTTGAAGCTCAACATCAAAAAAACTAAGATCATGGCATCCGGCCCCATCACTCCTTGGCAAATAGAAGGGGAAGTCGTGGAAGTGGTGACAGACTTCACGTTCCTGGGATCCCAGATCACCGCAGACTGTGACTGCAGCCATGAAATTAAAAGACGCCTGCTCCTTGGGAGGAAAGCGATGGCGAACCTAAACAGCATGATAAAAAGTAGAGACATCACCCTGCCAACAAAAGTCCGCATGGTCATTCATGGTATTCCCAGTAATCATGTATGGCTGCGAGAGTTGGACGATAAGGAAGGCCGAGCACCGAAGAATAGATTCTTTTGAATATGGTGCTGGAGAAGACTCTTGAAGAGTCCCTTGGACTGCAAGAAGAACAAATCAGTCAATCCTCAAAGAAATCAACCCTGACTGTTCCCTGGAAGGCCAGATAATGAAACTGAAGCTCAAATACTTTGGCCACCAAATGAGAAGGGAGCACTCACTGGAGAAGACCCTGATGCTGGGAAAGATTGAAGGTCAAAGAAGACGGGGACGGCAAAGGATGAGATGGTTAGACAGTGTCATCGATGCAACGAACATGAAATTGAGCCAACTTCGGAGGACTGCGGAAGACAGGAGGGCCTGGCGGGAGATGGTCCATGGGGTCGCGAAGAGTCGGACTCGACTGTGCGACTGAACAACAACAATTGTTCTTAGGGTAATAAATGCTTTTTTCAGCTATTTCTTCATACAACTGATTTTAACAATTAGCACAACTAATTAACCATCAACTATAACAATGAACAAATCAAAACTTCTGGTTTTCTGACAACAATATCAACGATCTGTTGAACAGTCTCCATGAAAGTTATTTTTAATTTCATCCTATCCATTCAGCTGCTGTGAATCTTCTTCTGTTCTTGTTGAAGATGTCCATCGGCTTTCTTACATCTTCTCTTGGATCTTTTTTTTTTTTTAGTTGCTTATTCCTCCAGCTGTCACCAACAGGTATTATTTTTCTGTTTGTCCCTCCCTTCATATATTCTACATTCTATAACACTGGGAGTAAGCATCACTCTACAATCTCAGCTTCCATTGATATATGCTTCAAAGCCACTGCTTTGAGAGTGTGCTCTTTTCTCTCTCCTTAAGTTTTAGTATAAAATCCCTCTAGGAGACCATATATCATCCAGACAAGACAAAGATTCAGGAATCAGTCTATGAGTAAGTGAGTGTCCAGAGATTATTTCCCTATTGTGACCCTTTAGAATTGGGTCATGGGATAATATTTTTAGCTTACTTTTTTCAGGGACTAATGCCCATATTTTACATCATTTTTCCTTCAAGTTTTAGAAGTAAAGTGCAAGGTGGGGTTCCCATCTAATAGGTGGCTCCATTGTGCATATTAAAAGGGGGCCACTGAGAGCTATGAAAACTAAAAAAGGGGGGACATTAACCTGCCCCTCTAGTAAAAAGTAGCTTAACGGGAAGAAGCCACATGGTCAGATGGCATTTGGGTTGCTATAGAAAGCCAGTTTGGTGTAGTGGTTAAGTGTGCAGACTCTAATCTGGGAGAACCGGGTTTGATTCCCCACTCCTCCACTTGCACCTGCTGATGTAACCTTGGGTCAGTCACAAGCTCTGGTACAGTTGTACCTGAAAGAGCAGTTTGTGTCAGAGTTCTCTCAGCCCCACCCCCTTCACAGGTTGTCTGTTGTGGGGAGGGGAAGGGAAAGGAGTTTGTAAGCCGCTCTGAGACTCCAAGTGAAGGGCGGGGTATAAATCCAATCTCTTCTTCTCTTCTATAGCAACCTAAAATGGCACCTGAAATTCATGGTGGAAATCAGGAGGTAAGGGTAGTTAGAATCAGGGACAGGAGAGAATGTGGGGGCTATAAGGAGGGAGGACAATACCTAGAGGCTGCAAGAGGGAAGGAGGACAAGGTGAGGGCTGGTAATTTCCTCCCAGACCTGTGGCACTGCCATCTCAGCCAAAGTCAGGCTGCAGAGGAGGTTGGCAAGGGTGACACAAAAAGAGGTGTGGCTCTCATGCACTCCTTCTAGGCTCCAAAAAAGGCTGCAGAGCAGCTGTGTAATTGTTTTGGAGACAGCATGAGCAGGATGGAAGGAAGCATTGTCCCTCATGAGGTCATCACTGGGATCCAAGACGACCTTGGAGTCTACAGGGGAAGTGTGGAAGGAAGCACATTCCCATGCACATTTGTGCTGCACACTGGACTGCAAGATAGGCTACCAAGTGCTGGGGATGGCAGAGGAGGGTGGCAGTTATAGCCACAGAATATGTTGAACCAGCCCTGTAGGTTCCTCATTAATGTACTTTTCAAATTTCTTTTAACATTTTAATGCCGTTTTATGGTATTTTGTTATAAGTGCTTGAATTGCATTTCTTTTGAAGAGGGAAGTGGAGAAGGTTGTAGTATACCTAAAATTATTATTTTTACCTTCTAGTTGAATTTAATGCAGGCCATTTGGTGTGCCACTTCTGGTTTGCATTAGGGTGTCTCTGGCCTTGTGTGTTACATTAGGCTGCAATGAGACTATAGAATTAGGGCCACTTCATACACTGTCTGGGGCCAGACTACGTTTGCTACATTAACATGTAAAATATTTTATATTTATGCCTAAAATAAACATTGTAGAACCATCAGAGAATGTAGCTTAGAGATTTGCCTCTCTCTCAACCACCCATTTCCAGCATCAGAGAAAAGAGACTGAATTAGGTTAACCTATGCTGCCACAATGGCTGAATATACTGCTGAGGTAAAACCCAGTTGCTAGGCATTACGGGTATGATATACTACAAATTGCTGTAGCAATACAGGAACTATTTTCTTAGCTTGAAAACACCAGCTGAAGGATTAGCCTGGCCCTTCATTATTAGAAGCCAAATGTTTGTTCTAAAGTGATTTTCATTGGGATTATTGTAGAGCTTCAAACACTATAGAGCATGTTTTTGCTTCAGATAAGTTCAGACATATGAAGGGAGAAGAATAAACAGATGTCATGGGCTTTGGATGAATAAATGTATTGTAAAGTCCCCTTTTACTTTAATTACAGCTGGGAGTTCAATTTCCTGCCAGGCATTAAATTGGGTCAGCAGCAGCTTGAGAACAGTCACTGATGAATGCAAGTAGTATATAGATAAAGAAAATAAACTACAGCGCAGTGCTAGGCTGTGCAAGCCATGAGTGTCTGATAAATTCCCTGTTAATGTTCCAGTAAAAATACCTGGAGATAATTTGTGGCTCTCAGAAGATGATCAGTACTCTTAGGATGTTAAAGGCAGTGCTGACTTTAGCAGACTGTATGTAGTTCATTTGAATGACTGTGCATAGGGGACTGTTCACATTTGCCAAATGTAAGAATATTCTATGTGCAGCAAGATGTGGGTTCATGAATGTACAAAAGGACATGTGAAATAGGCATATATACCCATGAGATAGGCTGGCTTCCTCTTTTGCAATAGAAAGTTCATGGAACTGGGGATGTTGTGCCCATGGACATGTGCACTGAACCACTATGCCATCTTGAATGCACACTAGTAACTCCACAGCCCACTTTGTGTACAGTATGTTTGATCTATGTGTGAACTGCCCCAGTTGCAGTCAAATGTACTGGAACTGTATTCTTTGCTCAGGAATCCCTGCTTATTGGTTGAGAAGGCCTGGGTTGCAGGTGCAGAAGATCTTAGAGAGCATGTTCTGTCATGTACACTGAGTTCACTAAGGAAACTGGGCAGTATTGTTGTGTTTTGCCATTGCCCTGTGAGAACTACACCCTAGAACACAGCCGTCTAGTGATGGCAGATGCCCCTGATCTTAAATGAGTGTGGTATTTCTGAATTCTCTGAGAATTCTTTGCCTTCAGGAGGTCTCTGCAATCCCCAGATTTCCATGCTGCTAGTTTTCCTTCTTCTCCTTTCTCCTCCCTCTCAAGGCAGAGGACAGTGGAGCATCTGTCTTCAAGTTCGTATTTTTTCAGGTGACACTAGAATCTTTTGAAAGTTCTTGGTGTTATCTATGTAAAGGGTTTTAATTCATCCTAGCTAGATGGAGTGAGCCACAAGGGATTTAAGATCACAGATCCCACTGTTGATGATAGAGACTCCTAAACATACTGAGAGGCCTCCATTTAAAATGTGCTCTCTGCCTTTGCCTGCCTTGCGGTTCCAGATCGTATTCAGGATGGAGAGGCTTGGTCAGCCTACTGCCCCATTTAAATCGACCACTCGCACACAGTTTCTTTGGAAATTAGGTGGATAAAATTGGCCACAACTTTATTGATTACAGCTGTTATAGGCATTGGCGCAGCATAAGTCCACTGAATCCGACCTGTCGGCTGACCCATCCGCCAGCCGCGGTATCCGTTACCCAGCCAGCCGGCATGAGTAGAGACTGCGGGATGGCAGGTTGCCGGGGTTCACCTGGACTCCCTGTGTGCACTCCCCTGCCACCTGGTGCTGAGGGCAATCGCTGTTAGTCCTTGCGTTTGCTTGCTCCCTTCAGCCCTCACACCAAGACCCCTTAAAGGGGTCCCCACCTCCGGAAAATGGCATGCAAGCCAATTTCCACCAAACGGATCTGGCCCCATGCTGTCACCGCCAAGAGTTGTGACGAAATGTGTACCCTGGAACTAAAATGCAAACTAACAACAAACCAACCAACAATGACCTGCAACCCCCTTTTACCAGTAACCCAGACTGCTGTGTCCTTCTCCCAAAAACGCTAGAAACAGGGAGGGATGGGCAGGCAAGCAGCTCCTGGTCTCTGTTGGTCGGGTAGTGATGGCAATTGGCTTGATCCACTTATAAACTGGCCTCCCCTTACCGACCACCCTGCTGCTTGGTCATTGGCCTGGAGAGGGAGGGGAGGTGCCTACATTCCTGCCACTTGCCCGGCCCCTCCCCACCTTGACCCAGCAACTGGCCAGCCTCTCCCTCCCTCGTCCGGCCCCGCAAATGGTGGGCCTCATCTACCCGGGCCCTTCCTGCTTCTCGTCTGCCAGTTTCTCTCCTTTCCTCCTGTCTTGGAAGGATGGAGGAGAGGGAAGTGGAGGGATATTGACATCAGGGAGCAGTAGGAACAGTTTGTGCCAAAACAAAATAATTACAAGCCAAACCAAACTTTGGAGGATGTTTTGACTCACCTTCTAACTGGTACAGGTTTTTTGAGCTCTAGGGAGTATGTTTCCAAACCTCATCATCTGAAATTCAGAGCTGTTTCTATTCTCAACCATATCTTGCAACTGCATGCTGCAAGAAGGGTCAGCAGTTGCAGACAAGCTGTCTTTTAAAAAGGCTTCTTTACTGTTCCTGGTGCTTTCTTTATGGAACCCCTGACAAGCTTCCAGGGAACCGAGGGTTCCTGAGGCCACCGTTTTACCACATCTGTTACTGAAATAATTTTCTGTTGTCAGCAAACTAAAATACTCAGTTGACTGCTGCTTTGTTTGTGGATTTTTCTATCTAACCTGAAACTCCTTTTATGTTTAAAAATACTCAGATAATTTCCATGCAAGACAGAAAGGTGCAGTGTGATTTCAAGTCTACTTGTGCAGTGAAAAGGCAAGAACATAAAAAATAAAATCCTATTATTTTCACTTAAATCAAGATGAGAAACCCACTTGTTCTATGGTTACTATTTAGAAGCAATGAAAGGTATTTTATTGTCAGTGCAAGGACAGTTTTCCCAAACAGATCTCTGCCACCAGCAACCAGATAACCAGAGCTGCCGGATTCTGAAGAGGTGATCAGTATTGTCAGATACACATAAAGAGCCAGATCAAGAAGGGTGATCAGTTATTAGAAAGATACTGTGCACAGATCACCCTTGTGGTATCAGAATAATTGTGCTCAAATATGTTGAAAGATGGCAACTTTTCAATGAGTATATCTCAATAACACTGAATCAAGAGTAGCACAAGTAAGATATGAAAAAAGTTCTCACCTTCCCATGGTATCTTTTTTATTCTTAGTTTTATTTTACTTTTTAGTTATATATATTTGTGTGTATGTGTGTGTGTGAGCATGTGTGTTTGTGTGTGTGGTGTTTTCGTGTGTTACTTTTTAAAGACACTGAAGCAGTTCTACAAATAAAATAGTTGCTCAGAATGTCTGAACCAGTAGCAGAAAGCCAGATCTGTAATTTAGGCTACCTTCTCTTCTTTTTGAAACCAATTTAAGATAATTAATAATCATTCTTAAGAGAGAGTTTCCGATACTGGATATCTTTCATGAGGAACATCTTTAAAATACCACATGAGAAGCAGTGGGAGCTTTGCTAGTGTGCCCAACCTTAATGCAAAGTATGCCCATATTATTTAGATTATTTTTAATCCCACCTTTCTTATTATCGTATGGTACTGTGTGTAGTATAGCCAGGAGATCCTAAGGTTGTCTGGCAGCCAGAAGTTCTAGCTCTTTTAGTGTTATGCACCACTAGGTGGTGAGTTAGACTTGTCTTTAGGGCGAGACATTTCAGAAGTGTTTTGCTATTGCCTGCCATTGCGTCATGATCCTGATATTCCTTGGAGGTTAAGTATTCCAGGCGATTTATAACTAATAAAATTGTTTTAATCTAACCATAAAAGTATAGCACAAATAAAACAATGAATAAAAACTATAAAAGTGTGAGGCAAAGCATCCCGATTTCCCTCAAGGGTTAATATGAATATTAGCAGGCCTGCTCTGGCTTGCAGGTGTCTGTAATTGGGCCTTCCTGCCAACACTATCCTTATCTCTTTCAAGCCTGGATTCAAGAATATGGTAATTGGCTAATCATGAGAACCTGTGTTCAGTTGTGTAACCCGCTGGGAGGGGGTAAGCAGGAGTTGATATCATCTTCTGAAGGGTTCCATCAAGTGAGCTCCCTGATGGAGTTTGAGAGACCACCTAGCGGCAGATGTCTAAAGACTATAATTAAGCTATAGGCAAAAGGGAAACCATGCTAACTGTGGATAGCTGCATAGAGAACGCTTAAACCTCTAGCTTTGACTTTTGTATTCTAAGAAAGTGTGCCATCTCATACCAGGTATTGAAGTATTAGATAGAAAAATAGCTTTGTTGTTTTCTTGCTATTAAATTGCAGAGACTGTGTTGCATAGTGATATCCTGTCTTTTTAAAACATTTAATAAACCTTTATGTTTACAATGATCTGTTTATTTGTGTACACATAACTGCAAAGACCCACAGGCCTAGGCACTGCTCACTTGCCCAGGGGGGACCTAGACTTGGGTTCCTGACATAAATATACAGACATCTAAACCCACCAGCAGCATAAAGCTAAAACAGGAAAATTTAGAATGCTGCCAGTTCCAAAGGCCCTCTGTAATAAACAGGTTCTAAGATAATACTGATTGGCCAAAAGGGAGGGGCCCAAATGAACCTTTGGAGGCAAAGAATTTCCCAGTCTTGGGACAACAATAGAAAGGCTCTGTCCTGTGTTCCTGTTACTCTTATTTCTGTCAGCATAGGCTAACAAACAAAGACACTGCTAGCTCATCTTGAGTTAAGCATGTTCATATGTGTGGAGGTGAACTTCCAGGTACCTTGGTCCCAAGCCATCAAGGGCTTTGCAGTGGACCCAGAAGCAAATATGAAGGCAGTGCAGAAGCAAGCCAGTGCATTGGTCTTATATGCTTATCACAGCAAATTTCAGTCAAGAAACAAGGGGGTTGGACTAGATGACCCTGGAGGTACCTTCCAGCTCTATGATTCTAAGATCTTGGCCACTACACTTTTTATCAATTGAATTTCAGAGCATTCTTCTGGGCAGCTCCACATGGAGTGCAATCTAATCCGGACACTATCCCAGTTCTGAAAATTGTTGACGTCCCAGGGTAAATAAAGCAGTGATTCTAGTCTTGTGAACTGATCTCCCAAGCATATCTCCCATGTGACCCATATAATCTCCCATGTAAATCAGGTCTATCCTGTTACATCTACCCAGCTGTGAATTAAAACATATAATCCCCTATAGCAATAGGTGAGCTTGTCTAAAAATGTGTATCAGAATTGAGAATGTTGTCTCTGTTAATTTCTCTGGATAGGTTCATACAACTAGTAGCACCTTTAAAGCTGGCTTGCACCACATCTGTAGCCTGTGAATTTGAGGTTAACCGCAGCATCATCCCTTTTCTACTTCTTCAGATAACCAAGTGGCAGTAGTTGAATAATAACACAAACCATATGGATGAAGGCTACAGGCATTAATACCCCCACATAATCAAAGACTATATGTTAAGCCAAGACATTATCATGTGGTCTGTTGAGACCCATCTCTCAGGAACATAGAGTGCAATAAGCAAGTTATTAATGATTTCAAACTGTCTTGAACTTTCATAGACCTTTTGCATATCATGAGGACACGTGGCTTTGCTTTAAAACATCCCTGACAGGATTCTGCTAAGGAGTTAAATAGACATTTTCAATTTCCTTTTTGTGGCTGCATTCTTCTTAAGTTCTTTAGCAATGTTCTTCAGCCACATTCACTCCAAAACATGCAGGGCAATGCAGCATAGCATGTACTCACAAAAATCTTCTTGATGCCCATCAAAAGTCCCAGGCATCTTTTGAAAACTAACAGGTAGTTCTCTGCTCTTCCGTCCATCTTGCTGTTTTAAAATGTCCTTTCAGTACCTCCTCTCACCAGGTGCTCTTCAAACCCTTGTGCACTGCTGTGCAGGAACAGGTGAAAGAATAAATACAAAAACCTGCATGTTGATCTTCTCATGGCTATTTGCCAGCAATTACAATAGTATTTGGCATTGGCACTGATTTGTTCATTTGTTCTTTATTAGGATCATTTGACCAGTAGCCAGTGTCATGAAGGTAATGGGAACAGCAGTGAAAGTAAATGTTCTGGGGATGCATGCATAGGATTGGACTGTCTCGCATTTTAGACATGGGTCCTTCCACAAAACGTTGGGAACAGAGAGTTTCTCTTCTTTTCAAAATGCAATGCAAAACCCTTGTTTTGATTATTCTGAAACCAGAATAATTTTATGGCAGCCTCTCACTGATATATGCAAACAAATAAACAGAATAATCTGTCACTCTGTACAAATTATGCTAGAGACCTCTGTCTTCTCATACAATTCTAATTACAAGCAATACACATAATAATGGTTTTGCCACCACGCATAAATAACATCTACACCAGTTGAATAGTGACCTAATAGTCCTTGAAAGTACAAGTCTTTCTTTAGAATGATGCAGTCACCAGCTCATGATGCAGAGAGGTGTTTCAAATAGAAAACACAAAACAGACAGCATGGGCTCAAGAATATCTGCAGCGCAAACCGAAGGAGTGTCAATGGCATGCCTGGGTTGCTTTGCTGTTTCTTAATGCTTCATCAGGACGCTTTCCTTAGTGATGGGGCTCACCAAGCTCTGGTAAGATTCAAAATGATGTGTAGTCTACAAGTATATTCCAGACAGCTAGGTATCAGGCCCTGCCCCTGCCCCCACCTCTGCATGATCACAAAGTCATCTACAATGTCCGAATGTACAAAGAAAGTGCCACTGTTGTGTAGCAGTTGTTTTGGGAATGGAAAAGAGCTAACCCTGCACTATGAGCAATGCAACACTAAACAGCATTACACCCTTCTAAGTGTATTGAAGCTGTGCTTATCACTCATTTATGCCTGCTGCTCATTGTGCAGAGACTGTATCCCTGTTGCCTGAGTAACTATTAGGCTGAAACACTCCCATGGTATGCAAGCAGTTTCATTGCCCACCAATGCTGCACAGCAAGACTGCCATCCTGACCCAGCTGAGCTCTCATGGCATATATTTATTCACAACTAGCTGGGACAGGATGCGAAAGCTGACATGCATCCCAGTGAAAGTAAAATGGTGCAGAGGAATGACATCTGCATCCAGCTTTGCATCTAAATGTGATGGTGTCCTTGTGCCCTTCATTGCTTTCAGTGGAATGTGCATTTGGATACATATCTGAATACACCTGCCACCTCTACATTCTTCCCCATTGGGTTAACTATGATTGGACTGGATCAGGAGCCAAGTGCTTTAGCACAGTTGTCAGGGCGAGATGATAGGGGCGTATTGCCTCTTCCCACTGACCACCCCCCCATAACAATTTTGCATACTTTCACAAAAAGGTATTATAGTCACCAAAAGGCATGTCTCTGTCGCGCGGTGCGTGTGGTTGAGTCAGTCTTCACCAGCCTAAACCCAGTTATGCCCTGCTAAGATTTAACTGTAGCAAACCACACTTACACAGTTCTGTGGTTAACTATGTACAGTGTTTATTATCCAATAGAAATACAGCTCACCGTCAAAGTGCTTCGCAATACATGCAATCAAATAGAAGGAAAAATACATACAGTCTACAATCACTTATATACAGTGGCCAGCCAATCAGCTTGCTGCTGAGTCACTGTGACATTGCTTTGCTCAGCTCCAGTCTGAACCGGGTAGCTCTGGTTCCTGTGACTGTCAAACATCTGTCAGATAGATTGGCACGATCACTTATTCTGAAGCCTTACTTATGTCAACAGTCTCATGGTGGGAAAGTGAAAATGTTAGTGAAATTCATGCGTACCCACCCTATTTTAACTCAGGATTAACTAATATTAGGGCTGCCTGCTTTAATTGACTTAATTAGCACAGCACCATAGAGCTATTACTTTGGCCAGCTAGTAGCCAGCCATTGTTTGTGGTTGCCTGTGACCCATTTCCTCCCCATGCCAGAAGACCCAGGGAAAGGGAATGTTTTGTTCATTTGATGCTGGACAAGTGGAGGCATTGGAGGATGTGATGAGATGCACTTAGACTACTCTTTCTTTTTCCAAGTTCTAGCACAAAGTGTAAGAAAAGGCCTTTTCTTTCCTCTGAATCCTCTGCACACAGTAGAAGATTTCGCATTTTGGTATCTGAAGAAGTGAGCAGTGACTCATGAAAGCTCATATCCTGCCACAGATTTTGTTAGTCTTTAAGATGCTACTAGACTCTTACCCTTTTCTACTGCTAGAGGATTACGGTGAGGGATTGGGTCTCATTTTAATGCTTTCAGAGTTTTTACAGGAATCAGAATGATTACAGATCTTTCACACAGCTTCTACCTTCTGAGAATAGTTTCAGAGGGTAGCCGTGTTGGTCTCCAGTAGAAAAGCTTGATTCGTGTCCAGTAGCACCTTAGAGACCAACAATAATAAAAGGACTCCATTTCTACTTGTGTCTGACGAGAGGAGCTTTGACTCTCGAAAGCTTATCCCTTGAAACTCTTCTTGGTCTCTCAGGTGCTACTGGTCTTGAATCTAACTGTACCTTCTGAGAAATCAGTGCAAAGTGGGAGGCTGATCCATCACCTTGATCATGTTCTTTGAAATTCACTGAAGAGTTCAGGGAAGAGACAGTGGGGGTGTTGTTGCTTAAGGTATTTTGCTGGCCCAAGCAGGAACTGTATGCTGGTTATCAAGGGTCTAAGCCAAGCCCCAGTAGTACTGCAGATACTTAGCATGGCTTTGTGTAGGTGGCTGAGGTCCAGGAGGTGGTGAAAGGCATAGACTATGGCCTCTTCGGTGTTCTCATCTTCCTCACTTGTGTGTTCTTGTTGCTTCAGGAGGGTGTGTGTGTTGGATATTGTAACTGCATGCAAGAGGATCTGGGAGGGAAAGGGTTAAGAGAATGTTCTCACTCGGATACACTTGGCAGTTGGTCCCACCTTCTCTTCAATTATATGTTGAGCATCTTTGGCCATTGCTTGCCTTCTGCTTCATCTTATGTAGGACCTCTCTTCTCTCTCTTACCTGGTCTTGGAGCTGTTAAGACATCAACCTTTTTGAAGTTAATCTGTTCACAATAAGTTAAATGTACCTACATGAATATGTCATGTAAGATGTGCTTCTATTTTTGTAAGTAAAATTTCTTTCTCTTGTTACCATTGGAGTCAGGTCATCTTTGTAATTTGTTTGAACAGCATTTTCCCCTTAACCAGGAAATGTGAAGTATCGGGGATACTACAAAAAAGCTTCTGTGTTTCCAAGGCAAATGATTTTTTTGTTTTACATTTAACCAATAGGGAGTTCTGTTCCTCATGTGTTTTGCTCACTCTAGTGGTTGATTTGATATTACATCACTTTTTATCTGGCATTAAAGCCTGCAGTTTAAATCCGTGGGGAGCTTTACCGGACATAAAATGATGTAATATGGAATCAACTACTAGAAATGAGCAAAACACATGCAGAACAGAGAAATACCCATGGCAACAGGAACACACAAGCAAGAAAAATGAGAATGCAGAAAAGCTTCATGGCTGTCACTTCCTCTAACATCATGGGCAGCTGAGAGAATAATATAGGCTTCCGGTTTTGGCGTTTGCCATGGCGTTCACTTCTCCTGATCCTCTGGGAGAGGACTGCCAGAGCCCACGGTGAGGAGGGGGTGCAATTGTCCGCACCACCCCTGGAGCCTCTGTAGGAGGCTCCTAGCCATGGAGCGCAAGAAGGCTCTTCCTCCAGCAACCTTGCCGGCGAAGGGGGGATTTCTCCATGCCCCGAAGGTCCCACCACGGAGCATCCCAAATGGGAATTAGAAGCGCACACCAGAGCAAGCGTTTGGTGCTTGAGCGATTTGCAAAGAAAAGCGGATCTAGCGTTGAAATATGAGTTGGAATTTAAACAAGAATCACTGAAAATTTAAGCGGAAAACCACCCTTTAAAAGCGGGGGGGGGGGACTCTCCCCCAATAAGAAAAAACTAAGCGAACTTCGTGTTCATGTAAAAAGGGCGGTGGATCATTGAAGCAAGAGAGACTGAAATTAAAAGCATTTAAGAATTTACCAAGCTGTGCCGGGAGAATCAGAGATTGTGATAACTTGGATAAAGTGTAAACAATCTCAAACATGGCACCCACGAGGAAGGAGAAGAAAGACGAAAAATTAAAACCAAAACGTATTGCCGAAACTGCTGTTCCAGCGAGTCCTGCCCCTAGACAGGACACAACTATGGAGTTACAAAAGATGCTGACGGAAGCATTATGACCCCTGCTGGAACAAATGACAGCACTGCATAGCAAATTTGACACACAGCAATTGCAATTGACTGAAATAGCCAAAAAAACAGATAAAACTGAACAAGAAGTAAAAGAAGTGGATTTGTTGTTGTTCAGTTGCACAGTCGAGTCTGACTCTTCGCGACCCCATGGACCAGATCACGCCAGGCCCTCCTGTCTTGCGCCGTCCTCTGAAGTTGGCTCAATTTCATGTTCATTGCATCGATGACACTGTCTAACCATCTCATCCTTTGTCGTCCTGGTCTTCTTTGACCTTCAATCTTTCCCAGCATCAGGGTCTTCTCCAGTGAGTGCTCCCTTCTCATTTGGTGGCCAAAGTATTTGAGCTTCAGTTTCATTATCTGGCCTTCCAGGGAACAGTCAGGGTTGATTTCTTTTAGGATTGACCGATTTGATCTTCTTGCAGTCCAAGGGACTCTCAAGAGTCTTCTCCAGCACCATAAGAAGTGGATACCAACACCAAAAAGCTTAAAAAACAACTACAGATGATGGAAAAAAAGAAATTGATGGGGGAGTCTCAACTGTTACAGCTACAAATGGAGAGAGCAAGCTATGTCTTAAGATTTCGAAGTGTTCCTGAAGAAAAATCCGAGAATCTGAAACAGACTATGTGTGATGCATTAGGACCTATGGCAGATATAAAAACAGATACTTTACAAAGCAAAATAGATACGATCTACAGATCGTATCCAGAATTTACAAGAAAAAATAATCTGCCCGGGGAAGTGATTATAAGATTCTCTAGAAGACAAGTGAGAGATCAAATTTTCAAAGTGACAAATGGATCTACCTTGAAGATCAAAGACAAAGAAATGAAAGTATTAAAGGACATCCCATTTGAAATAAGAAGGAAAAGGAGGAAATACAGAGACTTGGTGATATTTTTACAAAAGTAAAACATCCCCTACAGATGGTTAGTACCCAAAGGTACAATCTTCAAATTTATGGATGGGAAAGAAAAAATTGACTCTGTTGAAAAGGCACGAGAATTTATGCATCTACATAGTTGTCATCAGGAGAGGTTGAAGCTGAGAAAGAGGACAGCACCAAAGACAGTGAATAAGAAGGAGTAGCGGCATCTTCAGACGAGGACTCAGACTCTAAATTAGGGACAGCTGCCCTGAAGACAAGCTATCATTTGAGAAAGTCAAAGTATAAAAAATAAGATGTTATCACACTCTGAAAGCTCTTAAAATGTATTGTTATTTCTTATATTGCTTTTTAAGAAGTCAGAAGTAGAGGTGTTTAAAGTCGTATTATTAGTATAAATTGATTGTTAGATGACCACATTCAATGAATTTGAATTGAATTATGAGCTATAAGCTCATCTTGCTAAGCAGTCTGTATGACCACCATCTCTTGGGTTTTTAGTGGGTTTTCTTTACTGTCACCCATAGTATGTAGTTTCCTGCCCTGATTTCGTTGTAGTTTTTATAGTTTGTAGTTTATAGAAAATGCAAATTAAAAAATCCCCTTTGGGGGGCACACACAAAAAAAGAACAATATATATAAATTTAATGGAGGATACGCCTGATAATTAATAAACAAACAACTTTCTTCAAATAGAGAAAAGTAAAGCATACCTTATGATTGTGAATGTATCAAAGCACGGTTGGCTTTGGCTCTGTTTGTAACATATCCTGTAGAAATAATGTCATTTTCTACACAAAGGAACATTACAGAATGTTGTTTTATTTCTTAATTTCATTAAAGAGAAATTGTAGTGAATATTCTGTTAATGTTAGAGATGAAAACATCAGTATTTCCAAGGCCCCCATAGTAACCCGTAATCAAAGCAGAAGGTGATTTTAATCACAAATGTAAGGCTTGTCAGATAACAATACTGCACTAAGGTCTGCTGTCAGACCTGAGCACTAATATGGTTTGACAAAAATTCTAGATGTTAAGATTGCTGATGTGCAGTTCCCCTGCATCAGAGATGTAAAAGATTTTATCTCAAGGTCATGAGCACTTTTCGGGGAGGTTGAAATATGAACGACAAAATAATTCCATTTATTCTCAAAAAGTGTGTGTGTGTGTGCGTGTGTGTGTACGTACACTTCAAGTCTTTAAGTTCTTGCATGTAGATTGGAACTCTTTAATCTAAAGGCTGATGCATGCATCCCAGCTGCTATTTAGTGGCAGTTACTGTGTGGGAAGTAACTGGGAATCAACTTCAGCCTCATTGTGCGGAGACTGAATACTACTCAAATCTGGCCAGTTTTTTTTCACCACCACAAAAGCAGCTTCTTTCTGTTGCTGCCATAGAACCGTGGAATAAAGACACTAGACACATTAAGTGGATTTAACTAATTACTGGTCTGCAACTCCCAAAGGTCTTTTACACTTACCCTTCAGAATTTCAATGTGGGTGTTTATTACCTCATAGCTTAGATCTAGCAAAGGATTTCTACAGACAGAAGTGAGAGGTAATTTCTGCCAATTCTGCTCTCCCAGTGCTGATCTTGAGCCCCCCCTGCTCTTCCAGGCCTCTCTGCCCCTTCCTCCTTCCTCTGATGTCTCCACCCTGGTCCAAACCTTGAGCATATGTTCTGCTCTTTATTCATCACTTCCTGCCCTATGCATCCTATGCTGAAAAGACCCTGAAAATATCTTTAGCCCTGAATGTCTTTGGGATCAGTGACTCCAGTAGGCTCTAATTCTTATGCAGTGCTCTTCTCTTGAAAGTGCATCTGGTGCCTACACTGCTCTCTGCTAGACGCAAGGTCCATTCACTCAGGCTTTTAATTTAGGAGCCTTTTAACACCATTTTAATGTAGTAGTCTTGAGTTGGGGTACTAGTCAAGGTAGTCCTCTTTCTCCTCTTATTTTTGATCTATGTCTAGAACCTCTGGCTTGTGTTATCAGACTAAATAATATCCATGGCTTTGTACATAACTCTTTGGAATTTAAAAATATTTTTTATGCAGTTGATGTTCTATTGTTTGTTTCGGAACCTCAGTCTTCCGTTCCTGCATTAATTAATATGATTAATACATTTGAAGACTTCCCTGACTACTCAGTTAATCTGAGTTGATGCCATTGGGAGATAACATATCATAGAGTATATTTTGCTTGTGGACATTTTCAGGGGTGTCCAGACATCATTTCTTATCTTGGAATACTGATTTCTATAGATATTATGCAAATGATTGTGCTAAATTTCAACAAGCTGACTTGAACAAATGGGCAACCTTAAACTTGCCTTTTACCATATGTGGTGGTCCTGCAAAAAAAATTGCTATATTACCAGAGACAATGTTACTAGGAATTCTACCAGTGAACGCAGACAGAACTATAACTGCAGCAAGAGTAGTAATTGCAGCAACGTGGAAAACTGAAGACTGTCCAGCTCTTGAGAATTGGATAGATAAAATGCAAGAATATACTGTTATGGAAAAACAGACAAACCTCATTATTCAGAGACTGAAAGACAAATTTGAAAATAACTTGTTGAGTTTTCTTTGATTACTATAACCAGTCTTTGTAATTATGCAGTTTAATGGTTTATATTATATGATAGTTTCAGTATGAAATACTAAAGATGTTTTCTTCCATATGATTCTTATCAGAACAAACTTATGTTACAATTATATACAAAATTTTATGAGGTTATTTATGGTTTATCATATAACTGATAAGATTGATAAGATAGGATAAAATGTTAATATGTTATGAGAAAAGGGTGCAATGTTGAGTAGGTTGTTATAGTGTTTTTACAGTTATTATGTCATAGTTTTCCTAAAAATTTAAGTACTTGAATCAAGGATTGTCCTTTATATTTGCAAGTCCAGATGACTTCCCTGCTCCCTACCCCAAGCTGTTGGCTTGAACTGCAGAGAAAAGGAGAGAAATGAGCTCTTTCACCTCTCCCTTTTACAATGGGGATCTCAGAAGCATTGCTTCTGTCTCTATCACAATTACCATGTTTCCTGCTGCTATAGCGTTTCCAGCGATTCCTAGAGAGGCATGACATCATCCCCAGGTGTCCCTGGGAAGTGATGTATTGCCATCGTTCTGCTAATGTACCCCATATCCCCATCCCCCCACATTCCCACCAGTTGCCAGCCACTGGTAACTAGTTAGGCTTGCCAAGTCCCCCCGGGGGGTGGGAAAAACCCCGCCCCAGAGGCCCGTTCCCCGTCGCCAGCAGATTGGGCCCCGGGGGGAACCCCACCCCGACGTGCACGTCACCCGGAAATGATGTGACTACGCCGGGCATACTGGGGGCGGGGCCACGGTCATCCAAGGGAAAACTCTATGGTTTTCCCTCGGATGGTTGTGGCCCCACCCCCAGCATACCCGGCGGCATCACGTCACTTCCGGGTGACGTGTGTGCGGCGCGTGCGCGCTTTGCATTCCCCCGCTCCGGCGAAATTTTGACTTGGCAACCCTATAACTAGTCCCCACTCAGTTTGGAAGGGAGGGAACAGACTCCCTTACACAGTGGCTCACACTGTGTGTTGAACAGGGGATATTTGACTTTTGAACAGATTTGCGGAAAAAATCATGGCATTCCTAGAGATTACATTGTCTGAATCATGTTTTTAAAAGATCCAGGATTGTGGCCTAAAAACATTTTATCTGTTGTCCTTACTTCTGAAGAAAATGTGGATGCTAACAAACTCAATGCCAAAAGATGTTGGTGGGCATAGTTTTGCTGCACTTTTCAAATATCCAGCTTTCAACAATAGAGAAAAGTTCACAAGACTGGCTTATTTAGAGTGCTACAAGCCAAGCACTGTACATTTTGAGCCTGAGGAATAATTTCTACCATCTCTGAAAATGAATGAACCTTTATTCAGAATGTTTTTGATGTTATCTGTGAATTACTGCACAGATTCCAAGCAAACAATAACATTTGTTTGAGTCCTAAAACACGTGATTCTAGAGCCTTAGGAACTGGAAGAGCTTCACAAACATCATTCTGAGAATTTTCCTTCGGGGGGGGGGGGGAAATCTTAAAAGTTTACCATTATAGAAGAGCATGAACTACACCCACATTAAATTAATTTACATAACTTTTTACAAAAACCTACAATTAATTTTCAGTAAAATGTCATTTTTTGTGTGCACTGCCAGTGATCGTAGCAGATATGAGTGTGCAGTTCTTTTTTAACTAGTATTTTTTGGATTGGGTCTATTGGACCCAGAAAAAAGATCAGGTTTTTTGGGGACTGCTGGATAGCTGAAGGTAAAAGGTGTTTAAAGGGATTGCACTCCCTTTAAATACCTTCCGGCTGGGTGAACTCGCTGCCAGTTTGGTGTAGTGGTTAAGTGCACGGGTGCTAATCTGGGAGAACCAGGTTTGATTCACCACTCCTCCACTTCCAGCTCTTGGGCCATAGTTGGGCAAGCCATAGTTTTGTCAAAGCTGTTCTTGAAAGAGCAGTTCTCCCTCTGAGGTGGAGGACATCTCCATGGGTTATTCCCATCATTCCTTTAGGAAGGCAGGAAACACTTTTCCCCCTTCCTCTTGGTGCCTTCGGAATAGCCCAGCCCCTCAGTTCTATTCCTGCCAGGGTGTAGCAGCTAGGGTCAAGGCTCTGCCTTTCTGACTTGCCTTTTTGGTCATCTTTAACCCTATTTATTTCAAATTCTCCTTGCTATTTCCCCTGATTCTATACTCTCCTGAACCTTTCCCTCTCTTTCTGTACTCTTTGATGAGAGTCAACAGTCTGCGAGGGAACTCACTCGTTATTGAGTGCTGCCGAGTGTTTGAGATGGCGGCGGCAGCAGAAAACTCGGGCAGTTTCTCCTCATGTGAGGACAAAACATTTGCCGCCACCACAGCTGACTGTCGGGCCAACTTGCCTTAAGGGCTTGATTGTGCCACCCCAACAGACCCAGCAAAGGCGGCAGCGGCAGCGCAGCGCACTCAGAAGCACCATCGGGAGCCTGAAGACAAGGAGCCCGCCAAAATCGGCCAAGCGAAGACTAGCGGTGGCCATCTTGGATCGGTGGCACGGGGCCCCAGCGGCAACCTGATTCCTCTGCTGGGCGATCTCCAGACTGAAGGAGTCAGTAAGACCCCCGATGTGCATCTCCCCAGGCCGGATCCACCCCATGGGGGGCTCTCTGATATTGAGCTAACTCCTCAAACCTAAGGAAGGTGTTCAGGCAGGCTATGCAGCAGGAGATGTCTTCCTTCTGCACCAAAATGGGGCCCAGCCCTCCCCATCCCAATATCCAGCACCCTGGCCCACCAAGGCAGCCCAGAGAGCACCCCCTGGCTCACATAGAAGACACAGGGGGGATCACTGGAAGGAGGATGATTCCTCGGTCTCCCTGGTTGAGGAAAGAGAGGAGGGAGAGTTCCTCTCAGAGAAAGAAGAGGAGGAAATGAAAATGCCTGAGCAATCCAGTAGATTCTTTAAGGCAGAGGACTATCGCTATTTCCTCACCAAGGTAATGAAAGTCTTACAGATTCAGGACGCTCCGGCTCCTGAAGAGCAAGGTCATGTTAGGCCATTTTAGGCCCAGATTTAAATCTCGTTCCAAGGGACTCTCTGAATTTTTCCCTCCAGAGGAACTTGTGGAGAATGGTGTTTTTCCATTTCCCGAATACTTTGAGAGACAACTGAGAATGGCATTGGACAGACCCACTGCGAATAGGCAGTTTCCGGCTTCAGTTAAAAAGTTGTATGCCTTGCCCTCCTATGTGAATGAGCTTTTACAGGTACCACCGGTTGATAGAGCCATGGCAGCCATTCAGTCTACAGGCCTGGTGTCTGAGGATGGCCATGGTTCCATACGTGACCCTATCAGTAAGAAGGTGGACGCTACACTCAAGAAAATCTATGAAGCTGTTACTATGATGGTGAGAGCTGCAGCCACTACATCCATAGCGTCCAGAGCATCGATCGTCTGGATCCGCAAGCTAATCCAGCTCTTACCCAAGAACAACAGGGGTCTCTTTGAAGGGGCGTCTCGCATCCTGAAGGGCACTTCCTTTTCTGCAGACGCCATGCTGGATATATTGACCTTCGTGTCCAGGGTCATGGCTTCCACGGCGGTAGCCAGGTGCCTACTTTGGCTACGGGCATGGCAAGCTGACTTTCAATCTAAATTGATGGTGTCGGTGTATCCCTTCCAAGGAGATTGGCTTTTTGGGGATGCCCTGGATATCATTTTAGTAGAGAAACAAGACAAAAAGAAGGCCATGCCTAGGAATTTTTGCTGGACAGAGAGACAGAATACGCACTCCTTTCGTTCGCAACATACATTACCCAGATTTCGACAGGACCAGAAGAAAAGCAGCCGGGGTTCATTTAGACCCTCCAATACAAGGGGGCCGTTCAACAGCAACAAGTTCCACAAGTCCTCATTTAACAAGTCCGACCGAGGGGACCGAGATCCCAAACCCAAACAGGAGTGATTACGCCTCTGTTCAGGTGAGGGCCTGCCTTCTCCTCCACTGTATATTCATAAGGATGTGATCTAGGTCAAACTTGAATGGCCTAGTGGTTTTCCCAACTTTCTCCAGTTTAAGCCTGAATTTTGCAATGAGTAGCTCATGATCTGAGCCACATTCAGCTCCAGGTCTTTATTTACTCACTATATAGAGCTTCTCCATCTTTGACTGCAAATGATATAATCAATCTGATTTCGGTGTTGCCCATCTGGTGATGTCCATGTGTAGAGTCGCCTCTTAGGTTGTTGGAAGAGGGTGTTTGCTATGACCAGCATGTTCTCTTGACAAAACTCTGTTAGCCTTTGCCCAGCTTCATTTTGATCTCCAAGGCCAAACTTGTCCGTTATTCTGGTTACCTTTTGACTTTCTACTTTAGCATTCCAGTCCCCTATGATGATAAGGACATCTTTGTGTGTGTGTTAGTTCTAGGAGGTGTTGTAGGTCTTCATAGAACCAGTCCACTTCAGCCTCTTCTGCATCAGTGGTTGGGGCATAGACTTGGATTACTGTGATGTTGAATGGTTTGCCTTGGATTCGGATCAAGATCATTCTGTCGTTTTTAAGATTGTATCCCATTGCTGCCTTTTTCACTCTCTTGTTGACTATAAAGGCCACACCATTTTTTCTATGGGATTCTTGGCCACAGTAGTAGATATAATGGCCTTCTGAGTTAAATGCACCCATTCCCGTCCACTCTAGTTCTATGTTCAGTCTTGCCATCTCATTTTTGACCACATCCAACTTACCTTGATACATAGATTTTTCATTCCAGGTTCCTATGCAGTATTGTTCTTTGCAACATTGGACGGTCTAAAATCCAGTCATTATAGGGTTAATGTGTGCTGTTGTTTAGACTGACCTGGAAGGGAACCTGGCACAGAGCCAATGGGAAGAAAGCTCGGGAAACTGAAGCCTATTTACTAACAGTCATTGGTTAATGCATTCAGGTGATTTCCTTCTAGGGGTCAAGAAGAAGAAGAATCTCCATTGTTGTAGACTGTGTGGTCAAAGTGTAAAGATGTAGTCTTAGGTGTCTTTGTTGTTTTGTAGATTTCCTATGAACCCTTTCATCAGAAATAAAGATTTTTACACAGAAGAAAATGCCTCCTCTCCAGTGAAGCAAAGATCCATTGCAATCTCTGAATCTATATACTAATACCGAACTGGCCCCGTCTGTGCGGATATCTAAATCCGCGCTCCGGGGCCAGTTGGGGGGCAGGGAGAGGTTTGTGCACACATGGGCCAGTCCCCACGTGTGCACAAAAATTCTGAATGTGGAAAAAAACATCGGGGGGATGTTTAAATCCCCCCAAAACTCACAGAGCCTCCCCTGCGCATGCGCAGGGGACGCTCTGCACCCAGCCTCTTCGCTGCCGCCACGGAGCCGGGCGGGGGCAGTGAGGTCCAGGCGGCTGCAAGCCGCCAGGACTCGCTTGGGGGGGAGGCTCACACGGGCAGGTAAGACCTCCGCCCCGAGGGGGTCCCTCCGGACCCGCTCCGACAACGCGGAGCCCGGAGAGTTCAGAGCCCCGCAGACGGAGCGGGAAGGGAACCGGAGCCCTCCGGGGGACACGCAGCCCCCCTCCCCTCTGGCCAAACTCCCCCGCCCAGGGCGCGCAAGGCAGGTCTGTCCCGCCCCGGGCTTCGAGGCGCGCTTCTGCCAAGAGGGACTATTTGCTCCCCCCCCCGCAACACTCCCATGGCCGGTGTTTTCTTGATGGGAAGGGAAACACCTCGGCAACCCGAGAAAGAGCAGCCCGCCCTATTTTGGCCTTTGCGGGAAGATTCATTGTGGCCGGCCCTGACTCAAGTTATCAGGTCCAGGTTGGGAAATTCCTGAAGATTTTGTGGTAAAATCTGGGGAGTGCAGGGTTTGGGGAGGGGACAGAAATCAGTCTACCCTCCAAAGCAGCCATTTTCTCCAGGAGACAGATCTCTGGAGTTCAGTTGTAAATCTGGGGGATCTCCAGGTCCCACCTGGAGGCTTAACAGTAGCCTCTGAGTGATTTGATACCACCTGACTTACATGACTTAACTAGGCCTGGCTGCTTGCTATTGTTCAACAGCAGCCACCCTATGAAAACCAGTGTACTTTAGCAGTTAGTGCTTCAGAGTAAGGTCTGCGGGACCCAGGTTGATATCCCCATCTTGTTATGGGAGCTCACTTGGTGATTTTGGACCAGTCACATACTTTCAGCCTAACCTACCTCACAGGGTTGTTGTGTGGATAAAAAGGTAGAGAATATAATAATGTAAGCTACTTTGGTCCCCACTGTGGAGAAAGACTGTAGTTTTTCTAGGTAGAGACTGTACCGGGGGTGGGGGATGGATAGCTGAAGACAGGGCAGATAAAGGTAAGTTGGCTGTTGGGTGGGAAGGGAATAGTGTTGCCAACTCCAAGTTGGGAAATTCCTGGATATTTGAGGGGTGCAGCCTGAGGAGGGGAGGGACCTCAGAAAGATATAATGGCATTGACTCCACCATCCAAAGCAGCCGTGTCGATAATGCCATTGACTCCACCATCCAAAGCAGTCGTTTCCTCCATGGGAACAAGCATTGCCAACCTCCAGGTGAGGGCTGGAGATCACCTGGAATTATAACTGATCTTCAGATGATAGAGATCAGTTCCCATTGGAGAAAATGGCCGCTTTAGAGGGTGGACTCTATGGCATTATACTCTGCTGAGGTCACTTCGCTCCCCAAACCTCATCCTCCCAAGGCTCCACCCCCAAATCTCCAGGAATTTCCCAACCTGGAGCTGGCATCCCTAAGGGGAACTGATCTCTGTAGTTGGGATATCTGTTGTGATTCCTGGGGAGCCACCTCTGCTACCGCTGCTGTGGGGGGAGGCAGGTGAAAGGCCAGGTGGATGATGTGCTAAGGTAGGAGGCAATATTTATGAAACAGTGGGGAGGCAGAAAAAGAGACAGTTATGAGGTGGTGAGGCAGAAAGAGAGAAAATGACAGGCATAGAGGAGAGAGAATAAGAAAAGTGGTAAGAGGGAGAAAGAGTTAGAGATTAAGTAGGAGAAGAAGAGATTGGATTTATACCCTGCCCTTCACTACCCGAAGGAGTCTCAGAGTAGTTTACAATCCCTTTCCCCTTCCGTCCCCACAACAGACACCCTGTGAGATAGGTGGTGCAGAGAGCTCTTTCAAGAACTTGTGAGAGAACAGCTCTGCAAGAACTTGTGACTGACCCAAGGTCACACCAGAAGCTGCATGTAGAAGAGTGGGGAATCAAACCCGGTTCTTCCCGATTAGAGTCCACGCTCCTAACCATTACACCAAACTGTCAGTTTTTTCCCCTCATGGCAACGTGGACCAACTAGCCCCTTGGTTCTCTGGATTACAATTATTTCTTTGTCATGGCATATTACAATAATGATAAAACAGAAGTATAATTAAAGTGTAAATAAGACTCACAAGAACATAAAGTAAAACCAATAACACAGTGGCTTGGAAATTTTTTTAAAAACATACCAAATGAGGGGGGGTGGGGAATACGTTCCCATGTCACTGCAATTCCACAGTTTTCAAACAATGCAGGAGCAAAGTATGCCAGATATTGGTAAACAGCTTAGGATGTTGTCCACAGAAGGTGGGAGTGGAGTTGCTGTTAGACTGTATTAGACTAATGGGTGCAGTGGTTATGAGAATTAGGTACTTGATCCTCTGCTGGAAAGCTAAATATTTATGAAGAACTGTGCTTGCACATAAAAGCTTATACCTTGAATAAAACTTTGTTAGTCTTAAAGGTGCCATTGGACTCAAATTTTGTTCTATCTCATAAATAGGATATAGTGTTTCAGTCAAACCATATCGTAAAAGTACAAGTACAGTAAAGGTGGTACCTATAATTATGTGGTGTAATTGGTGTTAATGGATTTTGCAATGTCACCTGCTGTGCATATGAATGACCCATTCCATTGTGGCAACCTTTTTAGTGGAACAGGAAATGTATAGGACTATAAAAAGACTTAACACCTCTGAGCATGCAAGCAAAAGATACCATTTATATTGGTGGCTCAGTGGCAGTTCTGCAAATTAAAAGAACAGACAAGTTGCATTAGTCTGCTAACAATGTATTAGAATAATTATAGAGCAATGAGTTAAGTGAATTTCAAGGGTTGGGGTTTTTTTGTGTTTTTTTGCAATGCTGTTTCAACAAAAGCATTAGGGACATGGCAGTTTTGGCTCAAAATCGGGGGCAGAGGAGTTTGATTTGAAGCCAAAGAACACAGTAATAAAACTGGGGACACAGGAAGCTTAAGGCTATTTGCAGAAGTCTGGGCTTCAGTCTCTAGCATGGTATGTAACTTGTTGGTCTTCTGAAAGCAAGAAAAGAAGCACAAATATTGTATATTATCACCTAAAGCTCAGTGCCTTGTCATTTCTGAGCTATTTTTCTTTCTTTATGCTGGGGTGGGTGGTTGGGCTGGGAACCAGCGGGGGGGGGGGAGAGATGAAAACAAGGAGAATGATGTTGAATCAATGGTGCGATGTCACTTCCAGCAGATACCTAGAAGTGACATCATAGCACCAATGTGAGGCTCTGTAGTTCAGACAAAAGTCTGTGGGTTTTACCATAGAGTTTCCTCTAAATCATAGACTGTCACTTTTGTCACATGACTTGTGGGTATTCACCAGAAGTGACATTGCCCCATCACTGCAATGCTGTCTGTCTGACTGATTCCCCCCATCCACCAAGCGGCAGGAGGCAACAAAGAGAGAGGCCAAGAAGAAAAAGGCTGAAGCGGGAGACCTGGTCTCCTTTGTGGGTAGATGGGTGGGTGAAGTTAATTAGTTTCAAGCTACTGATCCTGAATTGAGGGACATGAAGACTATGTGACAGAAGTGAGCAAGTGATAGAAATATTTGTCACTTTAGATGTATCCCTTCATTCCTAAAATGTTTTGGATCCCCATTTTCATTTATGTTTCCCCTCTGAAATGCTCACTTTCCCTATAGACACACATCAGCAGAATGTGAAAAATACAGAGAAGCAATTAAAGTTCATCAAGCTCCTTGTAATGAGATAACCAAAGAGTTGCATTACTGCATAAGTGATGTGCCTAGCTATTTTTTTAAGCCCCCCAAGGGGGGAATTTTTTATTTGCATTTCTATAAAACTACAACAGAAATTGGGGAGGGAAAATCTACAATCTATAGGAAAAAGTAAAGAAAACCTAACTAAAAACCCAAGAATGGAGATTATACAATGCCTAAAACATAGTTATTACTCTTATACATTTGCTTTCAAACATGAAGAGTGCCTGCCAATCATCGCTTCTGTTGACAAAACCTGCTTATCTGACTGAACAGAGAGTAGTTCCAAAGCTATAATGCAATAATTACAGCCCTTAAGAAAAGTTTAGCATCACC
>NW_015172002.1:2085467-2103346 GCF_001447785.1 Gekko japonicus | reverse complement strand
TCGCCATCTTTTGGGGATGTTTACATCAGCCGAGAAAGAATGCCAAAGTCTCTAAGGTCTGTTTAAACGCTCCGCTTTCTTTTAGAAAAACTCTCTGCTACAGTCCATCGCCACAGTTTGATCAGTCCCTCCCTCCTTGCTTTCGCATTTGCTTAAAACGTCGGGAGATAGGGTGTCCCCTCCCCCCCTTCGTTTGTACGCTTGTAGTGGAGGGACTTCACTTCTAGGCTTTAGTGTCTCGTTTCAACAACAACTCACTCATCAATCCTTGAATGGATCCAGCCAGGTCCTAAAATGGCCCCTGGGATCACGCCAGGCAGAGAAAATTGCTAAACCTCCAAATGCTTGTTCCGGTGGTCGCTTCTAGTCCAGTACTGGGAATCAGGGTAGGACCTTCAGGGCAGAGAGTAGCCCCCCTATACCGGCTACCAGCCAGAGGTAGGGGTCTTCAAAAACCCCTGGCTAGAAGCCCATTGCCTATGGGCTTCATGGGGGAGCGTGCACCATCACGCTCCCTCCTAATCCCCGATTCATGGCACACGTCTCTCGGAGGAACCCAGAGACGCTGCCATCGTTCAAAGCGCCAAAGACCGGAAGTCGTGATGTGCCTAGCTATTGATGTCTCCTTTCTGGTAACAGCCACAGCCATATTCTTCAAAAGCCAATGAATTGTGTTACATAATGAAGCTGTTTGCCCTCAGAGAAAGAATCTTCTGAGATTCTTTATTCAATGTTTAATATCTTACATAAATGAAGTATCGTTGCCAGGTTCAGCACAGTTACATGAATCTGGGCCTCCAGTCTCTGAATCCTGTGTACCAGATGCAGAAGAGCATTAATTTTTCTATTTAGTATATAATACTGATTGTTCTTCTCCCATCACTAACTGGACGCATGTCTGTTGCAAACAGTAAGAATATCATCAGATCTGTTTAACAGTTGCATTCCAAGCAGTGTTAACAGCTTTCTAATCCACTAAACTCTGCTGAGGATGGCACTGTAAAATGAATTGTTTTGTGTTGGCTTTCTACTTGGTATAAGTAGTATTGTGGGGCCATTATTTTCTTCGGTCTATGTGTGCTTACATGCATGTAACTGGTGAGTGTGCATGTAAAGTGTGTTCCTCTTCTTCATGCCACCACCCCAAATTAGGAACCCAGCTTCCCACGTTACTAATGGATTGGAGAAACACTGTTAAGGGCTGCCTCTGAGCAAATACAAAGAGCAGAATCTCCCAATTCCTGCAGTCCCTCTCCAATGAATGTGTGTGTGGGCATGAAGAAGGATCTAAAGTCATGTGAGAAGGAGTTCGACTCTCAGTCTGGCTGCTCTCTTATACAGGAAAAGACTTTATTAGTACAGATTAAGCTAGAGAACAGACAGGGGAAAATAGCTATCACAGGGGCTGGTTACAGATCTAATGAAAAGGACAGGAAAAAATAGACTATTAAACTTAAACTTAACAATACAGAAGGCATCCCCTGTGGATGTCTGTGGAACAACAACAGCTATCCATCTTGCCCTCCCTGGTAGGCAAATGGTTATCAGTTTGCGGAAATACATCTTCTGCTCTCCTGATCTATTTGTGCACTTTATGGCTATTTTCCCTGGGAAAATAAGCAGCTGTCAGGATCCCAGGAACCTCCCCTATGTGCTTTAAAGCACTGGGCATCACCAAATCACAACGAGGCCTAATTGATTTTCCTAGCTTTTATAATAGTTTAGGCTCTTATACCATGGCAAATGTATTTATTTACTTTATTTACAGTCCTCCTTTCTTGCTGTGACACAAGGCGGATTTTGTTGTTGTTCAGTCGCACAGTCGAGTCCGACTCTTTGCGACCCCATGGACCAGATCACGCCAGGCCCTATTGTCTTCCGCCATCCTCTGAAGTTGGCTCAATTTCATGTTCGTTGCATCTATGACACTGTCTAACCATCTCATCCTTTGCCGTCCCCGCCTTCTTTGACCTTCAATCTTTCCCAGCATCAGGGTCTTCTCCAGTGAGTGCTCCCTTCTCATTTGGTGGCCAAAGTATTTGAGCTTCAGTTTCATTATCTGGCCTTCCAGGGAACAGTCAGGGTTGATTTCTTTGAGGATTGACTGATTTGTTCTTCTTGCAGTCCAAGGGACTCTCAAGAGTCTCCTCCAGCACCATAGTTCAAAAGAATCTATTCTTCGGCGCTCGGCCTTCCTTATAGTCCAACTCTCACAGCCATACATGACTACTGGGAATACCATTGCTTTGACCATGCGGACTTTTGTTGGCAGGGTGATGTCTCTACTTTTTATCATGCTGTTTAGGTTCGCCATCACTTTCCTCCCAAGGAAATCTTTTAATTTCATGGCTGCTGTCACAGTCTGCGGTGATCTGGGATCCCAGGAACGTGAAGTCTGTCACTACTTCCACGACTTCCCCTTCTATTTGCCAAGGAGTGATGGGGCCGGATGCCATGATCTTAGTTTTTTTGATGTTGAGCTTCAAGCCCACTTTTGCGCTCTCCTCTTTTACCCTGAGCAAGAGGCTCTTTAGGTCCTCTTCACTTTCTGCCATTAGAGTGGTATCGTCTGCATATCTGAGGTTGTTGATCTTTTCCCCAGCAATCTTAATTCCCGCTTGTGATTCATCCAGGCCAGCATTTCGCATGATGTACTCTGCATATATATTAAATAAGCAAGGTGACAGTATACATCCTTGTCGTACTCCTTTTCCTATGCTGAACCAATCAGTTGTTCCGTTTGTGAGGTGGTCTGGTACTCCCATCTCTTTAAGGACCTGCCATAGTTTGTTGTGATCCACACAGTCAAAGGCTTTAGCATAGTCAATGAAGCAGAAGTAGATGTTTTTCTGGTACTCGCTTGCTTTCTCCATAATCCAGCGAATGTTGGCAATTTGATCTCTAGTTCCTCTACCTCTTCGAAACCCAGCTTGTACTTCTGGCAGTTCTCTATCAACGTACTGTTGAAGCCTAGCTTGTAGGATCTTGAGCATGACCTTGCTAGCGTGTGATATGAGTGCAATTGTGCGAAAGTTTGAAGATTCCTTGGCATTGCCCTTCTTTGGGATTGGAATGTATACTGACCTTTTCCAATCCTATGGCCATTGTTGCGTTTTCCAAATTTGCTGGCAAATTGAGTGCAGCACTTTAACAGCATCACCTTTTAAGACTTTGAATAGCTCAGCTGGGGTACCATCACCTCCGCTAGCTTTGTTGTTAGTAATTTAGTTAGTAAATTAGTTGTTAGTAAGGTAGATTACATAGTTATAAAAACAATGTAATAAAGACACTATAACACATACAATCATTAATACTGGATTACAATGTTATTTATTTACATCATTTATATACTACCTTTCTGGGGACCCAGAGTGGCTTACATCATTGTCCTCTTCTCCATTTTATTCTCACAACAGCCCTGTGAGATAGGCTAAGGTGAGATTGTGTGGCTGGCCCAAGGTCACCCAGTGGCGATTCAGACCTGGGTCTCCTAGATCCTAGTCCAATATTTTAACCACTATATAAAAAATAGTATATTAAATACAATAAACTATGGTCCCATTCCCTTTACAAAAATGTCCTCCTGAACAATTCCATTTTACATATTCTACAGAATGAAAAGGTCTACACCTTTTTATTCTATAGAATTGTAAAGTGGAATTGTGTAAAACTAACACCTGAAATTTGACCAGCACTGCTGCATTAAATGTGTACATACTTCCATATGACTGTTGCGGGCATCCAGTGAATAATGTTAATACTCTGCATACGCTAACCACCCATGCAGCAGCACTTTCGGGGCTTTAAAATGTTTTCCAGTTATTAAAATTGTTGCATATAAGGATAAGGATCCATAGGTCCTTTTAATGAAGAAAGAAAATGTTTTCCATACTTAGCAAGTGAACTATCTTGCTTCATTTTAAATTTCTTTTAAGAGTGAAATACATCAAAAGTTGCTTGGAATCGAATCCAGTAAATTTCTTTATTCCACATTTTTTAATGAGATTAGGAGCAGCTGCTGCAATTAGAAAGTAGGAAAATGGACCAAGCACAATTTCCAAGGCAGGGAGATTCACTCACCATTCTAACTGCATCATTATCATACTGCTGATACTAGATCACATTACAGATCTTTGCCATTGCTTTGCAAAAATCCTGGACTTTACACAGCCTGACAGTACAATCCTAAACAGAATGACACCTTCCAAGTGTGTTGAAGTCAATGCATTTGAATGTAACTCTGTTTAGGAATGTACTTTGAGTGTATTAAAAGAAATTTGGATCCAAGCCTTCCAGATACAAATCTAGCACACTGTCTACCCTACCATATTGGCTGTTTAGAATGTATTTCAGTAGTTATCTGTCACATTTAAGAGTAGCCTGACATAAAATGATATTGTTTCCTTCAGCTCAGACAGTGCACGATGGACATGATATAATAGGATGCCTACACTCATTTTTCTATATTAAATTCTTAAAGCAATGAAACCACTGACAATGACAGAAAGGGGCAGTGGATATTTTTAGCGTAATATTGTCTGCTCAGAAGAGGACTGGATAACATGGGGGATAAAATGTCAAAAGTAGGCAATCCTCTGAATATGTTAATATTCCTCTGTAATTTGCTCGGTGGAAGAATAAAATCTATCATGGGTGGGCAGCAAATCTGCTCAGGTGTGGGAAGCCTAAATTTAGTGTAATAGCAGTTCAGCCAGGTATTACTTCTGCCAGCTCCATAGATGGAAAAATAACTTTTAACTCTTTGTTTTACAAAAAAATGTAATAGGAATATCATCAGCATACATACAGCTAGAATTAATAAATAGCTAATACGGTTTCATTCTACCTGGGCTGCCAGTTGTTCATGCTTAACATCCTTGAAGGAACAGTTTAGATGCAGCACCAGTATGGAAAACAAGGGTTGGTATGCAGAGCAGATGAAATATCCAAGAGCCTCTGTGATTGAGCCCCACCTAATGGGTGCATTCAGAGGGGCATTTAAGCCGGTATAGATGCCAGTTAGAATCGGAGTACTTACACTCCATCACACACGAACATCTGCCTTCCATCCCTAACCCTCACAAACACCCTTTAAACCGGTGTATTCTGCTACTAGGTCCCCAAGTGGTGGTATCCTGAGTGCACTAAAAAAACCCGCTGACTCGCGCTGTTGCGTGTCAGTAGTGTGAACGGGCATATCGTGATGTGCTGCGCAGTCAGGAGGTGAGTGTGATCACATTTCTTCCGGATCAAGTTTATGCTGGCTTAAATGGCCCATCTGAACGCACCCAATTAGTGGCAAGTCTTTAACAGGTGCAGGAGTGTTGTGGGATGAATTCCACTTCTGGAATAAGTACTAACTAGCCCAGGGTCAATCAGTCAAGCTTGGACAGATGAGAGCCTTAAATACCAGTTGACAGTTTTCTACCTTGTTTACTGGACCACTCCCCTGAACCCAGCTAGAGCTCAGATGGGGCAAGCAGGTGTGAGGCATAGTAAGCCTGCACCCTCTCATCTCACTTACTTCCACCATGCTAGGTGTAGTGGGGTGTTCCTTGAAGGCAGATCAGTCCGCTTGTTAATATCTCACATTCTTTCTGTCATCTTGATCAAATGTAGATTGGTAAGCTCTCCACTCCATCTAAGACAGGCATACCCTGATCCTTAAGAACTGCTTTAAGAACTGTTGACAACTTTTCTGAGGCAATTGGAGTTGCATGCTTTAAGAAGCATGCAAATTGAGCGCATTGACCCCAACATGCCTTACTTCAAGCTGGTAAACAGGCTTGAATTATGTCTTTCATGCAAAGGCTTCACATCTGCTGTTTGACAATTTGGGTACTTTATTTTGGCTATGGAAGATGATAATGCATGGTATTAAATGATGCATGAAATGACCTGTCAAACTGCATTATGTGGTGCAGGAAAACATGCAAAAGGGAAAAAAACCAGGAAGAAAAAGACTATTAATAGAACACTTTATATTCGTTGGGAAGTCTATTCATAGTGAGGGGCTTTGTTAAGGCGTGTGAATTCAGCAACTGCAACATTAAAGTAAAGAATGATTGGTGTCATTTCCTCTACTAATTCATCACAATAACTAATAGCTATGCAACTGTGCTTTTTAAATGTGTCATTTCTCACAAATGCATCCCTGCCAAAGCTCAAGCTCCATGCTGAGGAGGTAATATAATAAGACTGATTGAAGTTTCCTGTAGTTAACATCACCGTGTAATTGACTAGATCAGCCTGATCCTCCCCAAGTGATTTGGTTGGGTAACAACCCAAAATACTCATATAAAACTTATTCATTGTTAAATACTATATGAACATAAAATATAGTATTTTACATTTTGCCTCTCTGTCCCAAAGAAGGGACATTGTGTGAATTATGTTCATTGCTGAAATAACGGAAATACCAAGTTCAGTTCATATGACACACAAAACCACGGTTTAATTAAATACTCTCCAGTGAATGTTGTTGCATGGAACGCTAGTTAGTCAGAGTATGTCAGCCAGGATCTGAAGCCATGGCTTTAGCTGGGCCTAGTCTTAACTATAGGTTTGTGTGATGTATGAACAAGAATATCTAGGTTTAATCCTTGCTTGTTCCCAAGCACCGGTTCCAAATTGAAACCTTTCTCATCTTTTACTGGTAGCATTGCCAGCTCTGGGTTGGAAAATACCTAGAGATATGGAGGAGGATGGGGCTTGGGGAAGGGAGAGACTTCAATGTGATACATTATCAGCCAAGTATATTTTTCAAATACATTTTAACCAAAAGAATGAGAACTCTCTTAGTTTTTAAATCAATGTAAGACAGGTGATTGCAGAGGCAAACCAATTTAACAGGAGCAAGAGAACCTTCAGCAGTATGTGAGGATGGCGTGAGAACTGGCGTATTAGAAACATGTCCCGATTTTCATCTCTAAAGTGTTGGAAAGTATGCAAGAGACAAATCAGAGCCCTCTAAGCAATATTAACAGCAGGCACCAGGAAACATTTTGCAGATGAAATACATAGAATCGTTCCCAGGAGAATGTTTATACTTCCAGTCAACTGGTTAGGAAATTTGATAAGACAGAGGGAGATGAAGCACTCACTGGGGCACACAGAGAAATGTTTATGCAACTGATCTGTATGGATTGACAGTCCAAGATACAGCTTTAAAGTCAATCACATCACCAGTCATTATGCCCATGAAAACATACCAACTGATGTGCGTGGATATTGTTCTGCATTAGCACAAATACATTATACCCATACATGGTCTATCCTTATCTCTAGAGAAGGTCTCTCCATACATTAGTGGAGAATGTATAGGGGGCAAAAGCTCGTTTTATTGATCTCACTGTACTGGATTGCTATTTTTATCTTGTCAGTGGAGCTTTTTGTTGCTTGTTAGGTGCCTTTCATCTAAGGAGTGTTTCAAATAAATAAATGATTAAATGTGGCCTCTTTGGTTTTCATCACCTATCAACACCCTCATTTGCTGTTTGAAAATTTAATATTTTCTTTGATTAGCTTGCAAGTAGAACAGTTAATCTTTCCATTTCCCTTCTTCAGTGTTCTTATTTTAAAACATTAGCAAGATTCCCAGTGCAAAACTCCCTTTTCACTTGTACTACTTTGAAGGGCTTGGATCCAGAACTGAAGGTCCAAATATTGTCCCACACAGCAGCAAAAATATGACTCCAAATAAAACACAGCAGAGTGCAAACAGTGGACAAGACTGATCCTTAAATGTTACACTCTTTTGAAGGCATATTGATTCTCCCGAAGCCCCCTCCGCCCGGCAATACAGCATATATTCCAGTTGCTAGTGATTTAATTTTGTATTATTTTCCCTCACATTATTTTGAATTGATGTAGCCGTTCTCATGTAAGAATATGAAATGTTTTGCTAATATTACCAACGCGCAGGAAAACAATTCCTGAACAATGCAAGGATGAGACTGTGAGATATGATAGCTCTTGTTGTCTACCAGAGAGGACTAAATTTGCTGCTAGGCCCAGCTTCAGATCCATGGTCAGCCACAAAGCTCACTGGGCAACTTTGGGTCAGTATCTCAATCTAACCTACCACCTCCACCTCCTTGAAAGAAAGCCAGGATATCTAAAACGCGGGGAACGCGGGGGAACGCAGTTCCCCCGGGTGAGGTGTGGGGGGCGGGGCACATGACGAAGCCCCGCCCCCTGCTTCCGGCCGCCCCGCTTCCAGCTCTCATTCAGCCAGGAGGAGGCAGGAGAAGAGGGAGGGTAAGTTGCTTCCTCCCCGCCTCTCCCCACCCCTGCCTGCCTGGGGCCAGGGAGGGCCTTGGCGGGGCTTCCTCGAACTCCCGCTGGCCTTGCAGGTCCACCGCTGGGCCCCTGATGTCAGGGGGTGTGGCATATGCTAATGAGTTATGCTAATGAGTTCCCCTAGCTCTTTTTCTATGAAATGACCCCTGAAAAGGACTGATGTGGCATAGCTGCTGACAAATCAGGCAATTCCTGGTTTAAATCCTGCTTCTGTTGTCAACTTACTAAGCCTTTGGCAAGTCCGCCTCAGCACCATCATTGCTATATGGGAACATTAATACCGAAATACTCTTAAAGGATTGTTTCAGTGATTAGTAAAGGTAAAGGTTCCCTTGCTCGAAAGCCAGTTGAATCCAACTCTAGGGTTGCAGTGCTAATCTCCGTTTCAAAGCCGAAGAGCCAGCGCTGTCCAAAGACGTTTCTGTGGTCATGTGGCCATGGGAATGACTAAACACCAAGGTGCATGGAACGCTCTTACCTTCCCACCGAAGTGGTACCTATTTATCTACTTGCAATTTCTTGGTTTCGAACTGCTAGGTTGGCAGGAGCTGGAACTAGAGATGGGAGCTCACTCCATCATGCGGCACCCGGGTCTTGAACTGCTGAACTACTGACCTTCCACAGCCTGCAGTTCAGCATCTTAACCACTTGAGCCACCGCAGCTCCTTTTCAGTGATTACAGGAGTGCATATATAAAACATTCTGAACACTGTAAAGCAGAAGTCCCCACCTTTTGAGCCTGCATGCACCTTTGGAATTTTGAGAAGGGATGATGAATGCCAACCCAAAATGGCTTACATAGAAGGTGGAGCCAACCTAAAATGGCTTCTGCAGGAGGTGGAGCGAAATACAATACCTCCTTCCTTGCTTTGCAAAAGAGTAGCAAAAAGGGGAATAAAAAGAAATAAATAAAAAGGAAATCCCAAGGGAGGAGGGGAAAGAAAGAGATTGGGAAATAAAAAGTAAATAAAAAGTAATAAAGGAAGGAGGATAGGATGAAGGGAGAAAGAGAAGGAGGAATAGAACAAGAGAAAGCCGGAATGGGAAATGGAAGCACAATTCTAGCTGCTTACCAGTCCTTTGGATCCTCCAGTGACTGCAGTGCTGTTGCATCCATGGAAAACCATTTCACTTGAAGGGCACCAAATTGGGGAACTTTGCTCTAAAGCATTATACAGATGCTATATCCGTTCTATGTGTAAGTATTCAGTGCTGTCAAGTGCTGTCAATGGCAACCCTATGAATTAACATCCTATTGTTAATAGCCTTGCTCAGGTCTTGCAAACAGAGAGCCACGGCTTCTTTTATTGAGTCAATCCATCTCATGTTGGGTCTTCCTCTTTTCCTGCTGCCTTCAACTTTTCCTTATTGTCTTTTCTAGTGATTCTTATCTTCTCATAATGTGATTAAAGCACGACAGCCTCAGTTTCATCATTTTATCTTCTAGGGAGAGTTGAGGTTTGATTGGTCTAGCACACACTTATTTGTTCACGGTATCCATAAAACTTTCCTTGAACACCGCATTTCATATTAATCAACTTAATTCATCGATGGCTTTCTTCATTGTCCAGTTTTCACACCCATACATAGTAATGGGGAATACTATTGCATGAATTAACTTGATCTTAATTGCTAGTGACACATTCTTACTCTTAAGAATCTTTTCTAGCTCCTTTATGGCTGCCCTTCCCAGTCTCAATCTCCTTCTTATTTCTTGGTTTCTTTCTTCCTTTTGGTTGATGATTGAGCCAGGGAATAGAAAACCATTAACAATTTCCATTTCTTCACCCTCAGCCTTAAAATTCTGTAATTTCCCAATAGTCATTTTTTCTTCTTGATGTTCAGCTGTAATCCTGCTTTAGCAGTTGCTGTTTTAAACCTTCATTAGTATTTATAGTTAATTTTTAGTTTATAGTTTAAATTTATGGATCGCCCAATCCCTGAGTACACAGAGCTCTGGGCGATGAACAACAGTGGGATAAAATACATCATAGACATTGTTAAAATTATAATAAATAAATTACTCATTACGTTCATAAAAGCAATCCTCAGATGGTGTGTGAATTTATCTTGAGCCAGTTCTGGACTGTGTTGCCACCTCATGGGCAGGGGAAGGAGGAGGCAAGGAAGAAAGAAAGACGGGAGAGAGGAGGAGGGTGCCAGCCATGATAAAACCTGTTGCTGTCCTCAACCAAAAGCCTTGCAGGCCCTGCAGAATTCTATTAGATCCCGCAGGGCCCTGATGTCATTTGGCAGAGAGTTCCACCAGGTCGGAGCCAGGGCCAAGGACAGCTGGATATCTTCGGGGCCAGGGATCACCAGTAGGTTGTTCTCAGCAGAGTGCAACGCAGGCATTTCAAGTCTTCACTACTTTCTACGAGTAATGTGGTGTCATCTGTGTATCTCAATTTTTTTATTCTCTATTTTTTCTCTAGTTCCTTTTACCAGTTTTCACTCCACCTTCATCTAAATCTAATCCAATTTTCCTTATATGGTCTGCATACAGATTGATGAGATAGGGAGATAAAATACATCCTTTTCTGACACCTTTGCCAATTGGACCATTCTGTCCTAACAATAGCCTCTTGTCCAGAGTACATGTTGAACATCTAAACAGTCAGATACTGTGGCACACCTATTTCTTTTAAGACCAACCATAGCTTTTCATGTTCCACAATGTCAAAAGCTTTGCTGTAATCTATGAAACATAGTTGATATTCTCCTGAAATTCTCTCATATACTTCAGTAACCAATGTAAATTTGCAATATGATTTCTAGTACCTCTTCCTTTTCTGAATCCAGCTTGAGCATCTAGCATTTCTCATTCCATATATGGTAACAGTCTTTGTTGTAAGATCTTGAGCATCACTTTACTAGCGTGAGAAATTAATGCGATGGACAACTGTTGCTGTAGTGTTTGACGCTCCTTTTTTGGATTTGGAATGCAGCTTTACTGTTTCCATTCTGTGGGCCATTATTTTGTTTTCCATATTTGTTGGCATATTCTTGTTAAGATTTTGATGGACTCCATTTCAGTGGCTTGGAATAGCTCTATTGATATTCCATCTGCTCCTGCTCACTTCACTTTTTGAAACTGTAGAGTCTTCTTCAAAAGATTTTTCTTGGAAGGGATCTGTCATCCTTCCAATTGTTTTGTATAGTTCTTCAATGTATTGCTCCCATCTTTTCTTTATCCTGTCCTGTGCAATTAATGTATTTCCATGACGATTGTTCAGCATGCATAATTACTACAAATTTCTGTTTGATTTCTTGAATCTTGTGGAATAGATCTCTTGGTTCTCTTTTATTTTTTTACACAGGTGATTATAAGAGAGAAAGAGAGAGAGAGAGAGAGAGAGAGAGAGAGAGAGAGAGAGAGAGAGAGAGAGAGGATTTATACCCCGCCCTTCATTTGGAGTCTCAGAGTGGCTTACAAACTCCTTTCCTTTCCCCTCCCCACAACAGACACCCTGTGAGTTGGGTGGGGCTAAGAGAACTCTGACACACACTGCTCTTTCGGGAACAGCTGTGCCAGAGCTTGTTACTGACCCAAGGTCACATCAGCAGGTGCAAGTGGAGGAGTGGGGAATCAAACCCGGTTCTCACAGATTAGAGTCCGCACACTTAACCACTATACCAAACTGGCTCTCCTACTTCTCTTTGTTTCTATATTTGAGTTGCTGGAATGCTGCATTTAGACTTTTGATTCTGTTTCTGTCACCTTTTATGTTTGCTTCTCATATCTCTAGCAATTTTAAGAGTTTCATCAGTCGTTCATTGAGGCTTTTAATTTCTTTTGACCCCTGCTCAATATTAACAATTCATGGTCTGTACCACAGTAGGCTCCTGGTCTTGTTTTTGCAGAGAAAAGAGAGCTTCTCCATCTTCTGCTTCTGATTATGTAATCTTTTTGATTTCTATATTGGCCTTCCGATGATGTCCGTGTATACAGTCATCTGTTTGGTTACCTGAAACGTGTTCACAATGAACAAATTGTCGTCGTCGCAGAATTGTATGAGTCTGTCTCCTGCTTCATTTCATGCTCCTATCCCAAATCCCATAGTCTGTTCTGTAGAGTCGGTCTCGACTGTGCGACTGAACAACAACAACAACAACAAAAATAGATAAATGGGTAAAGAGCCTGAGCAATCCAGTGCTAAGCACTTTATGTCCTGCTGCTTCCAGTGAGATGGAGCTGCACCAATGTAAAGCTCAACCATTTAAATAATCAAAATTAAAACATGCTTCTGTTTGGTTGGATCTTGCCCCTCAAAAGGTCACTCAATGTGGAAAATAAGAAATGGGTTTGCTCCATGATATACACTGATATGAATCAGGGGAGGAGAAGGATTTCATTGGCTTATTGCTTTTTTAAGATAATGTGGTCCTAGGAGGGGTAGCAGGCAGTGTTTGGGGCACCTAGATCACAGGAGCTTGCAGCAAGTTGGGAGGTAGCCGTGTGTCCATCCTCCTCACCTCTGACCAAGAAACACTGAACGGGAACACATGAATCTGCCTTGTACTGAATCAGATCCTTGATCCATCAAGGTCAGTATTGTCTGCTCAGACTGGCAATGGCTCTTCAGTGTCTCTGGCAGTGGTGTTTCTCATCGCCTACTGCTCTGTCTTTTTAACTGGTAGTGCTGGGGGTTGAACCTGGGACCTTCTGCATGCTAAGTAGATGCTCTGCCATTGTGCCCCACTCCATACATCCCTGGGCAAAAAAAAATTCTTTCTTTATCACATGAACCATTATACAGCTGCTGTCCTGTTGCAGCCAAGAAGTTCTGCCACTTCTCCTGCACAGTACTCTGGCCGGTCAGTCTCTCACTCCATTTGCTGCCTCCCGTTCCTGTACACCACCTCTCTTAAGGCACAGCCCAGTAACTGGGCCCACCCCGGAGCCTGACCCTGCCTTCTCCTTGCTTTGCACAGCTGTTCTGGCACAGGCACAGGACTACAGAGACTGGCTGGCCATCCTCTTCACATGTTGTGGGTCCCTGGCAATATCTGACACATGTGTCTATCCTCACAACCCTCATTCCCTTGACTCCAGCACCCAGCATAAGTCTGCCCCACAACCCCAGGGTTGCCATGTTCTGGTCAGGCCCCTAGCCCTTTGGACAGGGCTAAGTCACAGATATCCTCTATGTCAAGACTTCCTGTTTTATCCCATTTTCACAGTACAGTACAAATGAAGAGCAGCCTGCAGTCATGAATGTGAGTCAGCAGGACTGAAAATAGACCCAAAACATTCTCAGACACATTTTCCATCTGGCATGGAGACAGTGAAGGAATACAGAAAGTGACAGCAAAGTCATTTCTAGAGCTAAAGACTGAACTGAAGAGTCCTCTTCACTAACTCTGTGATAGTGTATGTGGACAATGTGACATTATTCTTTGCTATGAGCTACAGTTTCACATTATTATACTAGACTGACCCAAAGCAAGTCACTCACATCCAGGTTTGCTTTCATTGCCCCAGATGTTCCTATTTTCAGTATTACTGGGTTCTTTTGTATTTTGAATGACATGGCTGATTTAATTTTTTATAATGTCTGACACTGTTAGCATCATGCAGGGGCAGATTTGGAAGCAGTAACAACCTTGGGGGAAAAACTTCAGAGTCTCATCCTTGCAGGCTTCTGGTAAAATTCAAGAGTAGGTCAAAGGTCATAGAACTAAAAAGTGCCCAATGGCAGCCAGAAATGCAGGGAGAGGGTAGCACCTTCCTTCCCTTGTGCAGAATCCAAAGTTGGGGTTTCATCTCACTCCATCTTTAAGAAGCTCAGGGCAGCAGAGTTCTCACCTCATTTTATTCTCTCAACAACACGTAAGCTAGGTTAGGATGACAGAGAGAGAAAGAGTAACTGGCAAGAGGTCATAAAATAAATAATGGCTGAAAGGGGGGTTGCATACTCAACATGTGATTTGTTGTTTTGACCCACTTGATTTATGTATTGATGCAATGATGTTGTACAATACACAACACCTCACCATTTTCAAAGGTGTTCGTTTGCTTCCCACCCCAAAGCTAGTCTACAGTTTTTAAGTGTAGTATAAATCACCAACCGAGTCGAGTGACGGTTGATACACAGATGGAGAATATACAGCTTCATTCAGAGAATGCCTGACCAAATTTGAAATCAGTTTGGTGTAGTGGTTAAGTGCGTGGACTGTAATCTGGGAGAACCGGGTTTGTAGTACTATATCACCTACAGTCATATGATTAACATTTTTAGAAAAAAGAATACAAAAGATTAAACATTAAATTTGGGTAACACTTTAACCAGAGCTGCAATTTAAACAATTATCTCAATTTCAGGATCTTTTCTTCTTGTGTTTCTTCAGTTTGAGCTGCTTGGGAGCAGCCTCTCCTTTCTCTGAGTCTGACATCTCTGAAGAGTTGGAACTAGTGCTTGTTGAATCCTGTGAGTAGGATTCTTCTTCATCATCTTCTTCTTCCTCCACACTTTGTTTTGAGTTCTATTTCTATTCGGTTTTAAAAATTGGTCCATGAATTTATTTGCTTTAAAAACAGAGTCAATTTTAATTTTTTTGTCTTCATATTTAAGGCTGAAACCTTCAGGAAATGCCCATCTGTAAGGTATTCCCTTTTTTGTAAACAGAGAGTAAGCTCTTTGTAGAATCTCCTTCGCTTCCTCACTTCAAAAGGTACATCTTTCAAAATGTTAACCGCTTCGTTTTTAATTTTCAAAGTCTTTACCATCATGTTCTTTAATACAAGTTCTCTGGTAGATCGTTTAGTAAATTTCAGGTAGACTTCACCTGGAAGTTTATTTTTCTTTATAAAATCTGGATAAGTCTGGTAGGCCAAGTCAATCGCATTTAATAAGTCTTCCTGTTTGTAATCCATTAATGATGCAAGAGCATCAGATAAAAGTTCCTTTAGGTTTTCATTTTTTTCTTCTGGAATCCCTTGAAAGCGCAACACATACGTAGATCTTTCCAGTTGAAGCTGTATTAATTGTGTTTTATCAGAAGATCTTTCTTTTTCCACTCCATCAACTTTTTTATTAATACTCTCAGTCTTTTTATCCATTTTTCTTATTGCTTTCTCTGTCTCGGTGGTTCTTTTATCCATTTGAGTGATTTGCTTTTGCACATTATACAGTTTAGAGTTGAGATTTGTAATTTGTTCCATTAGAGGGTGCAGTGCATTTGCTAATAATATAGAAAAGTCCGTAGTTACTTCCTGGTTCTGGGAGGGAGTCATTGGTTGGTTATTTCCGGTAAAGGTTTTTTTCTCCTGCGTCGTCTTCTGCCCTCTCCCTGTCATGTTGTCAACAAGAAGTAAGTTTTCCAAATTAAGATAAAAGTTTGATGATTTTATTCGGCTTCACTTTAGCTTGCAGCTTCTTAGTTCGTTTATACTCTCATACGTTTGTTTTCGCTTAAAGTCTTTTTATTCCCGTTTTAGGACCGCTTTTCAGGTTTTTACTGAGGGGGTCTTGAATCTTCCCTCCACCCACACTTAGCCTGTAGGGGCTTCTAGTTATAACCAAGGCTCATGTAGTCGCCCAAAAGAATGTGAACATGCACTTAACTCATGGTTTAGAGCCCTGGAGTTCTGTAGAAGCGTTTTTAAAGTTTTGATTGTGTCCGCTTGCTCCGGCAGTCATCTCTAAACGCCATATTGGCTCTTTGGCGACATAACCTTATGGGGAAAAGGGTGAGCCTCGATTCCTTGGCCGTCGCCTTGGAAGAGGCTCTCCTCAGCTCCTCAGGCTGGGGGTCTTCTGCAGAGACCCTGGGAGGGTCCGGACCAGTCCAGGACCCCTCCCGTCTGCCGAATCTTGGTGCGTCCCCCTCAGCGTGAGACGGGATGCATCCAAGCAGTGAAACGCTGAAACTGGAAGCCTCAATAAGAGCTGTTCTTGAAAAAAGAGCAGTTTCTGTCAGAGCTCTCTCAGCCTCACCTACCTCACAGGCTGTCTGTTGTGGGGAGGGGAAGGGAAAGGAGTTTGTAAGCCACTCTGAGACACCTTTGGGTAGTGAAGGGCGGGGTATAAATCCAATCTCTTATCTTCTTCTTCTGAACAGATAAACTGAAATAATATACTATCCATGAATATTAATGAAAAACTAGTTAATTTTGGAAAATACTGTGCTAAAATGGATCCATGCAGATCTCATTGTTAAGACCTAGGCACTCCTGAATGTGAGCCCTGCCACTGTGCATAGTTGTTTCCTATGCCTCCTTATCTAGTTCACTGAACCAGGCACAGCAAACTACTTGTCTCATGTACCTTAGCAAGAAATTGTCTTGAGCATGTTCAGGAGCATTTAGTCCCTGAGGCCTTTTAGACCTCTCCTGTTTCCAAGCTCTCCTCACCAGTGTTCCCCCTCCTTTACAAAAATAAGTTTACTTGCTAAGGTAGAAGAACTGGCTGGCTGGCTGCCTCACCAAACCATTTAGAAGAAGGCCCAAGCAGCAGTTTGGGTTTGGCTCATAATGGGCTATGGGTTTCTCAATCAGTGGAGTTTGTATTTGAACACTCCATTTATGAAATGTACTGCCATCGTAAGCTGATAGTCCTATGAGCTAAACTCAAATGCTCCTGAAAGAGAACCTCAATCTGTGCTCCAAATTGAAGTGCTTTTTCTTGTTTCGTTAAAAGGATTGCTAAAAGTTGGATGGAGACTGAGATTTTTTTCCATTTTGTCTGAACAACTCAATGCCATTTGCAAGCATTAATGAATTGTTTCATTACTCCCTCCACTTGTTTAGTTTTTTAATCTTGTAAACAGATGGTTGAGAAATCCTTGGTGAATTAATTTTTATCTGAATTCAAATAGTGTCAAATAGAATTAGGGATAGATCGTTTAGGTGGCTGTTAGCCTTTTTATAAACATTTTTTCATATTGAACCTGCAAAGCTCACTATTTCCTGTTATATTTGCTATTCATAAGAAGAGCCCTTAGCTCTGTGGAATCAAACCAAGTAATCCATTTAGTCCAGCATCTTGTTTCCCGGTGGCCAAGCAGATGCCTCCAGGACTACCACAAACAGGATATAAAGCCAACAGATCTTGCTAGGATTGCTGGCAACATCTAGGACATGGGTGGGGGGAGACTTACCAAAGCAGCATGCCACAATATCTCAACATCACTCCTGGCTGTGTAACTGGAAGTGACGGCACTGCATTGCATGATGCTCTAGGATTTTCCCCACACTCCATTATAAAAGGGGAACCCCAGAGTGTCCCATATGCAGTGACATCACTTCTAGTTATGCTGCCAGAAGTGACATTACAGGATACCACTCTCACATTTTTCCACCATTGCACTATCAAGCAGCAGTGGGGGACCAAGGCAGAGGGCAGGAGGCTGTCTGCAAAAGATGTCAAACTGGCTGCCTGTTTGTTTAGCTTGGAGAGGAGATGACTGAGAGGTGATATGGTAACCATCTTCAAGTTCTTGAAAGGCTGTCATTTAGAGGATGGTGTCAAGTTGTTTTCTATTGCCCCAGAAGGTCAGACGAAAACCAACGGGTTGAAATTAAATCAGAAGAGTTTTCAGCTAAACATTAGGAAGAACTTCCTGACAGAGCGGTT
>NW_015172002.1:2061761-2085451 GCF_001447785.1 Gekko japonicus | reverse complement strand
TACAGAGCCGTTCCTCAGTGGAACAGGCTTCCTCAGGAAATGGTGGGCTCTTCTTTGGAGGTTTTCAAACAGAGGCTAGATAACCATCTGACAGCAATTCTGTTTGTGGGAACTTAGGCAGATCATGAGAGGGAGGGTAGGAAGGGTTGTCTCAGTGCTTAGTTCTTGTGGCCCTTTTTCACATGCCCAGGGAAATGCTGATTGCCACTTTGAGGTCAGGAAGCAATCCTGGAGGTTTTTTGTCATCTTCTGGGCATGGAAGACTGGTCACTACGGGTGTGGAGGGGGAGGTATTTGTGAATTTCCTGCATTGTGCAGGGGGTTGGACTAGATGACCCTGGAGATCCCTTCCAACTCTATGATTCTATGATTCTACCTTACCCCTTACGAAATGTTGGAGCCCCCACACACACACACATACACTAGTAAGTAGTATTTATGGGCACACCGACAGTGAATTCCACAATTTAATCATGGTAGTATTTATGGGCACGCCGACAGTGAATTCCACAATTTAATCATGCATTAAGGAAAGAAATATGTCCTTTTGCCTGTCCTGAACACATTGCCCAACAACTTCATTGGCTGCTGAGCTCTAGTATTTTGAGGGAGGGAGAAAAACTTATCTATCCATTCTCTCCACCCCATGCAGAATTTTATGAATCTCTATCATGTTCCTCCTTAGTCACTTCCCCCCCCCTAAACGGAAAGGTCCCAGCCTCTTTAGCCTTTCTCATAGAAAACATGCTCTAACACTTATTATCTTGGTTGCCCACTTCTGTACTTTTTTCAACTCTGCAATATCCTTTTTGTGATACCATGACCAGAACTGTGCACCGTATTCCAAATGAGGTCACACCATAGCTCTATAAAGGAGCATTACAATATTGACCACTTTTTTTTTCCTCTTTCTTTCCTAAAAATTCCCAGTTTGTTGTCTTTTCCCCCCATTGCCGCTGCACACTGAGTCAACATTTTAATCAAGCTATCCATTAGGACCCCAAGATCTCTTTCCATCTGTCTCAGCTGATTCAGATCCCAGCAGGATATAAAGACTGGATTTTTGTTTCACTGAGCTGCCTACCACACTTTCTGCTTTTGCTCCTTCCGTGTACTGTGCAATCGTACATAAAGCTTTCACATCCCTGAACATCAGCCCAAATTTTTCAACTGAGGTAGTAAAATGTTGAGTAGTCTTATAAAGAGAGAGAGAGAGTGATGGAAATATATACGTAAAGGGTGTAACTTTGCTTAGGGTGGCACTGTAAATACGAGAAAGTATTAGGCCAATTTAGACTCACTTGAAGGGCCTTGGGCACTGATGGGAAGTTTAATGACCTTCACCCAAGGTAGTTGCGAGGGCAAATATGCTAACAACTGCTTTAAAAAGCATGCTAAAAATGTTACAGATGTTCATTATTCTTGTGTGTAAATACAAAAAGACAGTAGTGGGCTAATCAGTTATGTAACCTTATAAGATACAAGGCGAAGTTCCAGACAGTTATAAGGTTGTCACATGATGTACTGTGTCGCTTTGAAGTAGTGAGTCATCATCACCCACATGTCTCCAGAGATTGTATTTGGAGCAAAGCAATGACACTGTTTCAATTATGAACTTACTAGAAGGCAGTGATAAAATGTAATTATTGTAAACTGAAGTCTTTGGATAGGGCTTGAGGAACCACCAATGGAAATTCCCAGAAAAATATTGAAAGAGGCTTTGCAATGAGAAAATATGGGGTTTTAAAGGTTTTCTGCTCCCTCATTCATTTATCTACAGAAATTATCATCATCATCATCATCATCATTACTATTACTATTAATACAGAAGATGAAGCTTACATTTTTAAAAGGGTACACTTTTAGCAAGAAGATAAATATATACTTTGAGTGTGATTTATATGAATCATACTGGGTTGGTTTTTAAATTTCAGAATAGATGGGCATTTGGGATTAGTTTGGGGTCCCAGTGCATAAATTGGGTGATCCACAAACCATGTACTTTTGTTGAGCTTGTATGTTCTTAGTTTTGAGTCCAGTGGCACCTTTATGACCAACAAAAGTTTATTCCAGGAATGAGCTCATACCTTGAATAAATTTTTGTTGGTTTTTGAAGGTGCCACTGGACTCAAAATTTGTTCTACTGTTTCAGACTAACACGGCTGCCCACGTGGATCTATGTTCTTAGTTTGCTGATAGAAAGTTATTGGCCCACAGGGAAAGCCCCTGTGGAATACTGATTTCCTGTTGGATGAGCGCTACAATGGATGAGAGATTAATCTATGGGGATTTGAATAGTAGCAAGCCCTACCATTCACACATGGCCCGTTTGCTGATGGACATGAGTGAAATAATAAACAGAAAACTGTAACAGTTTAAGGGACAAAGAAGAAATCCCAAGGACCAGACTGAAGATGCTGTCTGGTTAGTCCATTGGCTATTTCCTTTGTATTCCACCAGTACTAACAGATGAGGTGAGGCAGAAAGCAGTACATAGTCCCTGTTGCTGAGAAGTGATCCAGTCAGTGGATCTCTTACAAAGGCACCCACAGGCATTGAAAAGCAGTAGCAGAGGCAGGGGGTGTGGTACAGCACCATGCAGGCATCTGGCTGTGGATTAGCTATCTCTTCTCTCTTCCCCCATTGCAGATGGCTTGCCTCTGTCCAAATGATTCAAATATATCTCCAGGTCTGTGCATTGCACATGTGGATTCTTGATGTGTTTGTTTTATGTTGATTCCATCTTGGGCAATACATATGTTCATGTCTTTGGAATATGAAAAATGAGTGACATGCACTCATACTTTTCTGACTCATTGGAGAACCAATGACATTTAATGTCAGATGCTGATTGAAGTCAATGGCCTTAGAAGATAAGGTCACACTGTAAATGTAATATTCTGTGTATATTTGTATTTGTATAAGCCATGTCTTATTTTGTGCAGTTCAGAAACCTGCACTTGATTCAACTGAAGTTGATTCAGTAAAATGTTTCCTTATTTGTCTCATATTTGATTTGTTTTGGATTATCTATTTGCTTGATCTATCTATTTGCTAGATTATCTATTTGCTTGTTCTTAGCTCCAGCAGCACTGTCGATTTGCTCCTTTTGATCGTAGTTCCTTGAAACAACTGAGAAATTGTTGAAATGGTACAAGAACTGATATCACTAAGTCTCTTTGGTCACTGGGTTTGCAAGAATAATATTGTTTTGTCTCTTGTTTGCCAGATAGAAGACATAATTACAAGAATGCAGGATGACAAAACAGGAGGAGTCCCCATCCGAACTGTCAAAAGCTTCCTGTCAAAAATCCCCAGTGTTGTCACAGGTATGTGTGATGCTTGAACTATGGTATGTTGCCATTAATGTTCCTAGCCCAGGAACTAAGATCACAGGGAGAGACCGTCTTAACTGTCCCATCAACCAAAGAAGCTCGTCTTATGGGTATATTAGAGACGGCCTTTTCAGTGGCAGTCCGATGATTATGGAACAACCTCCCCAGGGAAGTGTGCCTGGGCCCCTTACTCTCGATCTTTCAGAGGTAGCTGAAGAGCATTTTGTTCATGATGGCATTTGATTAGTTCTTCTGCCTACTGGCACTTGATTTCAACTAGTGGTCTTTATGTATTTTATTATTATTTACATTGGAAGCTGCCTTGAGCTCCTATAAGGTACAAAGACAGCTAATTCATGTTTTAAACAAGCAAACAGATAAATGATAGCAATTGATAGACAGATGTGTTTGTCCCAGTTTATCTGGATGTTCTGAGTGGGAGCTGTGAGACTTCTGGGTTCTGAGCAAGACTTCAAGGGTACTGATATGGAGCAGAGGTTGTTCAGCTGTGGGAACAGGTTGCATGCATACATTGGTTTATTTAGGCCCCGTTCACATGGAGCATTTGCCGCGCTAAAGATACGGATGATAGGCGGATTTTCCGGGTGCGATCACACCGCAACATCTGGGAAGTGTAGTGCACCCGTGGCTAACCCGTGGCTTCGTGCTGAAGATACGGAGTAAAAAACTAGTACTTACGATGTACTAGTTTCTGGAAAACACGGGGCAAGGGCAGGCATCTGATCGCGTCCCATCCTAGTCCCATCCTAAACTGGTTAGGTTTTTTTTTAAGTCTTCACAGGATGCACACAAACGATCATGCGCATGCTCACCTTTTGGTGAGAAAAAAATATTCCTGTTTGCCACGGAAGTGGCGCCTGGCAATTGCTGGTGTGATCGCGCAGCGCCGCTTCTTTGCCGTGCTGCAGGATAGCCATGAGATCAGCACCTCACGCCCTAACCACGGGACCTCGACGGGACGCGTGATCGGGCGGCCGCGTGTTATTTTGCTCCAGGGCAAACAGCCACGCTCCCCCCCCCCGCATTTTCCAGCCCGTGTGGCCGGGGCCTTAGATATTTATACCCCTCTTTTCTTCCCAATGGGACTCCAAAGCAACTTAAAACTTCTCTGCTCCTCTTTTTTCCTTGCAACAGGACCCCAGTGAAGTAGGTTAGCCTGAAAATGTGTGACTGGCCCAAGGACACTGGCCCAGTAAGTTTCATGGCAGAGTGGATATTTGAGTGTGTTGCATAGCCCAGCGGTTTAACTACTACATTGCTGGCTCTCAAAGCAGGGCTAGGTGCTATAGGAAGAGATACTGATAATATCTGTGATTTATTACCAAAGTGCCAGGTGAGCTGAATGGCTTGTCAAAACATGTAAATGTATATAGTTGTTGCGTTTTACAGTTACTTGGATGAGGTACTGTATTCTGCAATAAAACAGAACCTCCTCTGTCTAGCAACCCCCAATGTTGGCAATAGAAATAAATTATGCTAATCAAAGTTGCATAAGTATTACCCTCTTGGCGTGTGGCTGTCCAGTGTCTTATTTTTGACACTGTGAATTCATGTGGAATGCCACATAAAGAGGTCTAATAATTTAATTTAATTTAAACTCAGGTAATGTTCAGAGAATGAATTCCTAGTCAATTATACTCTACAAGCTTTCCTTGCAATTGAGTGAATGACCATGAAGAACTCTGTGTGCACATTGGAACCCCTGCATAGCCACAGAGCTGTTAAATCAGTACTTTTGCAGCTTTGCTGCCCATCCGCACCAGATAATTTAAGAGAAGGAAAGAAGCTCAAAATCAGTGTTTAAGACCATGTTTTGTGCTCTACAGCACAGTTGCAGTCATGAAGATTTTCAGCTCTCCTGTGACTTCAACTGCATCTGCAGTCCCGAGATACTATGTAATATCATAAGCAGTTTGCAAGATGAGGCTTTCTGTGAAGAGAGTCTTTTGCCAAGAATTGGTTCTGTTTTAAAAAAAACACAACAGTGATGTGAGTCTAATGGCATGTTGGCAAACTTTATATTTGAAAGTTCCTGGGGAAAAACAACTGCTTCATTTCATTTGAAAATGTATCTCATGAACTCAAGGGCAGAAGACACAAGTCAAGTTGAGTTGATGTGTATTTAGCCAAGAAGAGGGATTGCTGGTTTCCTTCTTTAATATTCATAGGCTTGATTAAGCAGTCAGTCTTGCTGTCGTCAGGAGAACAAAGTAAAAAACCAAGATCACTTGTAAGCTGATTATATTGATCCTCATGCAAGACTCTGGTATTCTGAAAACTGGCCTCTTGCATTCATGTAGAGCAGTAGCTGCAATAGGACTTTCCCACTTTTAGATTAATAAATATTCTGTTGCATATTTTGTTATGTAGAGACAAGATTATGCCTTTCATGTTCTGCTCCTGATGTGGATGAGCACTTCCCCCTCCGCACTGGATGTACTTATGTGGGAAAATGTGGTACTTCCTGCTAGCACATATGATTGCCACGCAGAAGGTGACTGTGTCACTGTCACACATGGTATCCTCCATGCTGTGTTTGCTACAGCTGGTGGAGAAGAAAGAGGATGAATGTATGTGCATTCCAAATTGCTCTTTGTGTGTGTGTGTGGGGGGAGCAACCAAACAGCCCTCATTATTCTTAAATTGAACATTTTGTAAATGGGCTCTTGATCCAAACAACTCTCAGACCCTCTGCAAAGTCAGAGCAGAGAGGTGGCATATAAATGCCCTAAATAATTAAAATATTAGTGAATCTTTGATTTGTACCTGATAGTAAACCCTGGCTGGAGTTGTTGGGTTGCAGCTTGGAGAACCTGCTAGGCCTTTAGCGCTTCCAAGATGCCAAGGAAGTTGAAGCTGTGGCCCTCCTGTCCTGTTTCCTGGGTCCCACTGATCACCCTGATCCTTTGGTTTTCCAGCTTTATCACTGGCTCTACTCCTGTGCATTTAACATGACCCTGAAATACAGACATTGAGCCACTGAAACATCTCCCTTTCTCTTAGTTCCATGACTAGGAAAACCTTCATCTGGTTGCCCACCTTCTTTTTGAAGCGTCTGTGAGGCAAATCAAGGTCCATCTGTCAGGGGAAGAAGGCAACCATTAATACTGAGAAGGAAGGACTGCAGTAGTCTGCAAAAGAGACAGCAGACTGTGTACCCTGCTTCAGGAATGAAGGCTGAATTTTTCTGAGTGTGGGAAGTTATATTTCCTGATAAAATCTAGGGTGAAAGCAAAACAAAGGCTCCGGTCACACGGGCAGGAAACTGCGGGGGGGGGAAGCATGGCTGTTTGCCCTGGGGCAAACTAATGCGCCGTTAAGCGATCAGACCTCCTGTGGAGGTTCTGTGGAGGTACCGTGGAGGTTCCGTGGGTAGGGAGAGGTGCCGATCACAGGACACGCCTGCGCGCAACGAAGAAGCGCGCGGTGCGGCAAACTGCTTTTCTTTTTTGTGTACATGACAAATGCGCATGCTCCGTTGGGTGCATGTGCGCATCCACGGAGACTTGGGGGGGACCCCTTTTTTGCAAGGGGACAGGGGTGGGCGCCGAATGCCACCGGAAACGCGATCAGACGCCTGCCCTTGCCCCACAGTTTCCGGAAACTAGTACCTCCGAGGTACTAGTTTTTTGCTGCGTGTTTTCGGCGGGAAGCCTCGGTTGTGCCACGGAAGCGCTACGCTTCCCAGATGTGCCGGTGAGATCGCGCCCGGAAACTCCGCCTGTCTTCCATCTCTCTTGCGTGGCTAATGTTTCGTGTGACCGCAGCCAAAAGCTTGCTTGTATGGAGAGCTTCTTGCTACTGTTGACCCAAGGTATAACAATAGAAGGGGGTTGTTTTGCTTTTCTTCCTTTAGCAAACTTTGTTTACGTAATATATCTCTAAGGCTCCTCCATCACTGGCACCAACCCCTGGCCTTCCCCAGGGTCTCCCCAGGACTCAAAATAGGAAGGGGGGCGCAGGGTTGCACCACCCAGATCCTCCCTCTTTTTCCTGGGGCAATGTTCTTCCAAAGTATGGCACACTTCTCCTTCCTACTCCTCCCTAGCCTGCTTGTGGAGCCACTGTTTATGCTTCCTCTGCACCCAGCCAATCAGCCCCACCCTTATGGCCTGAGCCATTATCTGGGCCAGGGGTTGGAGCACTACTCCTCCCAGTCTCTTGCTCCATCCTTACTGGCTCTCCCCCTTTCTCTCACTTGCCAGTTCCCGGTGGCCCATCCCAGGTGCTTGTGTGGCTGGGCTCCTCCTGTGCCCCACCCAGGCCATCACAGTTGGGCTTCTGCTGGCTGCCTCTGTGCTCACAAGCTGGCCCAGTGGCCTCTGATGCTTGCTCTTCTCCGGAATCTTTCTCTGTTGTGCTGGCATCAGGAGATGATGTTAGCAGCCAACTCCTAAAGCTCTGAAGTCCAGGTGGGATGTCGCAAGGCCCATGCACAGTAACTAGAGCAACCTGCTGCCCAGGCCCTGTCCTGTGATTTCTGGCTGAGCCAATGGTGGCTGCCTGAGGTATGAGGGAAATGGGTGGGTCCCACTCAGCTCCTGCAGCATTGGGAAAAGTCCTCAACTTTGCCAGAGGCACCTCGGAAGTCCTGACTTTGCTGCAGCCACCTCGGCTGAGGACAAGCCAGGCTTTCTGTACCAGGATTTTAGGACTTAGAATGAATATACATTGACAGTGAAAAGGCTTTCTAAAAAGTGTTCAGCCAGTCGTTGCAATTAGTCCATTTTTATTTGAACCCATAGCAAAACATAAGAGTCTGGTGTGTCTTGTTGCCATACTAGCAGTAAGAAAGCCAATGCACCTGCCAGATTTCTGGAGAACCCTTACACTGTAATTGCTTCACAGAAGACTAAGTGAAAATCTTTCAAAGTATGCAAGATTTCGAATATATCATTGGCTGTTTGAGACTTTTTATTTGCCTTTGATTCTTCAGACAGCTTGGGGCTACATCAGGATGATTAGGTATCTTTTGGGTTTCTCAAAGCGGCTTGGGAGAAACAGATAGACAATGTGCTTGTATATAATTTGTACTTCCCCATCGGAGCATATATTTTCTCCAGTCCCACAAGGGAAATCATCAGGCTTCCTTGCACAGTTCATGTGACTATATATTAGCATCTGGATACACATTCACATCGACACTGCAGGGCTCATTCGTCTGGCTGGATGTGACCTTTGATGGTGATAGGGATGCATACCCTTCTCCAGAGCTCACTAGTTCTTACTTATGACTTGAGCTAGATCAGGACTGTTGATTTGAAAAGTGAAAAAGACAGAAAAGTGTGATGATTTTTTAAAAAAAATTCAACTGAATTTTAAAAATCAGCAGTGCATATTACGTGGTCCTTGTTACAGAAACATCTTTAAAGGGGTTTTCTTTCTCCTAAGGACTTATATTCCTTCCTCAACTTTTATTATGTTACACATACATAAATCTTATTGCCATCACTGATACTTTAACAGAACAATCCTAAGCAGATCTACTCAGTAGTGCTTACTGCCAGGAAAGTGTTTTTAGGATTGTACTTAGTAATAGTAATGGAGGATAGGAACTGCTTCAAACAAATATGGATATTGTGAGGCCTCAGAGGTATCATTAACATTCCTTCAGTTTGCCGTATATAAAGTGAATTACAGTAGTCCAGTCTGGGGGTGGTTGTTGCATGGATCAATGTGGCAAGACCTCTTTTTCAGGTGCCTGACCCCAGGATGGCTCGCTTAGCTGTCAACAGGGGAAGGGCCTTCTTAGTTGTGGCCCCTACCCTGTGGAATACACTCACAGATGACACCTGTGTCCTGCTGTACTTGTCTAGTTTCCACAGAGCATGCAAATCTGAATTATTTAGGCTGACCTTTGGGGTATGCTCAAAAGGTTACATTGTGTGCCAACAAGAAGAGGGAATATCATTATTCATACTAACCTCAGAGACTGAACCCTTGTGCAGGAATTTTAAAGTGTATAAATTCTAAGTGTGTAAATAGTAGCCGGACTGTGCCCACTGCCCTGCTCCTGGTCATCCACCTTTGCAGTGAAACATTGCAGAAAGCCTGGCAAAACCTATTAAAAACAGAGTTTCAGTCATGTGCAGAAAGCCTCTGTGTATTACTTTCTCACCTGCTTGCTTGTTTATCTTCCTACAAGTGGCTGTAGTGGCTACTCCAGGCAAATGACAGCAAGCAGTGACTTCCTTTTGAAGAAAAAAGAGGAGCAAAAAGAAGGGGTCTAACTGTGCTGGGAGAGGGATTGGTGATAAGATTTTCTGGAGCCCTGGCAGCTGCTTAATGGTGATGCCAGTCACTCATCAAATAGACCAGTTACTAACAGCATTCTCCAGTTTCATGGCTCTTCAGCATGGGAAATATATATAGAAAGGGGCAATCTCTATGGAACCCCTGTGAAGGTAGATTGGGAGGGGAGGAGTCCGTCTGTCATTTATCATCAGTACATTCTAGAACACTGGCTATTGGCCAAGTAAAGATGATGGACATGGGACAACAGCTCCAAATGGTAGCACTGTGATGAAATCTCCTTCCACTCCTCCATAGCAGAATATATGCTCATCATTATGCTGTGTATTTCCCTTCCTTCACCTGTGACAGCCCATGCTGTGCAGCAGAGGCTGGGGAAATTGTCAATGGAAGCTCTGTGCACTGTAATATTTCCTTGTACCCTAATTCCTTAATAAAGAAAATCTAAACCTAAATATCTATCTAAAAATGAACTGGCTATAAAAATATTTCCCCCCACATTTTTCTCGTTACTGCGCAGGATCAAATTGTTCCAGTGGCTTAGCATTGTGTTGTGGTCGTTAAATTCTGATTCGGATTCATTGTGAGGGGAAGACCGATAACCTCTTAGGGCCATTGCCTTCATGAAAGCTGTATTTTCTGATCCCAGTTCTCCCCAATGGAGAACCACAAACTACATCTTTCTTGAAATGTGCCCTTAATTGGCTCCCATGTGACAATGCTGGTATCAAGCCACTAGATTTACAATGGTGCATCCTGCAAGCGCTAGTTCCGTAAGGACAAGAATCTGCAGCAAGAGCAGGTGGGAAGGGGTACTCTGGTGGGTTTTGGAAACTGTAAGCTTTGAAGCTGAATGTGTAATAAAATATGTCAGAGATGAAGAAACATCTTGAGTGAATTGAAAATGTCTAAACCAAATTACTTAAACATTTCAGAAAATATTTCCTTGTGGAATTTCACTTTCCACTAAGACAAGTGTCAAAATATTGGCATCTCAGCTGGAAGCTTTCTTAGAAGATATGCCACAACTGCATTGAGGAGAACTGCCAGGAAGACAACATTTGGGTTTAAATTCCTTAATGGGAAAGAGATATGTGGGTGGTATCAACAGATGGGTTTAGCCCACAGTCCTCAACCCTATTTAGGCTGGCCCTGTCTCCTTGCTCTCAGTATGACTTGAAGAATAGCACTGCAAAGATTGTCAGCAGTTATTTCAGGGTTATCAATATTCAGTGGCCTAGAATACTTAATAGTTTGAGAATTGTATTCATGCCAGAACTTGGACTGCCCCCTCAAAGTTGTCCTGCGGTATGCCACAGAGATCAGCCTGGTAACCTGTGCTTTTTTAAGTGAAACTGGGGGGGGAGGTCATCTAAGCAAACTCTAAGCAAACATGTGACCACCACTGTCTGAAATGTGGCAGGTAAGCTATAAGATCTAGAACAGCCTTAGTAGTGCTACCGTAGTTGGAAGTCTAGTTCTAGTGGGATTCATCTAGAATGCTTTTGGGTGACATTTAGAATGGAAGCACCTGAAGCCTAATTTATTTCAGTAGGCATTTAGATGTATTGTATTTTAAATGAGAGAAATTGTAGCTTTCATTCTTGCCTGCATGTGGCCTACATTTTGGATTTGATATTTCTGCACTGTTTTTTTAAGGAGCTGTGCTATCTATTGTAAGCAGTTCACTTATACTAATGAGTATACTAATACTATACTTATACCAGACATATTATGAATACATACATACACGTCTAGTCCATACATATTATGAATACATACATACACGTCTGTGCTCTCCATCCTTTCCTCTGTGTACGTATTCGTGCATAAGAAGGTACAAGTGTATCTTTAGTAGGCAACAACAGAACACAGCAGTTGAGAAACTGTATTCCTGTCTTTCAGGCAGACTCTCTGTTATTCCCATGCCAAATCAAGTTGAGCAAAGCTCTCTCCATGTCCCATAAAGGTCTCCTTCTGATTTGTAAAATTCCCAGAGAAGGGACTATGGGCAGGAACTGTCAGGCACTGTATGGGGACTTGTGAAGTGTCCAATGGATATGAGGAGAAGGGCAGGGCTTCCTTGAGTTTTCTCAACCCAGGGTAAGACCGCTGGGCCTGTGTGAGTGCTTCTTAGCTCCTTACAGCAACAGGCAGGGCTCATCCAGGAGACATTCTGCACCAGATCCCTCCTGACATCAGTGAATGCTTTCCCCTCACTCCTGGACTCAAATAAAGAGAATATAATCCAAAGGACTCATAACCCTGAACAGGAATTCATGATTTTAAGATGAAATCTAGAACAGAGAAATTATGCTGCTGAGACCCCCATCCCAGCATTTTCTCAATTAAGGGAAACATTGCAGTACTAATTAAGGCTGAAGGCTCAGAATAATTTCTATTCCCATTTGCCTGCCCCCTACTTGTTTTTTGGAAATCTGCTAGAGGAGTTTAGCTAAGTAAAAGTCTTCACCTTATTTTGCCAAACCACACAGCAAATTTAATTTGCATCAGTTTTATTGGATTGCACTCTTATCATTACCTAAGGAGTCCTGCACTGAAATTCATTTTCAGGTTATACAGTGCTGTTTATTTTCATTTCTGTTTGTTTATTAGCATTTTCTGCCTCATCCAGAACACCTTGTTGGTTCATCTCAAAAAGTGAGCAGTGACTCATAAGAACATAAGAACATAAGAGATGCCAATGTTGGATCAGGCCAAAGGCCCATCCAGTCCAACACTCTGTATCACACAGTGGCCAGAAATACCAGTGCCATCAGGAGGTCCACCAGTGGGGCCAGGACATTAGAAGCCATCCCACTTCTACATTGAGACTCACGAAAGCTCATACCCTACCACAAATTTTGTTAGTCTTTAAGGTACTACTAGACTCTTACCCTTTTCTACCCCTACTCATCTTGATCTAGCTTGCTGGTTGTTACTTTTACCTATATATAGGAGTAAATAATGTATCGTTCTTGTGTGTGTGTGTGTGTGTGTGTGTGTGTGTGTGTGTGGTTTTATTCATTCTCTTTCTGTGGATTTGAAGATGCAAATAAATGGAAAAGAAAAGGAATGAAAAATAGTCAGATGAAACTTGGATGTTGATGACCCAGCAGAACAATGTATGTTTAGTATGCAGTGTAGCCACTCCTGCCCCAATTAAAAACCAGAAATGTGTTTATTAGCCAAACATTAAAAATGAAAGCATGTTATATATAGAAAAAAACTCCAACTGATGGCTGAAATTATGCTCTCTGGCAGTGTAGCAATCTTGAGGTCTTGATAGCTACTGATTAAAATTTAAAAATGCTAGAAAATTAAAAATACTCTCTAATATTTTTGTTACTGATAATTACCCTCTATTCACTAGCTACTAATGGAGCAATTAAGCCCTAGCAAAAGTGTGGCTGTTTTCACTGGTGTGACTGAAACTGAGCACACATACATCCACAGCATTTGTGTAAGGCTTTGAAACCTCTATTGAAAAGTCAATTGCCATAATATCATTGAGCTTTGAATGAAATCTTTTATCTCCAAATCAGTGCAGCTTCTGATCAAGTACAACAGCTGAGAGCTTTTTTCCCCAAGAGGCTCTTAAATCCACATTTGCATTGCGAGTGGAACCCAAACAGTCTCTTGCATTCACGAAACTCAGCCTTGATCCATTTTTATGCTCAGGAAAATATTTATTTCAAATATTCCTGCCTTGCCTTCTGCCTAAAGACAGCCAATGAGAATTTAAGGCAAATATAACAAAATGTAAAACCTGAAAAATTAAAACATGGTCAGACTGACCAGATGGACATGTAATCCAGAGCAGCAAACCCAGACCATCAGAATACCTGTGATCGCCAAGAGTAAGCAGGAAGTCAATAGCAGCAAATACTTTTAGCTGTGGGGCCCAAATTCTCTCCTACAGAATGTTACTTCGACTTGAAGCTGAAGTGCCATCTGAGAAGGTCCATGGTGGGCCTCTCTGGAGAGTTCCACAAATGTAGCAGTGCAACATTTTGGTTTCCCCTGCCAATGGTGTTGAGGTTAGACTTGGGATATGTGCTGGTAAGGATCTCCTCCACACTACCTCTTTCACAGAGCACACCGCTCTGAGTTAATACTTGCACTGTAGTGGTGGATACCTGGAAGAATGCCAGCTTGATTCTACCAGTGGATCAAACAGCTGAACTGACCTTTGTGGTATCTTTGTGAATTGTGAATTTCATCCATTTCAGCCTACCCAAGATCCTACAGTGTTATTGTATTGTGCTGGAAGTGAAGGACTGGACGCTGTCCCATGCCTCAGCCTCCAGACTGTGTGGCTAGATAGGCAGACCAAGCTTTCTTTCTGTGGTTACTCTTCTGCCTCTCTCCCTTTGATATGTAGAATGGGATTATGAGGGAGCAACTTCCTTCCTTCCATTCCATCCTCTCCCACAGCACTCTTCTCCTTGCATACACCAAGAGGGAGGACACGCTGTCTCAGTCTTGGCACCATGATGCAAATGGCTCTCTCACTACCATCCTTAGTAAGTTAGATTAGTATACTATCCCTGTCTCTAAGCTTTCCTATCTAGAATGTAGTTCCTAAATAGGCTATTATTAGTCTTCAAACTGAAGAGTGGCTCTGTGTAGTGTGGCCTTATGACACACTTCCGGTGATGTCAGGGGGTGTGGCCTTATGACACACTTCCGGTAATGTTAGGGGGTGTGGCATATGCTAATGAGTTATGCTAATGAGTTCCCCTAGCTCTTTTTCTATGAAACGACCCCTGTTTAAAGCACTCTGCTAAACTAATCAGTGGTAACTGGACTGACTATACCAGTTAATCCAACATATTGATGGTCAGTTAATTCAAGGTAAAAACAATATGGGTCATATTCTCAACAGTTTATGGCTGGCTTCTAGGTTTATTTGTGGGTTCAGCATTTCCTTCTTGTTTTTGTGTGCCTCGTTATGTAGGTGACAACTGTGTTGAGTGCACTATAGGCCTTACAGGGCAAGCAATGATCTTCATTGACAGAACATCTGGTAAAGCACCAGATGCTTTTTGAAATCACTCCAGAAGACTGGAAGTAATGGGTTTTTTTAAAAAAATCTGAGAATTAACTGTATGCAAAGTACTTTTTGTGGATATAATTCATCACAGAAGGTAAAAGAGTTATTTCAACTGACAGAAAGCAGTATTATCATTTCAATGTGCCCTGCATATTGTAATAATTAATGTATGCTGGACTCTAATGTATCTTTGTGATAGTATTCTCAAGTGCATAAACAAGCTGCAGAGAGCGAATGAGGCCTTCTTTGATTAAGCATTGCTGTTATGTAATGCAGTCTGAAGAGACAATTGTTTGTGTCTTATCAATGATCTATTTGAGCAAAAGTCCTTTAAAAGGGAGAGGCTCCATCCGGTTGAGATGATTTTCTATGCCTTCCTAATTGTTCAGTTGTTGCAACAGTTACAATTACTCTAGTCTGTTTCAAAGGGAGGGTAAAAAGGCAAAAGGCAAATTACAGTACAACCCTATGCAGTTACTCCATTCTAAGTCTGTTGAAGTCATGGGATCACACTGTTAGTATCTTGCTTACAACTCCTATTAAAGGCAGTCTGATCACTTAATGACTTCCTTGGGGAAACATTTGTCCACTGATGCCCTCACAAATCTCAAAATATTCCACTCCTTGCCACTGTACATTTCTCCCTGCTCTGTGGGGGCCACTGCAGGAGGCCATCTGCTTTTACAAAGTATTTATAACGTGTTTTATTCCCATAACACCACCCTCAGGATGCCATAAACAATGTGTATGTATGCAGTTATGACACTTTGAAATGAGGATTTCCTGCTGCTGTTTTGTAAACAGCAGGGAAGTTTCAAATAAGCTGTGTGTGTGTGTAGAAAAATATCTAACTAGATATATTTATAGTGCCTTGTGATATAGTGCCTGTGGAAAGGGTTTTATCAGCACAAGTACTGATGGGCGTGTGATTGATATGTTGCTAAACCAAAAGGGAGATATGCACATCAGCACATAGGCATATTGCCAAAACCTTCACATTGTGTTATCATGTCAGTGCATAAGACACATCGAAAGTGTAAACGAACATGACATGTTTGGAGTGCAAAGCAGTAGCGAGGAGATTCAAAGTGTCTAGAAAGAATATTCAAACACGTCTAAGAATGACCTAAAACCAGAGGGCTTCTGGATAAACATGGGGGTAAATCCAGTGATCAGTCTGCACAAGGACAGTGGATCTTCCCCACATTCCTGTCTCCCCAGCAATTCCTGGAGTCATGGGATCAGAGATCTGCTTGCCCTATAAGGGCCTAGGATTCCCTAAATACAGTGGACGCCATCTTAATGAGGCACATAGAAGCTAATTGCCATGGGAGGATTATGCTGAGGATGGGGCAAGGAGTGAAATCCCCCTTTCTTCCATCCATGCAGCTTTGTTGGCAGAAGAGAGAAGATCAGTTTCAACCTCCGCATTCCCTCCACACTGCAACGCCTTGACCCATACCCAGATCCCATGATCGTGGGAATGAACTTTTCCAGGACTGCATGCAACTGCTGACAGATTTCTAGATCAAACCCATGACCTGATCTTGCTTTCTGTGTTTCAGAAATTTGTACAGCTGGATCCTATTAGAAAAGAAGACAGATTTCCTACAGCAATTTCAATATCCAGATGCAATATACAAACTGTTGAACTCAATGCTAATTTCAAGAAATCTGGATTGTACCCTCTGTTTCTAACCATTCCATCATCAAAGCCAGCTTGTAGAAGCTTCTAATTCAAGTGGGCATTTTGCAGAGAGAAGTTGGAAAGTACTCATAAATATGGGGGAAAGAAGTAGTAAATATTTCCTTGATGCTGTGGGACAGGTGTATGAATTGGCAGAGAATCACTGAGATGACAAGCAAAGGTCCAAATGACAGGTGACAGTTTTATTAAAACACAATTGATATGGATCACAAGGATAAATCCATATATAAGAACATATAATCTGTATATATTGCCAGACAGTTTGTTATCCTACTGATTGTATACAGAGCTGAGTGTTACCGTATTGTTAGCGATAATATGTCAATCTGTATATGTTAATGAATTAGTGGACTTCAAGGATTTTGCCATCTGGTTATTCAGCAGAGCAATGTGCAGTAACTCTGGCATACTAGCCATTTGAAAACCCAGACTAGCTACTATTAACTCACCACCATTCAAATGTATCAAAAGAGTTCTTATCCATTAGTCATAAATGGTATGCTTGCTCCTTCATTCAGAGGTAACGTTTAGGTTTTTGACCATTCAAATATGACATATTTTCTTTGTACACCCCTGTAGCAGGTTTTTAATTGTAGCTTTTAAAAGCAGGAGTCTGGCATCAAATTGTAGTTACAAATAACCATTCAAAACTAAGAACTTTGGGAAGTGGTGCTGCTGTCTTCAAAGGCAGCCCAATGTAGAATACCTGGGGTACTGGAACAGCCTGTTTTTCAGCCAGCAAGGCAGGGTACATACAACCATAGAATCATAGAGCTGGAAGAGGCTATACAGGCCAACTAGTCAACCCCCCCCCCAATGCAGGATCAGCCTAAAGCACCCCTGACAAGTGTTTGTCCAGCCAATACTTGAAGACTGCCAATGAAGGGGAGCTCACCAACTTCCTGGGCAGCCATTTCCACTATTGAACAACTCTTACTGTGAAAAAAATCCCAATATCCAGCTGGTATCTTTCCACCTGTAATTTAAACCTATTATTGTGAGTCCTATCCTCTGCTGCCAACAGGAACAGCTACCTGCCCTCCTCTAAGTGACAGCCTTTCAGATACTTACAGAGAACAGTCATGTTCCCCCCTCAACCTCCTCATCTCCAGACTGAACATTTCCAAGTCCCTCAGCCTTTCCTCATGGGGCTTGGTCTCCAGGCCCCCCAGTCATCCTCATCACTCTCCTCTGCACCCACTCCGTTCTGTCCACATCCTTTTTGAAGTGAGGCCTCCAGAACTACACACAGTACTCCAAGTGTGGCCCGACCAATGTGGTGTACTCCAGGAGTATGACATTTTGCAATGTGGACATTATTCCTATGTTGATACACTTCAAAACTGCATTAGCCTTTTTTTGCTGCTGCATCACACTGACTGCTCGTATTTAGCTTACAATCCACCTACACCTCAAGATCTTGTTCACACACACTGCTACCCACAGGTATGTCCCCCCAGCCAGTATGCATGCTTCCCATTTTTATTATCCAGGTGTAGAACTCTCTACTTATCCTTGCAGAATTGCATCTTGTTCACATCAGTCCACTTTTCCATCGTGTTAAGATCGCATTGAATTCTATGTCTTCCAGGGTGTTCGCTACTCATCCCAATTTGGTGTCATCTGCAAATTTACTAAGTAGTCCATCCACCCCCTCATCCAGATCATTTATAAAAATATTGAAAAGTACTGGGGCCAGAACCAAACCCTGTGGCATCCCACTGGACACCTCCCTCCAATCAGCTGAAATGCCATTGACAGCTACTCTTTAAGTTATCCTTCCTCCCTTTTTTGAAGATTCGGATAACAATCACCCTCCTCCAGTCTTGTGGCATGTCTCCCATCCTCCAAGAGACCTTGAAGATGATGGACAAAGGCTCTGCAAGCTCTCACAAAAGTTCTTAGTGCACTGTCGGGTGCACACCATCTGGCCCGGGGGATTTGTACTCATCTAATACAATCAGGTGCCTCTCAACAGCCTGTCCATGTCAACTAGCAACCTCGACACCATGCCTTGCCTGCTATGATTTCTAGATAAGCCTGTTCTCTTTTTCAGTGAAAAAACTGAGGCAAAATAGGCATTGAGCCTTTCTGCTTTCTTGCTGTCCTCTGTCCGAGTTTCTCTTTTTTCACCCTACAGTGGGCCTATCACCTGTTTTACCTTGCATTTGGTCTTCACATATCTGAAGAAGCTTTTCTTGTTGTAGTGATTCTCCTTGGCCAACCTCAGCTCACTTTGCATTTTGGTGTCTCTGATGTCTGACCTATGTTCAGTTTTCTTCCTTAGCTCATCTTGGAGTTCCCTGTTCATCCATATTGGCTTCTTGGATCCCCTGTTTGTGTCTTGTTGGAACAGCAGTGGATTGAGCTTGCAAAGAGGTCTTCTTTTAGGAGAGCCCACCATTCACTTGCTCCTTTTCCTTCCAGCATTCTTGCCCATGGAATGACTCTCATCATGCCTCTGAGTTCATTAAAGTCTGCTCTACTAATATCTAACATACACATTTGTTTATGAACTTCCTTGGCTGTCCCACAGCAAAAGGAATTCCAAGAGGAAATAGTCACTTCCCTAAGGTCTCCATCACCTTCACCCCATCTACTAACTCTTGGTTAATATTAAGTAAAGTATTGCCGAGCTCCTTGTAGCTTCCTCCACCATTTGAAAAAGGAATTGTTGGGCAGGCAGGTCAGGAAGCTGCATGACTCTGGACGCTTAGCAGAGTTTGTCTCCCAATAGAAGTCACCCATTAACAACAAGGGCATGTTGCTTCAATATACTGTCAAGCTGCTCAAGAAGGGCAGCACCTACCTCCTTACCTGGTCAGGCAGTCTGTAGCAGACTCCAGCCACAATATTGTTCGTTCTTCCTTCCCTTATCCTCACCCAGATACTTTCCACTCTGCTTTCACCAACCTCCTCCAGTATTTCCTGATAAGCAAACCCTCTCCTCACATACAGCGCCACTCTGCCTCCTCTTTCAGTTTTTCTTGAAAAGCTCATATCCATCCACTACTACGTTTCAGCCGTGGGAATCATCCCACCAAGTCTCTGTAATGCCTACTAAATCATATCCTTCTGTCTGCATTAGAAGCTCAAGGCCTTCCTTCTTATTTCCCAGGCTTTGGGCACTGGTACTTAGGCACCTGAATCCCCACACCTTTGGCTCCATTTGACCTGGCCATCCCAGGTGGGTTTCTGCTGTTTGATTGCCTTTATTGAAATCTCTGTTTGGTTGTTTCTTTCCCCTTTGTGGTGTCAGTTTAAAGCCCTCTTGATGAATCCCCATGTTCCTGTGACACATATTCTTCCCCAACTATGATAGGTGAAGTACATTGCGTGCTAGTAGGCCATCTTTCAGACAACCTAGCCTGTGGTCCCAGAATCCAAATGTTTCCTTCCAGCACCATCAATGCAGCCAGTGGTTCGCCTCCATTATTTTCTGTTCCCATCACATTCCTCTTCCTCTGAGGGGAAGGATCGAAGAGAATACCACTGGTGCCCCCATTCTCTTCAGCTTTCTCCAGAGAACTTCATAGCCTTAATACTCATGATGGTGCTCATGGCTGTGTTGTTTGTTCCCATGTGGACCATCACAAATGGGTAATGATCTGTAGGTTTGATCAATTTGGGCATCTGGTCTGCAATATCTTTAACCTTTGCCCTGGCAAGCAACACACCTCTCAGTTTGGGGGGGGGGGAGATCAGGCCTGGACATATTATGTTCCATACCCCTCAGCAGAGAGGCACTGATGACTAATATTTTCTTTTTCCTTCCAGTGCCATTTCTCTGTGTCCCCATGCCCTCCTCACTCTGTCTTTCATGTCCTTGTGGTACATGAATATCCCTAAGCTCTTAACCTGCTCTGAAAATGCCAACTCAACTCTTCTACATCCAAAGCAAATGGATTAATTCCCTCCAAAGCATCAGCCTTCCTGACCAGCATTACTTCCATATCCTCTGGGGTTTTTTCAGCTTGTGGTGCCTTAGCCACTTGACCATACAGCCTCAAAGCACTGGTTCAGAGCTGAGAGGAACACATCTGGAGACATCGATAATGAAATGCAGAGCTGGGTGTCCTCTGCATATTCATGACATCCTACCTCAAAGCTCTGCACAGTCTCATTCAGTGGCCACATATAAATATTGGAGAGCATGGGTGACAGAGTGGAGTCCTGAGGCACCCCACAGGACAGATCCCAGCCTGTTGATTCTGCTTCTGCGGTAGAAACCACCAAAGAAAATTAATTATTGTGTACTTAATTTTGACACGTCAGATCTGTATTACACTATGTCTCCATTTAGTCTGTATATATCCAGTATGACTTTGTTGATGTCACTCCACAGCTTTTTAAAAAATAGAGAACTAAAGCTTTAGACTGCTCCTTAAAATAGCAAGTTCCCATCTCTGGCACTGAAGCAAGATGCTCTAAACTAAACCCCCAAATCCCCATCAAATTGCTCCAGGTAAGCCCAAAGTATTTGCTACAATCATTTATTTCCAGAACTACAACGTACAGTGTGTAGTATTTATTCATTACCTATAAAGCTTCTTCATAAAATACCCACACAATATATAATAAAGCAAATAATTAAAGCAGCCTTTCTTTTAACAATAAAACATACTTCCTGGCATTTAAACCATTTAAAAAATCAAGCTAACATCTATTTTATTTATTTTTTTATTTTCATTACATTTATACCCCACCCTTCCCGCGAAGTGATTTAAAATTGTTTTAAAAATCATGCCATTGATTTATTTAAAAATAATAACAATAATACTATTATTAGTCGTGGTCTCTGCCTGTGGCACCTGAAGGGCCATGCAGTCAAAATATTTAAAATGATGCAACAGTCTTAGCCACCATCTATCAGGGCTCAGCCTAGCGGCCATCACCCAACTCAGGTAGTCCTTTGGTAGTCCTTTTGCTAGACAACCACACAACTATATTGCTAAGCTTTCCAGGCGTCCGTTTCTGTAAAGCAAAGCTATGGAGGGGAGCAGAGGTGGACTAGGGGGCCAAATCAGGCCTGGAAAGGGGTCTCAGCCCCCCTCCCCTGTCATGTCCCCTGATGGAGGAGGAAATGCTGGGGAGAGGCCCAGGGGCAATCACTGGAGACTCACTGCACACATCACTTGGCCTGGCACAGCCCGATAGCCACCATCCAACAGGGCTCAGCCTGGCAGCCATCACACAACTCAGGCAGATTTTTCTTAAGGGCAGGCAGCCATGGGGACGGAAGGAGGGAAAGCTGAAGACAGGGGAGCATATAAAGGAAGCTTGGCTAGTGGGTGAGAAGAAGAGAAGAAAGCAGAAAAAGGCCATGGGTGTGTGTGCGCCAGGATAAAGAAAGAGAAAATAACCTCTGAGCAATAAGGACAAATGCCCTCTGCAAGTCCTTGTGGGTAATACCTTATAATATCTGTTCTGCAGGGCTGGGGATTTATTCATATAAATATACAGAAATGTGGGGTGGGGGGAGGCTAACGAGTTGGCTGAGCTAGCCAGCTTTTTTTACCCCAGCCTTTGGAGCCCCTTGAGCACATGTATTCTTTTCCTAGATTAACCTTCTGTTGAGTCGCCTATTCTGTGATCTCATGTCTGCAATAGCCTTTGAGCAAGTCTGAACTTTCAGTCTTTGCAACAAAATGTCTGTTGCTCTTCTCGCTGCAAAATGACTTTTCTCTGTGGATTACTGTAAATAGACATTTGATCAATTTCAGATCAGCTTTGCTCAAGATGAAAGGTTAAGTAGCATTCCAAATTGTTAATGATTGCTAATTCAAAATCAGTGTGTCCACTCCAGATGCTGGCAATCTTCCCACAGCCATCCTACACTGCATATATATTTTTTCAAAATAAGCAAGTGTGGATGGTTCACAGACCCATGGTTGTTTTTGCTATTTTCTGTACAACAGTGCCATCAGGTGGCCAAAGAGCTGGACTGTTTTTGAAGATAATATGTTTATCTGTTTTAAAAAGATATTTCTTGTGTAGTAAGAATAGAGAACTAGAATTTTAAAATATTTTTTTAAATTGATGTCTATTTCCAAGTTGCAGTTTTGCTCCTTTTACCTGTTACCTGCTGTCATGGTTTGTTTGTTTTTTAGCTTCTGTATCATCATATGGGGGCCGCAGTGGCTCAGAGGTTAAGATGCTGAGCTGCAGACTGGAAGGTCTGTAGGTTGGCAGTTCGAGACCCTAGTGCCGCATGACGGAGTAAGCTCCCATCTCTGGCCCCAGCTCCTGCCAACCTAGCAGTTCAAAAGCAAGAAATTGCAAGTAGATCAATAGGTACCGCTTCGGTGGGAAGGTAACAGCATTCTGTGCGCCTCGGTGTTTAGTCATGCCAGCCACATGACCATGGAAACATCTTCGGACAACGCTGGCTCTTCGGCTTGGAAACAGAGATGAGCACCGCCCCCTAGAGTTGGATTCAACTAGTTTTCGAGCAAGGGAAACCTTTACCTTTACTATCATATCATATATACAAGGAATTTGTATGTAAAGTACCATTAAGTCACAGCCAATTCATGGCGACCCAAGCAAGGGGCATTCAAGGCAAGTGAGAAATGGGTGTTTATTTGCCATTGCCTTACACTGATATACAGGGAGGCTTCTCCGTTAAGACTGTGGGAGCTGCTTGCATAAGAAAGAAAAAGGTGGAAAACACAGTTCAAAGCGCTGTGTGCTAATAGTCATTGTGCTGAACAGTGGATCTATCTTCCCTGCTGCTATTATTCTTCTATTTCATTAAAATGTTATGCTGGTAGGGTTCAAATTTTCAGGGGCTTCCATCCAGAATTTAAGTGTTCTTGGTTCTTTGCTTGAATGTCACACACAGCTACTACTTAAAAATGTACTGGTGACTGGAGTCCTAGGGATGAAGTGCATCCCTCAAAAACTTCTCATCTGGGCTTCCGGTCCGGCTTCCGCGAATGGCGGACGCATCCTCGGGGCACTTCCAAGGGCGTCTTGCCCGCCCGCGGCCGAGGGGGGATCCGCGCAAGCGGAGCCCCGGACGAGCCCCAGAAGGGGCTCCGACTCGGGGCGCGCGAGGGGTAAAGCCTCTTTCTCAACCGGAAGGTCAGAAATTGAGGCTCCCCTCATGCCCTAATGAACGCCGCGTTCGCGGCCCCGCACGGGGCTTAGCGGAGCCGCCAGACGCCACCTGAGTGATGAAGCGTAAAATCGATGAACTGAAAAGGAGCGGCTGAAACTGTGAGTTGTCAGTCGATATAATGAAAAGAAACTAAGCGTGTTTCTCCCCCCCCCCCAAGCGAAAGAGGAGATACTCCGGTACTCCCGTTTAAAAGAG
>NW_015172002.1:2047608-2061628 GCF_001447785.1 Gekko japonicus | reverse complement strand
TTGGGACTTTATCGGGAAGGCGGATCGGGAGATGCAAAGTGACAAATGCATGCTGTGACCTGAAAGCGATGACCCGGAAGAGAAGCGGTGAAACGGAGAGGAGCGCGTAGAGGAGGACCTCCCCTGTCGTTTTGGAGAAGAAATCAGCCCGAAGATGGAAGAACCAACTCGCAGGGTGTTTGAAAAGCTTTTTATTAACAGTTTAACAGTTTAACAGTGGGACACTACTAATTCCTTTTTTTTTCTTAACATTCTTTTAACTGAGATGATGAAAGACGATTGACCACCACAATGAAGCCAAAGAAGAATTTTTTTTTTAACTAACATTAACAGACTAACAAACTAATGGAAACATCACTCGACCTTTTCTCTACCCCGCTATATACCCTCCCCCCTTTCTAATATAAAAAGCAATAAAGTTCTCTCCTTTTTAGGAGAGTTTATAAACGGAAAAAAAAACCTTCTCATCTGGTCCCCAGCATAGCCCCTGACTCTCACCCACTCCCACACACTGTTGTGTACTTCAACCACTTTTTGTCAGTCTAAGGCTGTGATCACACTAAATAATCCACTTTCAAGCCACTTTCAGTGCACTTTTGAACTGGATTTTGCCAGTTCACACAGCAAAATCCAGTTGGAAAGTGCACTGAAAGTGGATTGAAAGTGGTTTATTTAGTGTGTGTGACCACAATCTAAGACACAGTGGATTCTTGGAGCTCTACATACCCAGTATAAACAGCAACAGAATGATTTGGATATTATGCACCCACATGTTTATTGTGGAATTATTCCATTTTGATATTGTTTGATTAATTTCTACAAGAGTTTAATAATACCACTATTTTATATCTTCTTTTCTGCACTGTTTGTTCTATTTTTGGTCCTTGAACAGTGCAGTTATCATGGTTCATTGGTCCAACTCCTAACAATGCAATCACTTCCCAGCTTGAAGCTTTGCACCCTACTCCCTGCTTGTGCAGACTCGTAAAAGACTGATCAGTTTGCAGATTCCTTTACAAAATACCTAAGACTAAGGCTGCAAAATCAGCTCACTAAATAGAGTTTGCCTAGTTCTCCAGGAGTGTGAGAGTGAGTAAGTAGGCAGCAGCAACCAGGGATGCTACAGATTTCACCATGACCTTGTTCAGCTACCAAGCTTACTGTGTTTGAAGGTGTTGGTCAGATGTGCACTGCTCACCCAGCCTGTTTGGTTCATGCCGAACAGCTGCGAATGTCTGCCCAGCAGGTTTGCAGCAGGTTTTTTGCAAAACTGAAAATGTGCAAAGATGCTGCTGATTCACACTGATCACCAACCATTAGCATCACTAGGGACTACTCAGATGAACACAGAAGGGTAGCATTTGATTAAAACCCAGCATTTATTTTTGAGTAATGTATAGGATTTATGACTAATTGTTTGTTTAAACAATAGTTTGCTGAGTGGAGTAGTTGCTCAGCAAGTATGGGGGCATGGTAGAACTCAGCTGAATTGTGTGAGAATGCCCGTATGTGAAAAGCCAGTTGTGCTACACTGCGTTGGTTAGGAGGGAATACTGTGAAGCAACGTGCTTAACAGCCACACACAGGCTGACAAACAGTCCAACAAAATATCAAAAAATCAGCTCCCTGTTTATGACTGGCAAACAGGATGTAAGCCAAACCAATGGGTGTTTGAGCATCCCTAGCTGGAAATTTGACCCGTTTTAAAATTTAGTCACTGACCAAGGACATGTAATGAAGAAACATCCCAGGCTGAAGTCAGAAGTGCCATTTGGCACGGAGGGGAAGTGCCCCTATTTCTTCTGGAGGAATTTGACTCGCAGTTGCGCGATCACACATCCCTTTGTGCTGCAGGCTCAGCCCATCACTGCCTGATCAGACACCACCTTGGGTGAGTGGGTTTTTTTTTTGCCTTTTGTTTCCTATGTGCATAAACAAGGAATCAAACCTCCATCCGGAGGGTTCCCCATGCAGTATGTGGTTATGCGCATACTGCTAAGCAAGGGGGGAAAATGGCACCAAGATGGGATGGAATGAGCAGACCATACCGACAGCTTGAGAGCGTCCGTGAGTAATCACACTAGGGAAAATCTGTCCATGGCCTGTCGGCAAGCATTAGGACAAGACTCTCCCCGGTGTCTTTTAACTCCATTTCTGTGGTGGGGCAGCACAGGGTGCCAATGACTGTGGGAACTTTCCCAGACGTTGCTGTTTGATTGTGCTCTTTAGATCAGTCAGGCATTTGCAGCTCTGTCTGATCTAGAGGCATGTCTGACTGCACCCAAAGTCAAGCCGATGGCCCCTGAATATTTGACAACTGGTTGCTTTCACCAGAATCTTTCCTATAGCAGACATGCAGTATGATAAGACTCCTGGCTAGCTTAGTGGGGAGGAAGGGCATGTGAGAAGGACAAAGGATGGAAGCGTGGGTGCGGGGGCAGAATGAAAGGATAAAACAGCCACTCAGCTTTTGCTTTTTATGAGAACTTTTACTGTGCGTGATAAGCAGAGATTGCCAGGAGTAACTTTTTTGCCTGAGGCAGGGTTGATTCATACTTCTGCAGCAGAGGTGGATTTCGATGGCAGCGTATATAGGATGCTGATTATGTAACATTTGATAACGGAAATAGGGGCTGCATATGGAGGAAGGGACAGTCCAGAACATTTACTTTTGTCCACCCTTTTTCATTGATAAGATGTAGCATCCAACACAGATGAGGACTGATGGCCTGGCATAGTTCCATCACGTGATATAGGTACATCCTTGCACCTAATTCTGTTGGGGGATTTTAGTGCACGTTCATATATTGTTACACAGATAATGAATAGATAACGTCTATTTTGGTACTTGTGAATGTTTGAATCTGTGTGACTAAGTATTTTGTTATGATCTTACATTAAGAGTGGTCATAATTTAAGTGTTGAATTAGTGAGGCACAAACATTCCATAAATGGCCTGAACTTTGCACAGGTGTTGAAGCACATACTGGCCACAGTTAGAGTTCCCACCACCAGCCCTTCTCATCATAGCTCAGCTGGGTAGTAGTAGGAAAACGGGGAGGATGAGGGTGAGCAGCAGCACCCTGCCATGATGTCCCTGCATCACCAGTGCTGTTCTAACATTAGGTCAAAACTTTGTAGTTAAACCATAGCATTGGGACAAGTGCTGCAGGGTCATCAGTGGTCACTCTGGAAGTGACATCATGCCACCAGTGATGTCATTATATTGGGGGATTTCACATTACCCAGTTTCACCCGGTTTCAAGCTGGTAATGATCCGTTTTGAAGTGAACCGGCATAGGGCTGCCATTTCACACATGGCTTTCCCCTTCCGGTAAAGAGCTGGATCTGAAGCGGTTTGCCATTTCAGACTGCACCATCTTTTCCCGCTCCCCCCCCCCGCCTTTTTTTTAGACTGCCCCCTTTTTCCCCCCCCCCCCCCCCCCGCCGTTTTTCGCCCGTGCGGGCGATCTCAGGCTTTTTTTTTGAATGTTCGCTTTAGAGCACTATAGCGCTATAGAAGTATAACAAAACACTCCATGCATTTCAGTGGGATTGATATAATGCTATTTCGTTATAGCGCTATAGCACTATAACGCTATAAAGCAAATGTTCAAAAAAAAAGCCGAAGATCGCCCGCGCGGGCGAAAAACGGCGGGGAAAAGTGCATCAGAACTGGGAGAGGAAACTGAGGAATACTTGGAAGCAGTTGACAGGTAAAACGCTTCAGCCCCATTTCCTAAACGGGACAGAAGCGATTGTGTATGAAATGACAAATATATTCCGGAAGAGAACCGGTTCTCAAACAGTTCTGTCTGAAATGACAGACCAAAAACCGTTTGGGAACCGTTCCTCTTTCAGAATATATCGCCTGTCTGAAATTCCTCATTGTCAGAGAGAGTCCCCTCTCTTGCTGATTGCTAACCTTGTGCTGGCAGCCTTGGCCACAGTTTAGGACAGAGATAAAAGTGCTCATGTTTGGTGAAATAAATTAATTTCTTAACTGAATCTGAATCTGACCGAGCTGTTTTTAGAGTGATGCTTCAAAGATTGTTATAGCTTTCTCTGCAATGTGTGAATAAGTCCAAAACTGTTTAGTTTTTGGGAGGGGGGGAAATCTTGACCATTTTTCCTGCTCAAAACATTATTGGCAGCCAGCAGGAAAAAAGGTCACTCTTTGTCATAGGTGTAGCAGGGGTAGACTCGACACTTGATGTCCCAGTGGGTTGCTGCCCTAAGAGTGCCACTGGTGGTCAAAGTAGGGTTGCCAAGTCGTTGCAGTCGCCACAGGTGGGGACTCCCGGGCGGCGACTGGAGCGCCGCATGCACGTCACCCGGAAGTGACGTTAGGACGCTGGGCACGCTGGGGGCGGGGCCACGACCATTGGAGGGGAAACCATAGAGTTTTTCCTCCGATGGTCGTGGCCCCACCCCCAGCGTGCTCAGCATCCTAACGTCACTTCCTGGTGATGCGCATGTCGGGGCGGGGTTCCCCCCAGGGCCCGATCCGCCGGCAGCGGGGAACGGGCCTCTGGGGCGGGGGTTTCCCCGCCACCCAGGGGGACTTGGCAGCCCTAGGTCAAAGCCAAGACCTATTAGCTCTGCCAGCATCTCAGGAGCCACTTGGTTGGTTCACACCCTTTAGCAGCAATGGTAGTCCATCTCAGTTCATCAGTTGCCCCCTCTTGCACTGCCATCAGTTTGTAGAAGGAAGTAAGGACTGTTGTTGACATTACTGAAAAGAGTGGCTGAAGCAACACTGTCATTTTTGTCACTCTTTTGTCCCTGTTGCTTTGCCCCCCTTTTCCAGATGTGTTTTGCTCCCTCTGGGACTACTAGAGAGAGCAAAACACATTGGGGGGGAAAGGCCCTGAAGCAATAGGGACAAATGAGTAACAAAAATGACAATCAAAAGTGACCACTAGCTAGTAGTGCTGCATGGGCTGCTCAGTTTGGTTTGTTCCAGGGCCCTTTCAGCTTCACAGACCACCCTGGTTATAGTTGCAAAGTTAGGACACTAACAGATTGTACCAGCCTGTCCTAAGTAGCTTGACATTGGCTCCCCATCTATTTACGGCAGTGGTACTCAGTCTCCAGCTCACAGAGAGCCACATTTGCAATTACCGTCAACCGAAAGAACTGTCTTTACTTCCATCCCTGGCATGAGGCCTACACCTCAGGGGGGCTTACTTGCAGCCTACCTATTCTTATGGCAGTGACTTTTTCAAAGTAGGAGCCAACTGCAAACTACAAGCTCCAACGGGCAAGCTCACTTTCCTAAAACATGATACAGGTGCCACATTAGGGGAAAGTGCTCAGAAGAGCCATAGGTGGCCTGTCAAAGAGCCATGTGTGGCTTCTGAGTCATCATTGATTTATAGGAATAAACAAAAGTGGTGGTTTTAACCTTTCAAAGCTTGAAATGACCTAGACCCATGTTACTTCTCAGACTGTTTCTCATACACAAACCTCTGCACTTGTGAAGGTAATCAGTGAATCAGAAGAGGCCTTGCTTTGTATCCTGTCTTTACCTAGTCAACTTGGTGGAAATTAAGAGCAGAGCCTTCTCCTTAATAACACCCAGGACATAGAACTCCCTCCCCATTAAAGTGTGTAACTGCAAGTTTTGTGGTATTTTAGGAAGGTTGTAAAAAACCCCTATTTTTATTTTGTCAAGCTTTTGTGGGTGAAAGTTTAGATTTTTAAATTGCTGCTGCACATACTTTTTTATTGTTGTTTTACATTATTAAGATTCTAATCCTGTCATATCTACTTATTGCTGAGTAGATATGCGTAGAATTGCTCTGTGAATTGTTGAACATCTAATGTACTTTACTAACGTACTTTACTGATGGTAGTGATTTTACTTATTTAGAATATTTATCTCCAACCTCTCTAGTAGCCAAGACAGCTTACGTAAAATAGAATAATAGCAATATAGGCAAAAACATGGCATTCATAAAACATCTGTATCAATAAACATGTATTTAAAAAACAGCAACAGCAGCAAGAGTGAAAAATCTGAGGGCAAAAAGTGTCAAATTTACACAGCTCCAAAGGCTTTCTAGGAAGAAACAGGTTTTAACAGGAAACTGGAACGCTAAGAGGGGGAGCCAAATGAATCCCACAGCCCGGGGGCAGTGACAAAAATGATTCCATCCTGCTAACCTCACCAACAATACGGACTCAAGAAGCAGGGCACTTCCAGCTAGAGTTGTGTCAGCCAATTGTTGGCAACTGGTTGGTTGGTTCAGTTAGGCAAAGAGGTAGGAATAACCCAGCAGACCTTCACGTTCAAAGGCACTAAACGTCTGAATCCCAGAGCCAGGAGTCACCATCAGGGGAAGGCCTAGGCTTCTATACCCTGTTGTTGGATCTCCAGAGAAAGTAGTTGGCCACTGTGTGAAACAGGATGCTGGACTAGATGGGCCATTGGTGTGATCCAGCAGGGCTGCTCTTATGTTCTTAATGTCATTTCCAGCACCCAAAAAATGCCAGAAGTGCTGCTCTAGGGATCTTGCCAGTCTCTATGGTTTTTACCATAGAAATAAGGGGAGTCTTAGAGCATCACTGCAACACAGTTCCAGTACTTCCAGGTTTTCAGCTGGAAAATACCTTGTGGTGTTGCATGGCACCATTTCCATCTCCCCATTTCCTCCCACTGCTCATTTGAGGAGCAGCAGCAGGCACCAGGGAAGAGCAGTGAAAGCCCTGCCACTGGAGGTGGGTAAGTGGCATCCTTACCACCAGCTGATCACAGTTTCCAGGCAGCATCATAGAGACTGAGGTGGTCCCAAGCGATTAATAATTTTAAAAGTTAAAAACAACATTTTGAATTGAGCCTGGAAGCACATAAAAGGCCAGTGAAGTTGTTGTAACTCTGGACTGATATGTTCATCATGCAAGTCCAAATTAAGACCTTGACCATTATATTTTGGACCAGTCAGATATTCCAAACATTTTGTCAGCAGTCTGTAAACCTCTCTGATGGTTCTTCAAAGGCATGTTGCAGTATATGCATTTTAAACAATTATACCTGGTTTTGGAGTTAAAACATGGCACAAAAATTCCTGTTCAGCAAATCATTCAACCTAACTGTAAGGGATTTCACGCTTCAAAAAATTTATTTTTATTTTCTTTTTCTGCTATAGCCTTGAGAAACCATTTGGAGCACAAATAAGCCTTGACGCTAACAAACTGAATCTTGGCAATTGTTTCAGTGACTTGGCAAACAAAAAAAAATACTGTTGCTCACATTTCTCACCTCAGGTTTCACTCGACCTGCAAGAAGCTTTAAAAATGTTGATGTTAAACCTGTCAGAATGAATAAATCCAAATTATAAAATTAGAGTTTTCCTAAGTGAAAAAGCCCCTTTAAGTGTGCAATCATTAGATTACTCTAGAATAGCCCTGATGAAGTAGATGTGACTCATCTAGCATAGTGGATTTGAGAATTGCTGCTTCTTTGTATTAGACACGAATAGTCTTGCCATTGAAATCACATTGGGCTATTTTAGCAGAAGTATATGTAACGTCCAGAATATGCATACTAATTTCTCTTTCTCCCCCCCCAATTTGTTTTTTAAAGTAGGTGTGCAGAAAAATATGACTTCACAAATTAAACAAGAGAAAGTAAGGGAGGACTCACAAACTAGCCTGATGAGGACTGAACATACTCCAGAAGCATGGAATATTGAAAGCAGCTAACAGTCAGTTAAAAGTTTTTTAAAAGGAGGTAAAATTAAATAACTGAAGCCTTAGAGACTTTATAGATCTTTGGAGTGAGATCATGAGTGCAGGGAGACTGCAAAATAGTTCCATCCTCCCACGATTCATTGTGAATCCCCAGCTTGGCCCTATATCTAATAGTAAAGTGCCTGATCCCTGTGCTACCCATGAAAGAAGCAAAACTAGACCACCTTCAAACAGAGTAGGAGCCTCTACATTCCAGGTGACTTTCCAGGAATGCAGGCAAACCTTGATTTTCTAAATTAACAAACACCTGAGGACTCCAGAAGGTTTACTTAGAAATCTTTTAGAGCAGATGTGTCCAACTCATTTGTTACAAAGGCCAGATCTGACATAAATGTCGCTTTGTTAAGTTGGGCAACGCGTTCCATAAAATGTAGTGCCAGGTACCGGAGATACAAACTTTATACTACCTCCTCTGTTGTACCCCCAGGAGAGCATTACACTCTTCACAAAATAACTTGCTGGTGGCCCCCAGCCCTAGAGGGATCCAGCTGTCCTCAACCAGGGCCAGGGCCTTTTCAACCCTGGCCACAACCTGGTGGATTTCTCTGCCAAATAACATCAGGTCCCTGCAGGATCTTATGCAATTCTGCAGGCCCTAAAAGGCAGAGATGTTCCACCAGGCGTTTAGTTGAGGGCAGCGACAGTTTACATCATGGCTGGCACCCTGCCCTACCTGAATCCCCTATGACCTTGTGGAGTTATTCCCTCCCTGTGCTCATGGAGCACTCACAGTCCAAGAATGGGAGGGAACTACGAAACACAAATTCGCCACTTGTTTTAACTGTGTATAATATGTTTTTATGGTTTTAATAGTTTTAAATTTGTCCATCACCTAGAGCCCCACATTGTGGGGTTAGGCGATTCATAAATGTAATGTAATAAATAAATAAATAATTTACTCAAAATACAAACGTGCTTAAAACATTAACACTCTTATAGGATTTCCTTACAGTATCTCCCTGATGCCCACCCCCCCCACTTCCATCGCACATTACACATTAGCAATGGGACAGTATACAGGGACATAATGCACAGCTTCTGTCATCTGGCAATAAAGGTAATTAGTTGCTCACGGGCTGGATAAGAGCCCTGGATGGGCCTGTTCTGGCCCGTGAGCTGTATGTTTGACACTCCTGATTTAGAGGAAGAGGGGTAATTAGCGCTGCCATGTGCCCTCTGGGGGCAGGAAATCTACCCTCAAGCAGGCCTTGCCTACGGGCACTCCAGCAGCCAACAGGAGAACAATTTTGCGGCTCTGCATACCCGGGCAACATGCCCCCGCTTTCCGCACTTCCGGCAGTCTAGGTCTCTCGCCCAGCAACGCTCGCGCCGATGTTTCCCGCCGCAACCGTCGCATGCTGTACACTCGGCAGGCTTCCGTTGGGTCCGCTTGGACGTTCCCGCCTTCACTTTGCAGACGTCATCATCGGAGTCGCTGCTTGCGTCGTTAGCCCTCTGCTGGTGGACGCGTTGATCAGCTGTGGCGACCCGTTGTCTCACTTCCCTGGTTGACCTGTCAGCAGCTTCCGCGGCGACAGCCTCGGCATAGGCGATGGCCCACGTTAGTGTAGTTCTTGCGAACAAGCGTTGCTGCAGTCGCTCGTCTCTCAGACCACAAACGAGGCGATCTCGGAGGGCCTCCTCCACATTCGCGAAGTTGCAAGGCCGTGCTGCCTTGCGAAGAGCTGCAACGTACTCAGCTATGGACTCATTTGCGTTCTGGCCCCGCTTGTAAAAAGCGTGCCTGCAGGCGATTTCCGACGGCTGTGGAGAGAAATGTGATTTCAGCTTGTCTGTCAAGCTTTCAAAGGATACGGTTTTGAGGTCATCTGGTGCCACCAGTGACCGGGCGATGTCAAAAACGCTCTTTCCACACGAGCTGAGTAGAGTCGCCCTCTTCTTCTCCTCCGTCGTGATGTCATTCGCCTCCAGATGGAACTCAAACCTTGTGAGGTAAGAGTCCCAGTCTTCAGTAGTCGGGTCGAAGCATTCGAACTTCTGGCTGCTCGCGGCCATCGTTATGCGCACAGGCGGGGCCACCAGAGCGGGTGGAGCCTGTGGCTGGCCGGCCTCGGCGATCTCCTCGTTGTCCGACATGGGGTCTGTTCTAGCGGGGCTGCCTACCCGCACTAGTATCCCACCTTCGTCGCCAATTGTTAAGTCGTGCGCTTAACAAAGAAGTCGGAGAGTGATTCAGCAAGAATGCGGTTTATTCTTCAGCTCTGTTACTTCTCCGTACACGGTACAACAATCGCCAGCCAGAACCCATCATCAGCACTATTTATACTGGCTTGTCGATATTTAAACACTCCCGGCTAATGTAGCCACACCCCCTGTACAGATAACAACCTATGAGATTGAAGCAATAAGGACCAATCACAAGCGATCCCGCTCTGCACGGTGATTGGCAAACATATTCTGGGCTAGGGCTCCTATTGGTTACATTAGGATCCTAGCCCAGGGCGAAGCTTAACATTGACTCTCAATGGCACAGTTCACAAAGCAGTTATATATACACTTCAATACATAACAGGAAATCTGCCCTCAAGCAGGCCTTGCCTACAGGCACTCCAGCAGCCAACAGGAGAACAATATTTTTGTTAAGAATGGCTGTTGGCAATAGCTTGACATTGCTTCCAGGAAAACCCAGAAGTGACATCATACCTCTCTAGGAATCTCCAGAAGCTCTGTGGTTTTACCATAGAGTTTCCACCAACTCCTAGGAGCTTTCATAGGGGAAATTAGCTTGTTTAAACCCCTGAAAGCTTATAGAATAGAATAGGAGATTTCCAAAGGATGTTGGATTTCCAGATTGTTCCATCTTCCCACAATTTCTCTCAGGCTACTACAACCAGTTTGTTCCCTTGAACAGCAAATTTAATGGTTCACAGCCTATCACCAAGGCACTGTGACTCACTCAGTGGCTTGGGAGCCCCCTGTAGCCCTTTGCCATGCCACCTCTGGTTCTTCTGAGCATCATTCCCCTATGTAACACACACCATATGTTTCAGAAGTGGTCAAGGCTGTTGCCTGGTGGAGGTTATAGTTAGCACGTGGCTCCCACCTTGAAGTAACTGCCAATCTAAACATGTCACATTGAGCATTCCTGAGCTTGACACAGAGATGGAAGTAAAGGGATTGTCCTCTCCAATACCCACCCCTCACAGCCTCTGCACTCTCAGCTCTCATCTCAGTACCTGGGTGGCTTTTAACATAAGGAAGCATTTATTTTTTATAGCCCACCAAATGAAGAGTTCTGGAGAACTTGAACACTTGCATGCTCTCCTGTGTCATAAAATCTGACTTGCAAGGCCTTCAGACACATGAGTTCTGGCTAAAGTTCCAACAGTGGTGGCTTTCTGCAAGTGCTACACTAAGTATCATTGCACTGAGGGAAAGAAAAGGGACACCTACAAAGTACAGGTTTCCTGTAAGTTTCTGTAACTTGCCAAATACACAGGAAAACATTAGTTTGTGACTTTAAAGGGGGGGGGGAGTCTCAAAATGTCCTGTGAGGACTGAGCATGTTCATTATCAGCCAGGAAGCCCTAGAATGTTGAAGGCTGACAGTTTTAAAAGGAGAAGAAGAGGGGGTGGTGTGGGAAGAACTGCTTGTGGTCCATCTAGTTCAGTATCCTGTCTCACACAGTGGCCAAGCAGTTTCCCTTGGAGGACCACCAACAGGGCACAGAGGCCAAGACCTTCCCCTGATGTTGCTTCCTGGCTCTGGGATTCAGAAGATTAGTGCCTCTGAATGTGGAGGTTCCCCACAGTTCCCATGGCTAGTAGCCACCGATAGGCCTGTCCTCCATGAATCTGTCTAATCCCCCTTTAAAACTGTTTATTCCTTTGGCCATCACTATATCCTCTGGCAGCGAATTCCACATTTTAATCACACTCTGTAAAGTAGTATTTCTTTTTGTCCACCCTGAATCTACTGTTCATCAGTGTTATTTGATGCCCTTGAGTTCTTGTATTTTGGGAGAGGGAGAGAAAATTCTCTTTGCCAGCTCTCTCCATCCCATGCATAATTTTATAAACCTCTTTGTTGTCTCTTTTCTAAACTGAAAAGTCCCAGACTCTTCAGCCTTTCCTCATAGGGAAGGTGTTCCAACCCCCTAATCATCTTGCTTGCCCTCCTCTGTACTTTTTCCAGTTCTGCAATGTCCTTTTAAAAATATGATGACCAGAACTGTACACAGTATTCCAGATGAGGCCGCACCAGAGATCTGTACAGGGACATTACAATATTGATCATTTTATTCTCAGTCCCTTTCCTAATAATCCTTTTTCACCACTGCAGCACACTGGGTTGACACTTTAATTGAACTGTCCACTATGATCCCAAGATCTTTTTCCTTCTCAATCTTCCTGTGGCCACTTAAGGTCAATCAGAAAGCGACCAGCCTGGTTGACTGTAGAATCTTTAGAACACCTAGGTAATAAAAAAGGAAAATGAATATGGGCGTCATCATCCCAATGAAAAAGTTTTCCTATCTGATCGTTATTAGAACCAAGTCTTGCATTAAAATCCCCCATTGCAAGTAGAGCAGCCTCAGGATATTTATTAAAAAGCATATTCAAATATATATTAAAAGAATTCCAGTGGAATTTGGAAATATTATAGTTAGAAAAGGGGGGGATATAAGCACTAACAACAGCTGGAGGTTCCTAAAGGAAAGAAGGAAAGCTTGAGCAAGAGGGGGACATGAGTCCAACTGAGAGATAGTAAAATTGGTATCATTTTTAGCTTAACAACAGAGACCAGCCATAAAATGTCTCTTGCTGTTTGATTTCAAAGCAGGTAAAGAATAGGACGTAAAGCCATTTATTGAAATGTCTCTAGGGGACCGGGTCTCTTGGAGAAGGATAATATCAAAATCCATGAAGAAGCTCATTAGATCAGGATCATCCCTTTTTGTCATGACCCCCTGTGGGTTGCCACCTTTGTCTGCCACTACTCTTAACTTAGGATCCCTTGGGAAAGCCCACAGTACCCTTCCAAGCCCAGCCAAAATGCCCCTTTTAAGCAGAGAAAATATAGGGGTGATGACAAGGCAGAGAACATTAAACAAATGGTTTATTAATACAGTAATAAGGCATTGAAAACAAGACAAGGTGCTTAAAATATATAACAGTGTCTAAAGGTAAAATCAATCAAATCTAACGGGACTACAGCCTCTTATACCAGACCTATGCCGGTACTCACTCTGTCCCAAGTGAGGGATCTTTCCCTCAGCTTAACTCTGTCCTGTCAGCTTACTCTGTGAGGAAAAAGAATGCAGGGACCTTCAGTTTAGCTCTCTGAGAAGAAGGAACAAAATTTCACGGCCGACACAGCTTAAGTCACCATCCCCTCACAGAATCCCTGGACACAGATTGGCTACAACTAGGGCCGGCCTGAGGTTGTCCTGCCCTCTAGGCGAGCGCAGATGCCAACCTCCCGGCGGGGCCTGGAGACCAAGCCAGCGAAGTCGGTGGGCACGCCCCACTGCAGCCGCCACTTGATGTGGCCCAGCCGCTCTGCCAGAAAGCCCGGCGAGTTGCACCCACCGCGCTGCCGCCCCAGAGAGAGAGAGAGAGAGAGAGAGAGAGAGAGAGAGAGAGAGAGAGAGAGAGACTGAGACGGTACCTTAAACTGAGTCCAGTAACTGGTGGGGCAGCCTGGGGAACATCTGCAGGGTGGGAGAGAGAATGCGCGCTCCGTCCAGCCCCTGATCATGGGTAGGTCAGGCCAAGAGACCGCCCCCAATTTGCCCAGAGAGAACAGCTCTATCCCGACCCGCTGCCCAGCCACTGTGCCTGCACCGTGTCGGTGTCTGGAGACCGGGCTGGCTGGACTGAGCCACGAGGAGCGGCGAGGAGAGCGGCGGCAAGTCCTCTGGTGCTCTCAGCCTTCTCGGCACCACCTGCGCCATCTTGGGCGGTGGGCACATGGGAGGGAGGGAGGCTCTTCCTCCTCTTCTCAGCACAGGTGCAGCATCACCCACCTGAGGCTCCGGCGTGGCCCAGGGAGAGGCGCCCCCACCACCTCTGCCCCCTCGCTTGCTCCTCTGCCAACCAGCTGCAGCATTGCACACTGCTGCTGCTGCTGCGTGTCATCCTCCTCCTGCAGCCGACAGAGCCGGGCGAGGCCTAGCGCTCCTCCAAGCCTCGAGTCGCCACCTCCCTCTTCCTGGGAAACCCAGTGGGTGGGAGAGCGCTGCGAGGCGCCGGCACGTCCCCAGCCAGCGGCATCAATCTGCTCATGTCAAAAAGCGCAGAG
>NW_015172002.1:2035893-2047500 GCF_001447785.1 Gekko japonicus | reverse complement strand
GGCGAAGGCCTAGTTCGCCTAGTGGGTGAGCCGGCCCTGGCTACAACCGTTGCTAAGCATTGTGGGGTTTGTAGGCTGTCTGCTTCCCACTTCCACACAGGTCTCTCCTGGGCCTAGGCCGCACCAGGCCCCATCTCCCAATCCTACACATAACATGACTATTTTGTTGCTCCACCCAGCAATATTCCAAGAAATAAGTTTGAGTGTCCGCCTCTGGGGGCTTCCCATAGGCCCATCAGTCAGTTAGTCAGTCTAGTTCAGAAATTAAATTCAGAGATGTATTAGGGTTGCCAAGTCCTACCTTAAGCCACAGTGGGGGACTCCCGGCTTGCTCTGGGAGCGCCCGCGCATGCGCGAAGCGCACCCGCACCGCGAGCACGTCACCTGGAAGTGACGCAGCCACGTTGGGCGCACCAGGGGTGGGGCTGCGTCACTTCCGGGTGATGTGCTGACACCGGGCACGTCCCGTGCTTTGGGGGTGGGGTCCCCCCCGGGGCCCGATCTGCCGCCGGCGGGGAACAGGCCTCTGGAACGGGGGTTTCCCTGCCCCCCCGGGGGGACATGGCAAGCATAAGATGTATTATGCTCAAGACAGACACATCCATTCATTGCTACTTGAGGAAAAGAATGTGTTTGTGGGACCTCTGGGGGTTTTGGGGCAGTGAGTTCATTCAAATCCTGTGGTATAAGTTCTACTTCTATCTCTTCAGGGAGGCCTTCAGTCCTAAGTAGCTGATTGCAGCTCTGTGATGCAGTGCCTTCTCCACACACCCTTTGGTGAATTTGGGTACTGGGGGTAGATATCCTCAGATCCATAGACGCTTCCGGTGAATCAACTGTGTGTACCTGGTTTCCTTGACTCTTGACTCTTAGAGTTAAATAATTGAGGCTCCATGTCTTTAATCCCACACAGTTTATGACTCATGAAGTTTAATCTATCAATAATAGTCTGCTGGGCTTCACAAGAAAGGCTTCCAAAGGTGTTAAGTAAGTCATCTTCTAGAGTATTTGTCAAAGGCTTGGAAGCCAAAAGGCTATTAGGGACTGGAGGGGTTGGGGAATCCGAGAGGCTAACCAAAGCTGTACACACACTTCCTCCCAAGAAATTAAATTTGATTGAAGAGTCTCAGTATCCATATGAGTCTCTGCTTGAGAGGTAGACATCATAACTGGGTCAGACTGTTTCTTGTGGCATAAAGGTATAACGATGGAATTGTGGAACACACAAGAGGGGAAAATTCCCTTCTTAAACAGACCCAGTTTCATTTTGAAAATCAGAGATGGCAAATTAGAGCAGGAAAAGGAGAGGATGATTCTTTGGGATTGAATTTGGGAGTTAAGGACATCAACCTCATTCAAATCAATCCCCTAATATTTGATATTAAGTATAGCAGAGAGGTGTCTCTTTGCATGCTGAACACTTTGCCAGCTTGGAGTAGGATCGTGTCGCCCACAGACTGTTAGGCAGATCTTGTTTGGCTAATAAACTAGATGAAAAAGTTTTCCCCTGGAAGGTTTTTCAGGAATCGAGGCTGGAACATGCTTGTATAAGATATATATATATCTTAAATGCCAGCTTTGAAAACATGGGATACCAGTTTACTGAAAATAGAGAGAAGAGAGAAGAAACCTTTTTTCTCACCATAGACTTGAAGAAAAGTTTGCAAATGTCATAGAAGTACCCTAAAGCAGTGCTGGCCAGCCTGTTTAGTGAGATCAGGTTATCAGATGGAATGACTATGGTGCATGATACAGCTTCCTTGCCTTTGCCTTTGGCCTGTTGTAGTGGGAAACCAGGAGCAGCAGGTTATCAGATGGAATGACTATGGTGCAGGATACAGCTTCCTTGCAGGAAGGATGCAGGATGGGAAAGGCAGGCAGGAGTGTGTGCCTGATCCTATGCCAGAGCCAGGCGCATTGTTTCTCCTAGTCTTATTCAGGTATGCTGTGAACTCTGCACCTATGCTTCCTGCCCTAAACTCCTTGGGAAAGCCATTGTCTTTCAGCCAAACATGAGAGCCAGTTTGGTGTAGTGGTTAAGTGCGTGCACTCTAATCTGGGAGAACCGAGTTTGATTCCCCACTCCTCCACTTGCACCTGGCGGGAGTACCTTGGGCAAGCCATAGTTCTGTCAGAGCTGTTCTTGAAAGAGCAGTTTCTGTCAGAGCTTTCTCAGCCCCGCCTACCTCACAGGGTGTCTGTTGTGGGGAGGGGAAGGGAAAGGGATTTGTAAGCTGCTCTGAGATTCCGAGTGAACGGTGGGGTATAAATCCAATTTCTTCTCTTCTTCTTCATAACAAGCTTGTGGTGGGCATATCTGAGATAAGCATTCTAACACTTTGAAACACTTTGAAACAGTAATAGACAGAAGGGGAAGAAATCGGAGTAAATCTGTTAGGCCTCTACAACCTAATCCATGCATTTACCTCTCTAGTGAATATACCATTTATCAAAACCTGAATGATCAAACCCAGTTCTCTAACAAGGATGGTGGAGGTGGATGTGCTTAAACCTTTGGAGGCCTTAACCATTGGCCACCTATCGGGCATCCCAGCCAATCAGTCAGAGTCCAGACATGGCAGCGCTTTTTGTTGGCTTTTACCACTTGAACACTAAGAAACTGAGGTTACAGTTCTGAGCATTTAATTTGCAGGTTGAAACTTCAGATTTGGTTTCTGGCAGATCTAAGAAGAACATGAAAAGATTTCATGCTCTTTTCTTCCCAACTCTCTAATTAATGTTTCTGGTGCAGTCCAGCCCAAGCCCTCTACATAACCGTTAAGGGCTTCCTGAGACTCTGATGTCGACAAGAATCCTGTCAAGGAGCAAGATGAAAGAAGATTCCTTCTCCCCTAGAAAAAGTCTGATATGATTCCATTTCATTGTGCTAGAAATGATACAGCTACTAATGAATAAACTGGTGCTGGTACAGAACATGGGGTTCAATTTATTTGAGGAGAATGGGTCAGGAGCTGATTTCTTTCTTGGAATTTGCACTCACAAACACCCCCGAAAAGAAGATCCAAGAAGTCAGCCAATTGTATTATAACATTTCAAATGTAGCAGTTTAAAAAACCTGAGGGGTTGTCCCTCTTTTTTTGTGGTTGCTGTGTTTAGAAAGAGCGATTGTTCTGTAAGAAAAATGGGCTGCTGATTCTTCATTGCCAGGCCTTCCATGGTCACTTGGGAGCCAATCTTGGAAAGCTTTGTAGTGCAATCAGTCAATAATATATGTGACTTATCATGGGGACTGTGCAGGAATTTTTGCTGCCATGTGAAACCTTGCTTCTAGGTTGCAACAGGATCCTTCACTGAGTGGACTACAAAGTTACTGTTCATTCTCCTTGCCCAGACCTGTGGTCAAAACCAGTCCATGCTTTTCCTATAATACCAGGAGGATACTCATACAAACAAGGTTTCCTCTAAGCTTTGGAGTCCTGTGAGCAAAAATTCAACTTTGTGAGCTACTGGCATTCAAGTTGTGTGCGAGCGATTTGGCTACTGCATGAATTAGTTTGCTCTGGGGCCGTCCTTCCTGAGCCAAGACAAAAATGTGTGAGCTGGAGGCTAAAAAACTGTGCACTAGCTCACACTAACTCAGCTTAGAGGGAACACTGCATACAAATGCACCTAATTCATCTTGATTGGCTGCAGAAAGAACTGCTACTGTGCTGTCAAGATCCAACATCCATGACATAAAGAGAGACCTCTCGTTACTCGCACATCCAGTGCTTCTCTCCTCTCTCTCTCTCTCTGTATCTTGCTGGCAGTGAATGGAACAGTTACCATATGCTGATAGCAAGAGTGAAGCAATTACTGCCCTTTCAGATACAAGCGATGGGATCGTTCATGCAGACGTGAACTACATACATATCACAGGACAATTGTATGGAACATTTCCAGATGTTATGGCATAACACGGACTCAAGAGATCCCTTGTCTGCTAGATGAATTAAAAAGAACAAACAACATCAATGTTTGTAAACTCCCCAAGTTCTATCTTCTTGTCAAACCAAAGATCACCAATGAATCAAAAGTCTGAAAACTACATTGAAAATATTTCTCCCTCACCCATCCCATTTCAGAATTTAATTTTGTGGGCAGGAAGAGGGTTAATGCCATTTCTAATATACATGCCCGCCCCCAAATAAACATGAGCTGTTTTTTAGAGTGGGGGGTAATCTATTGGACATGGGTTTCTGAAGATGGGAGCAATGGAAAAACAGTATTCCTTATCTGCATCTCTAGCCGTCTGAAATCTTCGTGAGATCTGGGATAAAGCTGGGAGACTTTATTTGTCCTGTTTACAGCAATAATTTCAGTAATAGGTTGAAAATAATAACTTGTGAGAGTCCTCTGTTTCCTTGACCTCATATTTTGGTTGTAATATTTGGACCCAGATTTTTCTGGATGTGAACCGTAAACAAAATCTCATGGCAGGGGAAAGTAGCTTCTGGGGAAGGAGTTTGTTGTGTAGTGGGTTAGCCGCATGGAAGAATTGCTAAGGCACGCATGATACACTGCACACTTTACTAGTACACAACACAACACGCACACCCACCAATGGCCGACCGGCCGCTTATATACAGTCTGGGGAACCTCCCATTGGCCCATTCAAACCTCCCGCCAATGTCCCATTGGTTCCCCTAGTGGCAGGGTGTAGGAGCCTGGTTCCCATTGTTCTCCAGACTCAAGCTCCACTGTACCGCGGGCGCCCAGTGGCGGTCCGCGGACACAACAGAGTTGCTGTGGAAAAGCTTCTGGTGAGGACGGGGATAAGAACCTCCTCCCTCTTCGACTGCTACCCTACTAAAATCATCACCTGGACAAGGAGAGAAAGCCATATCATACGTCCCCAGTCACACCTAGATTTCGAGCATCTGGGACAGAAGATGCTCCCCGAAACATTGAATTCCTAGCCTGGGTGAAAAATTGACAATGGCAGCTTAATCAGCCATTGAAGCACTTGCTTTACTTACTTTATATCCAATGCTATTGCAGCCATATGTATTTTCATGTTTACCATCTGAGGGGTTGGGTGGGGAGTTCAGAATAGAAAACACGAAGTTTGTAGTAGAAGAAGATGAGGAGTTGGTTTTTATACCCCACTTTTCTTTACCCTAAGGAATCTCAAAGCAGCTTATAATCGCCTTCCCATCCTCTCCCCACAACAGACACCCTGTGAGGTAGGTGGGTCTGAGAGAGTTCTGAGACAACTGTGGCTGGCCCAAGATCCCCCAGCAGGCTTCATGTGGAGAAGTGGGGAATCAAAACCAGTTCTCCAGATTAGAGTCCATCACTCTTACTCACTACACCACGCTGGCTCTAGTACAGAAAATAAAGAGATGAGCTCAGTAACTGATAAACAGATACCATTGTTCTATAAACAATTTCTTGCCAATAGGGGTTTTTCTTTTCTCATAAATATTTATTCATAAGTATCATACAGCATATTTTCTTAAACCATTCATGCATATTTGGAAGAATCTTTCACGCAAAAATTAGCAATTAAAATTGTAGCTGCTGCCAGCTTATTTCACCTCAGTATTCTGTATTTACATGATACTGATGAAGATAAGATTCCTAAAAGAACCAGCCTCAAGTGTTTATTTGTTGGCCTACCTAGAATGTTGCTTATAAATTTAAATATTTTCTCCTAGTACACTTATTACTCCAAACAATGCCACCAAATATGCAAGAAGGTCTTAATCTTCTTATCACATCTCCAACATTTGTGTCAGTTTAGCAGGCATATAGTACTATCCAGGGGTAATTTCCTGCAGGAACACACAGGAGCGGAGCTCCGGCAGTAAAGAGCCCAGGGGGCGGGCACATGCAACAAGCCCCACCCCCTGCTCCCAGCAGCCCTCAGTCCAAGCAAGAAGCAGCCAGGTAAGTTGCAGAGCCCCCCCGGTCCAAAGCAATCCAGTGGCACCTTTAAGACCAAGATCTGCACGTCCCCCCCCCCCAATAGCTAGCAATCCAAAACAGTCCAGTGGAGCCAGAGCGGCGGGTGTCGCCTTCTGACACACTTCCGGTGATGTCAGGGGGTGTGGCATAAGCAAATAAGTTATGCTAATGAGTCATGCTAATGAGCTCCTGCACCTCTTTTTTTACGAAATGACCCCTGGTACTACCAGTATAGCCACTTAATCCTGTTTTCATTAAACCCACATGTAGCAGAACCTTGATTAAATCCCAGGTTTTCTTGATGATTTCACATGTTTTCCTGTCATGGTGAGCTCCTATCAGGTTCATCTGTAGGTCAATCTGATTGTGTAAGGGTTTTTCTTTTATCTTTGATAGTTAATTAAAACAGTTACAGAAATATTAGATTTCTTGTTTTTAATTGAGAGCTCAAAGACCATAACTTGCAATTAATTCATTTGTACTATCAAAGTTAAGAGTTGCAAACAACCTTATCTGATAGATCCCAGAGATATCTGGAGCCAGATAGTTTAAAGAATAATTCTTAGAGAACTAATCGGACCAGATTCTCTAATTGGATGTGAGATCATATTGTCTCATTACACATATTTATAGTAAATGTGTCATTATTTTATGCAGCTTGCATGATTCCTATGTTGACATAGTGACGTTTCCCATTTTTATTTCTTTCATTGAATGTTAATTCTGGATCTTCATATATAAAAAATAACGTTCACCAAGAGATTTTATTTTGTATTTAGTATAGGTAATAGACTTTATTGGAGCTTTCTCTTTCATTCTTATTGGAATGTGATGTTTCTATTTATTTTAGGGCTCCCAAATCTTCCCAAATTGTGGCAGGGGATCTACATGTCTTCGCAGAATCCGTGCTGCGGGGACAGCGAGACGCATTGCACCACCGTCACCAGGACATGACGCTACGCGTTGCTCTGTTTGGAGCCCCGTTGCCAGAGCGACGCGTTGCGTCATATCCTGCCGACGGTGGGTGCAACGTGTCTTGCCATCCCCGCAGCACGGATTCTGCGAAGACGTACGATCCCCCGCCGCGACTTGGCAAGAAAGGACGTGTGTTATTCCCAGTAATAATAGAGCTAGCACATATTTGTATATTTATTTATCGTTTAGATTTTTATCCCACCTTCCCTGCATGCAGGGCTCAGGGCGGCTCACAACATATTAAAAATACAAATAAAACAATGAAAACATTCTACAGTTCATTGACCAGAGGTCTTAAGCCAAGCATACAAACAGCTATAAAACACATTACATATAATTACAGGATAATTTAGACCAAACATTTTACAATAAAAACTAATAAGCATACTCATAAGCAATATTAATAGACAACATTTTATAAGCTTCCATAAATTCTATAAAATCCCATGATATTATGGAAATTGATTGTAAATTTTTAAAATTAAAATTAATATACATAAAACTACCTAAAGCATTTCAAAGCCGCTTTAAAAATAGCACTATTGATAGATATTTTGCCACCAAGTGAGTTGTTTCAGGGTCCTCATCTGCTAGCAATATGGTTATCACCCAAGGTTCCATAGGAAGGTGATGTCTATGTAAAATAGGAGTAATCCAACAGGATCTGGGGCCAATCCACTGGTGGCAAAATCACATAAGATGATCTAAGGTCTCTATTGCACCCAATCCACTGGTGGCAAAATAACATAAGATGATCTAAGGTCTCCATTGCACCTGATCCACAATCGCATAATCTATTTGAATACCCTTTTTTAGCAAAACGGCCTCTTAGCTCTGCAGTTCGAACAGTTCAATAACTTAACATACCAAGATGACTCATAGGTCTATAAAATGTCCAAAATTTAAAAAAAAAGGTGGTGGGCGAACATTACTGAATAAGCTAAGTCGGGGGGGGGAGCAGGGGAGGCCAGAGTAATGAGACACCTGTCACCTCAACCAAAGCCCAGCAGAACATCTCCATTTTACAAGCCCCTGCAGAACTGAAGGAGATCCCACAGGGCCCTGATCTCACTTGGGAGTAGGGTTGCCAAGTCCATCTTCCGCCCCCAGTGATAAACCCCCCCCCAAAAAATGGGGGCCCCTGGGAAACCGGGGGGGGTGGCAACCCTACTTGGGAGAGTGTTCCACCAGGCCAGAGCCAGAACTTGGCCGGGTACCTAGTGAGTGGGGGGGCAGCCAACAGGGCCCTTACCTTTGGGCCTCAATCCAGATGGCCTCTGCAGAGAAGAGGCCGGGTGAAAAGTACTCAGAAACGTGGAATGATTTCAGCAAGAGTACTTTATTCAATCAGGAACAAGACAAGGACAGCCGGCTCGCAGGCCGGTATATATGCCCAGAAAACCCACCACCAAAACACGCCCCTATTCACCCTATAGGTTATTTACAGTAGCCGAGAGTCTTATAGGCTCTCGGCTGCGGACCTGGCCCTCTGATTGGTGCGGGCTAGGATCCGCTTGGCCATTGTTCTACACGAACGAAGCTAAAGGCTTGTGCTTGACCGCATGGTCCAACGGTCACGCACGTGGTAATGGCGGATACATTACACCGGGAAAGCAGGGAAGACTGGGATGGCCAATGGCCAGGCATGGACTAGCAGGGCAGGCTCAGGGCTAGAAGAGGTGGAGATAGGGTTGCAGGGGAGGGCTCTGATGAAGGAATCTCAGCCATGGGACAGGGCTTGCAAGGAATAGTTGGAGGCTGGGCCAGGTACAAGCCAGGACAGACTCAGAGATCGAGTTACCCCCTCCCATGGTCAGCTGGGTCTGACCATGGAGGAGAGGCCAGAGTTGGAGAAAGGAGGAAGGGGCAATGGCAGAAAAGTGGGAGGGTAGATACAGGCAGCCAGGCTCCTGCATTAGGGGTTGGCTGAGATGCCGGCCAAGGCGGGATCCAAGCCAGGGGCAGATAGAACTGGTAAGGTCTTAAAAGCAGGCTTCTGACAATGGCCAAGGAGGAAGGGCCAGGTGCAGCTCCATTGCCTGGGGAAAAGAGGAATGAGGTGAAGCAGCCTCCTCTACTTCCCATTCTAAGGCCTAGAAAGGCCCACTCATGGCAAGGCTGGCAGAGACAGGGCAGAAGGAGTGCCACAACTGATCACTTGTGGACTTTGCAGTATAACCCAGTCTTCCTACTGTGGTGGATCACATTAGATGAGAGCACAGAGGTAGTAAATCATACAGTAGTGACTCAAGTCTATTAAATCTATATTTCTTACAGTCTCTCAAACTTGATCTTTCCATTTCATTTTCTCTTCCCTTGACTGCCTTGGCATTTGTCATCCTGACAGGCACTTGTCTTCAGAAAACACAAGGTGCCATTTACAAGGAACACTGGGGCCTAATATATATAAAAAGGAAATAGCTGGAATTATAGAGCTGTTATCCTGTCCCTGCAATACTTTGTTAGACGAATGGGCATCCTTACAGTTACAATCAGATTCATGGTTCTGTCAATGTTATATAACCACCTATTACTTCTGGAAAGAATGGCTGGTTGCAATGTGTCCCTGGTTCAGTAAAGAAAGGAATAAGCAAATGTCTTAATTGCTTCTGTTGTTTGCGCAGAAGTTGATCTGTACAAAGTGTAAGGTGGGAAACAGCCAATTTTGCACATACATATACTCTATTCTGCCCAACAAGTTAAAGTTAGGAAGTTTCCCATACTCTGTAAAAAGAGCTGATGAGGAGGGCATTTTTATAAAGGGAACAGAGATGTAGTAGAATGGAATAAGGCATGAAAGGGCACGTTCTATTTAGGTAATACAATCTTAATTTAATTGTCTGTTACATTTTAGGCAGCTGTTTTTTCTCAACACCCCCCCCCCCTTTATACTGCATTGTTTACTGGATGTATCACAGTGTCTGTACTTCAGTTTTCTGTAATTATGAAATCTATTTTCTTGGACCATTGTTCTCCAAGTGTGAAATCAGGTTTATGCAATATATTATACTGTTTCTATTTCATTGTTCTTTATTTTGTATAATGCAGTTTTATTATATTTTTAATTCTGTAAAGCATTCTGGGGTTTTTTGCTGTGGTCTGAAATCTGCCTTGAGTTTTTACAAGAAAGGTGGACAAGAAATGAATAAATAAAAAGACTTCCCTACTAGCTGTAATAACTGAGCAAATGAGCAAAAAAGATATAGGTGGCATCTACACGTTATCTGCCCTTGGTTCAATGCTGTTGGGAAACTGTGGGTCAGGCCCCCCCCCCTTCCTCAAATCAAGGACAGCTGTGCCAGAGCTTGTGACTGACCCAAGGTCACATCAGCAGGTGCGAGTGGAGGAGTGGGGAATCAAACCCGGTTCTCCCGGTCTGCACACTTAACCACTACACCAAACTGGTGTAAAGCATTCTGGGGTTTTTTTTGCCGTGGTCTGAAATCTGCCTTGAGTTTTTACAAGAAAGGTGGACAAGAAATGAATAAATAAAAAGACTTCCCTACTAGCTGTAATGCCTGAGCAAACGAGCAAAAAAGATATAGGTGGCATCTACATGTGTTATCTGCCCTTGGTTCAATGCTGTTGGGAAATTGTGGGTCAGTCCCCTCCTCCTTCCTCAAAGTATCATGATGCATTTGCACACCTCCTGGGGTTTCCATGTGTTTTCTCTGATTTGTCTCAAACCTGCTTTGCCCCAAAGTTGTCAGAAAGATTATAGTAAAAGTCCTGGATGGCTGCTGTGTGAGTAAAATACTTCAGATTTTCCTGTCCACATGGCAGACATTTTCCCTGACCTTGTCTCCCACAGCAGCCATTTCCCCCCCGCCGCCGCCATTGGGAATGGGGTTTATTTTAAAAAAATTGTCCCTAGAATATCATTATATCAGTACTAGGAATAAGGCCTGTTGTGGAAATAAATACAACGAGCTCTAGAAAGAGGCTCTGGGAGAGTGCTCCGGCTTTGGGCAAACAGTGTCAATTTGCTGTGGTGACCTCAGCAGGGTATAATGACAGAGTCCACTGTTTTCTCCAGAGGAACTGATCTCTGCTACCTGAAGAGCAGTTGTAATTTTGAGTGATCTCCAGCCCTCACCTGGAGATTGGCAACAATTGTTACCCATGATGAAATGGCTGGTTTGGAGGGTGGAGTCTATGGCATTCTACCTATCTGAGGTCCCACCCCTCCGCAAACCCCACCCTCTTTGAGTGATCTCCAGCCCTCACCTGGAGATTGGCAACAATTGTTACCCATGATGAAATGGCTGGTTTGGAGGGTGGAGTTTATGGCATTCTACTTGTCTGAGGTCCCACCCCTCCTCAAACCTTACCCTCCCCAGGCTCCACCCCTCAAATCCCCAGGAATTTGCCAGCCTGGAGTTGGCAACTCCATTTCCTTCCCAGCTAACCATCAACCTACCATTATCTGCCCCTTTGACTTCAGCTGACTTCTGCCCTCCCTTCTGCAGAGCAATTGTAATTTGTCTATGGCATTGTACCTGTCTGAGGTCCCACCCCTCATCAAACCTCACCCTCTTCAAGCACCATCCCTCAAATCTCCAGGAATTTCCCATCGGGAGTTGGCAACCCTATCAGGACTGGCCCCAATGTGTTTTCTCCCAAAGGCCAAAATAGGTGACAGGACCAAGCTTAGTTGCCTACCAACAGGCACTGAGGGGAAAGTAGGGTTGCCAGCTCTAAGGAGGGAAATACCTGGAGATT
>NW_015172002.1:2034166-2034418 GCF_001447785.1 Gekko japonicus | reverse complement strand
TAAGGTTGAAAGTGTGTGAATGGTCCATAATCCCCCAGGCAGCTTTTAAAACATGAACCTGGGACCTGCACACCATCCTCTGAAGCGCTCTCGGGTACATATCTGTGGCAGTAATGGGGTGACTGCTGGCACCTTTTCCTATCATTTTTTGCCTTGTGGTGTTCTGCTTGTGGTGTGATCTGTCTTTTTTGTGGTGTGACATGATTGTGTTATTGGGTTTGTTTCTTTTGAAGGGGAAGTGATGTGTTGTGA
>NW_015172002.1:2008344-2033978 GCF_001447785.1 Gekko japonicus | reverse complement strand
GAAGACACAGGCACGGGCAGCTTGGCCGCCGCTCTGTCCTGGGGTTTCCTGCACAATTCCATCCCTTTACCTGGGTCCCCTTGTGTCTACCGGCGACTCTTCGAGGCCCCGTCCCTGCGCTCAGTCTGCAGATGGTCCTCTCCTGTCAGAGGCCCAGAGCAGACTGAGCCGAAGACGCTGGCCGGGGCTGACATAGGCGGGACTACACAAAGCAGCCAGCCAACCCAGCCAGCCTCTTCTGACTGACAGTTCTTGCGCCCAAACACTGTAGGTGTGCATTGGAACGTTGGACCCCACTACGGCTTTATATAAGGGGAGAGATACTGTTGTAGCAATATATGTAATAGATTCCCTGAATTCCTAGTTTGCGGTCACACGTGTGAGATAAAGCGAGGGGAAGGGAGGCTATTTCCTCCGGAGGAATTTGACCCGCAATTGCACGATCACACAGTCCTTGGAAGCTGCAGGCACAGTCCGCCACTGCATGATCAGACACAACCGCGGATGAGTTGGGCTTTTTGGGGGGGGCTGTTTGTTTCTGATGCACTTAAACAAGGAATCGATTAATCATATCTCCTCACTGAAGGCTCCCTATGGAGTTTGTGATGATGCGCATACTGAGACGGGGGGGGGGGGCAATGGCACGGAGCCAGGATGGCTTGATCAGACCATCCTGATGCCATGAGAGCGTGCTGGAGCAATCAGACAGGGGAAAGTCCGTCCGTGGCCCATCACAACCAGGTTACTACCGGATTTTCCCCAATGTCTTTTAACTCTACTTCTGTGGCGGAGCAGAACAGGTTGCTGGCGGCTGTGGGGTGCTTTCCAGATGTTGTTGTCTGATCGCACCCTTTAAATCTACCTGGCATTTGCGTCTATGGCGGGTGTAATTGTGTGTATGATTGCAGCCCTAGTTTTCCTTTTTTTAAAAAGTTATGTCTGTAACCACTTGCTGAGATATAGGAGGAAAGGCATAGCTCCACAATGGATGCAAAATGCGGCCACGCAGCAGCTTGTGTGAAATTGACACGTACCATCGGGGCAAAAGGGAGGAGTGAGCACGGAGCAGTGCTTGTGGGAAATCACCCTTACTCTTTTTTAAACAAAAGTTAGGAATCCAGAGAACCTGTTAAACATATCATTATAACATTGTATGGATATAACAGTATTCTAGTGCTGATTTTTTTTAAAAAAATTGCAAACATGCTGGTGGCCAGGGCAAGTGCTCCTGGGGGGCTGGGGGTAGGGAAACTGCAGGGAAACCTGCCACATGGAAACCCCATTGCTTCAGCACTTTCATCAGCAGCCACACCAGCAATGGGGAAACCACACAATCCCATCCCCCTGTGGGAACCACATAGAGCTGAGAAGGGTAGAGTTGCCAGCTGTAGAACTGGTTCTGCTCCTGTACTTTGAACAACAGCTTCACACATTGTTATTTATCAGTTGAATTTTTCTTCATCAGTTTATTTTTATTTTATTGTATTTATTTACTTTCTTTATACCCTGCCTTCCTGCGGCTAACGTCATTCTCCGCTCCTCCATTTTATCCTCACGACAACGCTGTGAGGTAGGATAGGCTGAGATTGTGCGATTGACTCAAGGTCACCCAGCAAGCTTCCATTACAGGGTGGAAATAAAAACCTCAGTCTCCCAAATCTTAGTCCAGCACTGTAACCACCACAAACATTGGCTGTTATGTAGTTGAAGACAGGGGCAAAAAAACCCCACAGCTTAATTTGAAGCTTCTGTTAAGGACACAGAAGCGGTAGAATAGTGGGCAATCTTTTGTCACATCTGCTGAAAATCCATCAGAGCCCTGGACCAAATCCCAAAACACAACTGACCAACATTCCTAAGTCTAGGCACTATATAAAAATCTTCAAATAAACAAAAGCTATAAACCAGAGGGCCCTTGCGGACATTCCTTTCCTCCCCACCTGCTTCCCAGAGCCTTGCTGTTTGCTCAGTGTCAGCTATTGCTGTAACTCCGCTTAGGATTGCATTGTAAATGTCACTTCCCTGAATGGTTAAGAAAAGCACTACAGCTAAGCATGTTTAAGAGCGGGTGCAGGGAACATACTGATGCAAACGGGGATCATGGTGGATAAGCTCAGCCCCAGAGGATCATTTGCCCTGGTGGTTTAAAAGATAAGGAGGCTGAGGACCTCTAAAGAATTAAATCTTTGATTAGACCCCAAGGGAATTCTGCAATTGGAAAACCTTGGACATATTACCAAAATCATGCTTGTTTGGACTTTTTAAGAAACAACACACACACACACACACGTAGTGGATTAATGGGGGAAGGGACAAGGATATGTCTGTCTTCTTGATGAATGCTAGTCAGACACATGAGCATTAGCGATGGCAGTAATTAACAGGGGGAGGAACAGCTTGTCATTATCCCAAGGGTGAGTAATCATTTTTGACAGGTGATAATTAATGGTCTGGCAAAGTCAGCAGAAAGATAATCTGTCAGCTTTGGCAAAAACTGGAGGAGTCACTGTAAAAAATTCCTGTTTCTTGGCAGCTCTTAGGAAACCAGTGGCTTTTTAAAAATGCAAAAAATGAAAGGATGGCATTCTCATGTTTATTTTGGAAGCTTGTTGACCCAGTTTTACAAATCTTAAGCTTCAAATTGTTTTGGAATAAGAACAACTTTTGTTTTGTTTTGCTCCTTTGTAAATAATAATTATGGAATTATGTGATGTGTTCTGCAAAGAAGAACTGAGTATAGTGTTGCTTGGTGAATTTGTCCTTTTGTCTCTGCAATATGGAGAGGGTGGGATGGGATGGGGAGAGAACAGCTGAGAGCACTGTGCTGCAACGGCTACTGGTCAAAGGAGGCAGTGCTGATCAGGAGTGATGTTTGAAGCTCAGCCTCCACCTCAGTTTGTGGTCTTGGACCTCTCCCTGTCAGTTTGCCTTATACAAAACAAATAGCAATAAATTTGGGTCAGGGGAAGCAGAATAATAATAATAGGGTTGGTGGTCAGGGATTAGATCCTGCCTCTGCCTTGAACATACTTTGTAGCCTTGGCAAGTCACTTTTCTTGTCCCTGAGTAGCCTAGTATTCCATTTTAAGAGTCGTCAGCCAAGCACTTCTGGTAACATTACAAATATAGCAAGAAGGCAGTTATATTTCCCTCCTGCTTGTTCTTCTAGCACCTGGTATTCAGAGGCCTTTGAATATGAGGGCTCCAGTTAGTTATCACAGTTGATAGGGCCACCTTCTACAGACAGAGCTGGGGTGGTATAGGTACTTTGTGCTTTGGTAGGGTGCTTTGGACAGGTGGAACGGAGACAATAGATGATGGGAATGGCTTGGCTGGAAGAAAAATGCAGCCTTTGGGGGTATCAGCCACCACTGCTGTCCGTCCTTTTATGGATCAAAAACTGACTAATTAATAGAAAGAGAGTGAGTATAAATGGGCAGTTCTCTCAGTGGTACTGCAGGGATCAGTACTTGGTCCACTGCTTTTTAACTTGTTCATTAATGATTTGGAGTTGGGAGTAAGCAGTGAAGTGGCTAAATTTGCGGATGATACGAAGTTGTTCAGGGTGGTGAAAACCAGTGAGGATTGTGAGGCACTCCAAAGGGATCTGTCAAAGATGGGCAAGTGGGCGTCAACATGGCAAATGGGGTTCAATGTGGCCAAGTGCAAGGTGATGCACATTGGAGCCAAAAATCCTAAATATAAATACAAGTTGATGGGGTCTGAACTAGCAGAGACTGATCAAGAGAGAGATCTTGGAGTTGTAGTAGATAACTCACTGAAAATGTCGAGACAGTGTGTGACTGCAATAAAGAAGGCCAATGCTAAGCTGGGGATTATTAGGAAGGGTATTGTAAACAGATCAGCCAATATCATAATGCCCCTATATAAATCAATGGTGCGACCTCATCTGGAATACTGTGTGCAATTCTGGTCACCACACCTTAAAAAGGATATTATAGCTTTGGAAAAAGTGCAGAAAAGGGCAACTCAAATGATAAAAGGGTTGGAACACTTTCCCCATGAGGAAAGGTTAAGGCGCGTAGGGCTCCTTAGCTTGGAGAAACAACGACAGAGGGGTGACATGATTGAGGTTTATAAGATTATGCATGGGAAAGAGCAGGTAGAGAAAGAGGTACTTTTCTCCCTTTCTCACAATACAAGAACCCGTGGGCACTCCATGAAATTGCTGAGCGGTCGGGTTAGAACGGATAAAAGGAAGTACTTCTTCACCCAAAGAGTGATTAACACTTGGAATTCACTGCCACAGGAAGTGGTGGCAGCTACAAGCATGGACGGCTTCAAAAGGGAATTAGATAAGCATATGGAGCAGAGGTCCATCAGTGGCTATTAGCCACAAGGTATAGATAGGGACTCTGGGGCAAGTGATGCTCTGTCATCTTGGTGCTTGGGGGGGCCAACAGTAGTAGGGCTTCTAATGTCCTGGCCCCACTGGTGGACCTCCTGATGGCACTGGTATTTCTGGCCACTGTGTGATACAGAGTGTTGGACTGGATGGGCCTTTGGCCTGATTCAACATTGGCATCTCTTATGTTCTTATGTAGCTCTTATAATTCATGCATTCTTTGTATTACAATGCTGTTTGTTTTTGTTTTGTTTTGTTTTTAGGTGTTGACATCGTGCAGTGGCTCATGAAGAATCTGAATATCGAAGATCTAGGTAATTTAGAGGTCTTGTACTATATTTTGGTTTCATGTGCTGTTAAATTTCACAGGGTTCAGATTTAAGTTCAAAATACTGTATAAACATGACATCCTTAGAAGTTGCTTGAGAGATTCCCATCAGTGCTGTCAATACTAGGTTGAGGAAGCAAACCCACAACATGAAAGAGGGCTTGAGATTCTGGTTTGTTTATTACCATTGCTGCTATTACTTTTTTTTTTAATGCTGTCTGGAATTCTCCGCTGTGTACTTTGGTTGAGAAGAAAGCAGGAGAACAATAGAGATATGAAATGTACTCAGAACTGTAGTGGACTATTCATAACTTTGAAATTTAGGTATAGTATATCACATACATTCTAGTTTATGCTGTCAAAATAGTTTGCTAATGCTGGAAAAGTTGTCCTGTTTTAAGGTTATTTCAAATGCAGAGACATTTTAGAAATGTAGCTTAAGGGCTTTAGCGAACCTTTAAATAATGTGGATTAAAAACCAATTAGATGGAACTACAGATTGGTTCATGCATTTACTAGGCAAACAGTTCTCCTTATGTGCAGGCCTGTGCTTCCCACTCCTTGCACATAAAATAAGGTGTGAGGCAAGGACATACGTAAACCTGATTCACACAATTTTCTACTGCCTTCTTTGCTTTTTTAAGGGGGGGGGGAGTCCACCCAACAGGGTTTGACAGAGGTAGGCCTCCATATGGAGTACTCTGATTTTGCCAAGAGAGTGTAAAAGCCTCCCTGTTCATATGAAAGCATAATCAAAATAAGGGCATCCAGGTTTGAAAAACATCCTATGAGATAGCATCTAATACCAAGTCAGCAGCATGTGGATATGACTGAGCTTCTCCCTGAAAGGACCAAATCCTCTTTATAGTTATGCAACTACAGCTAGATGTCTTCTTGAGAAATCTTTAGCACAATTTGAATGTAACGGGTTGTCCTTATGGATTCTCTGGGATGTACAGAAACTGAAAGCCCAACAGCATCATCCAGGCCTGCAATTTGGATTTGTCTCTCCCCTGCTTTCCCCCTTCCGTTACTGGCATTGCACTGATTTCAGTTTGCAGTGGAGGCGGAAGTGATTGAGTTGCCTCTGTTCTAGCCAGCTTCCACCAGGACGGAGATGCATGGGCTGCTTCTTTGGTGGCTAGTTCTGCTCCACATATGTGTACGTAACGCTTGCCCAGTTCAGACTAGATGGCTGGATAATGAAGAGAGGCATCCACTGTCACTGAGGCTGGTTAGCAGAGAAAGGCCATGCACTATCCCTCGTGTTCTCCAAACCTGCCAATGATCTTATGGTTGAGGATTGTCTAGACACCAAGCAGGGTCCTACCACCAAATCCTTGGATATGGACTGTCACTGCTGTAATGCATACTTGTTTGACTATCTTCTCTTTTTTAAAAAATTCACAGCTGAAGCAATACACCTAGGAAGTCTCATAGCAGCGCAGGGATATATTTTTCCAATCTCAGATCATGTACTTACTTTGAAGGATGATGGGACTTTCTATCGTTTTCAGGTAAGAATGCTATTTTTTCTAGCACTTAAATTGCAGAATAGCCAAACATCCTCCTTACTGTGAAGGGTCTTCTGCTTTCTGTAGAAGGAAAGAAAGCTGAACGAAGCGTCCCTATCATACCCATTCCTGCATTTAACTTTGCAAGGAGTTCAATTGTTTGACATTAGTGTTGAAGTGTTTACCTTTTGGTATAACCATCTAGTGCTCCTGAAGTTAATGGACGTTCATGGATATACTGATTTGGGTACCCACTTCCAGTTAAGTGTTTTCTTTAAGTAACTGTATTCCATCTAACCCAGTACCTTTTGCAACAACTGAGTTCCCGTTTTAAATTGAGATAAACCTGAGACATCTTGCATACATAATGCTTATCACTGACACATGGTCTGTGCCTTCTCATGCTCAGCATTGCACTTAACCTTTTTTCCAATCATTTCTGTGCAACAGCATAGGCCCCCCAAAGGTGTTTTAGCTTCTCAGTTGTCCCCAAGCCACAATAAGGAGGTAATGCAAGGTAAGTGGAAATAGTTGCACTTCTTTGAAGGAAAAAAAGGAGTCATCGTTAGGCGGGGGGGCTCTTAGCAATCTGAGTTAAAGATGCTGAAATGTTACAGAATTACTAGGTGTCTTCCTGACTTCATATCAGTTTCCTACATATCGAGAGAGAATAAATGGGTCGATATGATACTGATGTTTACTTGCATTAATATTCCTAACTTGAGACTGCTATCCTGCCCACAGCTAGGCTGCTTAAATCCCATTTATTTCAATGGGATTTAAGCAGCCTTACTGTGCTCAGAATTGCCACCATAGTCCAGTTTCTGGCCATCAGAATAGGAATATTAGGAATAATATTAATCTGTACTTTGGGTGCTTGCATTGTAATGATAAAATATAATTCACTGTTTTTCAGGCTCCCTACTTTTGGCCTTCAAATTGTTGGGAACCAGAAAACACAGACTATGGTGAGAATTTTGAGTGGACCACTTTTTAAATGTTTTATGTACATGTGCCTCCAACAGCATTGCTGTTCTAAGAGGAATCATATTGAGTCTGATTAACAACCTGATGACAAAATTATGAACTCCCTCCCCTCCATGAACTCTGCCCTTCCCAGGCTCTGCCCCAGTCCCCCCGGAGTTTTCCCAAGCTGGAGTTGGCCCAGTACTATGAGGCCTAATGGTTTGTTGTTGATTGCTCAGTACATGAAGCCTTGAGTTTGCTAAAGCTAAACACAGACACCCATTAGCAGCTCCCTCAAAATGTCTTATGCCGATCATCATGTTTGAATTTACAGGGAGCTCGCAACCCTTCTATAGGACCAGTTCAGAGACATCTGAAAGCGTTCTCTGAAAATAAGGGTGCCTGACTTTACTCTGGACTTTGGCCCTGACTTTAGAACTAGAAATTTTAGTGCTATGTTTACAATTGGAAGTTCCCTTATCAAGTTAGCAGACACAGGATTGGTGGGGTTTGCCAGTTGCCTGCCAGCAGTGGGAACACCTTCCACCCTGTGACTGCTGCCTGGCACTGCTCAGCTGAGTGGTGAGGGGGAAAAGGCAGGCAATATAGGGGTGTTCCTCAGCATTGGCCAGAGCAATGATACAGTTTCCAGCATGACCTAGAAGTGACATCACGTTGGGTGACTCTCTAACATTTGCCCAAAACTCTGATTAAACCAAAGAATATTGAGGGAATGCTACAGTGTCACCCCCCCAGTGTGAGTGCATCACTTCTGCTGGAAGTGGCATCATCATGCCAGGTGACACTGAGCACCTCACACACCATGTCCCTGCCTCCCCCATCTCCTGCTGGTTGCCAGGCCATGTCTGGCAACCCCAGGGTTTGGATACAGTGTGCTATGAAGGAACTTTCCTGCCTCCAAATGCAGCCCCCCCCCCAGTTGCATCTCCTGGGATTCAGGGGGACACCAAGAGCAGAGCTGGGTGTGCTCTGGAAGTCTACAGGTTCAGTAATCTGTGAAAATCATTCCATATAGCAATAGATACTATGTTAATACTGGTGTTCATTGCTATCTAGCACAACAAAGTGGGGTGAGAAGTTTATATTAGTGCTTGGTGGCTGGTTCTGGAGGTGACTTTACACCCACAATGAATAGCTACATCCTGCACTATTGGAAATTTCCAAACCATCTGCAATGGCAACTATAAGAGGTCAAAAATGCTCCAGCTCACACACCTCACCAGGGATTTTGGATGGCCCAGTTCACATCTAGAAGCAAAACTGGCCACCACGTCTGACAAGGCTTGAAAGGGAAGGAAGGTACATTTTATTTATTAAATATGAACAGAACAATAATTTCAACAGGATAGTACTGATGAAAAACAGTAAATAGAGTAGAACAGTTATTTCGTTAACATGGAAATTAAAGCTGGAGTTGTTGGAGCTGTAGTGAAGTAAAATGGGTGAGTGCAAACACAGTCCCTGTTTACGAAGTCTGCATTGTCCCATATTGCCTCAAGGTTAATGCCATATAGCAGCATTAAGATTAATATTGTGCAAAGGTCAAGCTCTGATCTGTGGTTGAATCTGGTCTGTTATACAATAAATAATATAGTCTGTGTGCTACTGTGTAGTCTATATGATCAATAAGCTGTTATCTAGCCAAAATTAGCAATCCATTAGCAAGCGTAAATGGAATTTCACTGATATATAGGATAAAAAAAGAGGTGATAAGTTTATATTAGCAACTAGTGTCTGGTGTTGGGGAAGAAATAACACTGGTTTATGAGCTAATAAACCACAGTATTCTGTATTAAATGGCTGAACAGCTGAGTACTAATGTATAAAGGGGATATGTCAGCACTGTTATCTTTAGCTGTCTCTATGTGTTATTGCTGTCTCTTCTGGACCTATATTCTTCTTACACTGAAATGATAAAATCAATTTTCCATTCAGTTGTGGCATTGGCAAAGGAAATGAATATACCTGAGCTCATAAAACGAGGGCTTTTGGAAGCGTTTCTTTTATGGATTGACCAAAAGCAATTTATGACCTAAAAAAAAAATCTTTTTTCCCCCTCCTCACTTACATTTATATATGATTGTGGGGCTTGGACACCTTAATAGAAAGTGGCTACCATAATAGTGGCAGAAAAAATGTGTCTGTCTTGTAATTCGTTACTTAACTATTGTAATTTGACTTAGTTGAGTAAAAAAACCATGTAATGGTTATCATATTTATATTAATCATATTCCATTCCTGGATCATATAAAGAATATTTCCCTAAATTTTATTGTTTGATTTTACTTGTTTAGGGCACTAGTTCCCAGAGTGGGCAATACCGCCCCCTGAGGGACACTGGAATGATCCAAGTGGGTGGTAGGAGCCTTGGATGCAAATTTGTCACTGCATCTTTTGGTCCACGTTTTGAAGGTAGATTTCCAGGGGGGTGCTGAGTAATTTTTTTCTGAAAAGGGGCGGTAGGCCAAATAAGTTTGGGAACCTCTGGTTTAGGGCATGATCCAGTGAGCTCACACACTTCAGTAACAATATGCATTATATAGTTAAGGGATGGGGGGATCCATGTGCTATGTGGATTTCGCACACACACCCGTCTCTGACATAGTTAACATCAGCAACTGACTCAGATATTCGTTTAGACTCAGGCTCGATGAGGCCACATCATTTGGTAACCAGCTAAAGCCAAAGTGTAACTGGATTCTCCTTATTTTTTTACCTGATTATTTTGCTTTTTTGATGTCATAAGAAGCTGCTATGAAGCAGAAACCATGTACAGATACATTTTTTTCAATGTTGTACATGGTTGAAGTGGCCATTTTCATTCTATTTTCTTTGGGAGAGTTCCCATTTTTCACACCATTTTTATACTACTTACTCATAATGCAAAAACAGGAGTCAATTTAATGGCAGTATTCAGGGCTTTTTTTCCTTTCCTTTTTTTCTTTTTTGAAAAAGCGGTGCTAGAACTCTCCAGAGGGAAATGAAGTTTTCAATTTGTATACTGAAAACTCATGAACTGTTAAACATTTTTAAAAGAATTTAGTTGAAGAGGTTCCAGAACTCTGTTCTGGCATGTTACCCCAGAAAAAAGCCTTGGTGGTATTTAAGAACATAAATACCAGACCAGTGGTCCATCTAGTCCAGCATCCTGTCTCACACAATGGCCAACCAGTTCCTCTCACCAGCCAACAATAGGGCATAGAGGCCGAGGCCTTCCTTCCCCTGATGTTGCCTCCTAACATTGGGATTCAGAAGTTGCCTCTGAACATAGAGGTTCCCTTTAGTCACCATGGCTAGAAGCCAGTGATAGAAACTGTTTAATCCCCCTTTAAACCTGTCTATGCCTGTGGTCATCAGTACATCCTCTGGCGACAAATTCTGCATTTTCATCACACTCTGTGTAAAGAAGTATTTCCTTTTGTCCATCCTGAATCTACTTCCCATCAGCTTCATTGGATGCCCTCAAGTTCTAGTATTTGGGAGAGGGAGGGAAAGTTCTCTTTGTCAGAAAGTTCTCTCTCCACCCTATGCATAATTTTATAACCCTCTATCATAACCCTCTATCAGTTTTTGAAATGGAAAAGTCTGAGACTCTTCAGCCTTTCTTCATAGGGAAGGCACTCCAATTTGTCTACTTTTGTTAATGCAGTCTGGATAAAGAATGACCACAGTTTTGTCCCAAGTATAGAAAAAATCATAAAAGAAACTTTTAAAAAAAGAAAATAAATTATTTTGGGTCAGAACAGTGAAACATAGCAATATGTGTGTTTTTCTGCAGGAATTACCCTTTTCTTAATTGTGTATTTCACTGTTTTCTCTATCCATAGCCATCTACCTTTGCAAGAGGACTATGCAGAACAAAGCTAGACTGGAGCTGGCAGATTATGAAGCCGTAGGTATACTGATTTTACAGTTCCAATGCAATGCTTTCCTCTAGCCTGAAATACTTTTCTTTGTATAGCAAACTGATCTGGGCTTTATTGCTGTTACTTGAACAGTTAGACTTGCATAATAATGGTTGGTTTGTTTGTTTGTTTGTTCGATGGTTTGGGTACCATCAACTCTTAAGAGAGGTAATCATTTTTCAGAAGTATGTATATGTGAAGCTACATATTAGAATGAGTTGTGAAGGCATAGCCAAGGGTCCCTTTTACTTTTAACTAAATATTACTTTAGAAGAAGCCAGTTGAGGTTAACTTATTCAGAAGCCATCTGTGCAAATAGCAGTAGATGGTGTTCATAGCTTCCCTTTGTAAACATCAGCATTCACCTGTTAATAATGCAGGGGTGGACTGGGAAGCTAAAACAGCCCTAGAAACAAGTAGCACAGTGGCTCCCTTGCAGGATTCTTAACAGATCAATAGTGTGGGGTCTGATAGGGCAACAGGTAGGATCTAGTAGATCAAAGGTGTTGCCCCAGTCCCTAAATCCCACAGTGTTTGAGTGATGAGTGGGGGCTTGCTGGGTGCAGCCTCATTTTCCCTAATTATAATGGGGGTCTTTAGCCTGATTGGAAAGGGACAACAAGGCTTTCTGAACTCTTGCACAAATACTGGGCAACATAATGTATCTATATCATGTATGGCTTGCTATGTTGTGTTTAAAAACACCTGGTGGGTGAGGATGGGAGGAGCATTAACTGTTCTGGGTAGATATGGCAGGGCCAATGGGGGAGACAGGAGGGCAACCACATCAGGGGAGTGGGTGGTACCCTTTGGTGAGCCACCTGTGTGAACTATCAGAAGATAGTAACAGTTTATCCCATGAAAGAAATTTCAATTTCTCCCTGCAAAAGACGCATGGAAAGGGAAGGGAAATTAGGAGAAGGAGATGATGGTCTTGTCATTTTGAAAGGTGGCAAGCTCAAGCATTGTAAGATTCCTCCTGACCCATTTGCAGTTACAAGCTAGTCTGTCTCCAGCTATGGGCCAAAAATGCCAGTCTGTTTACCACACGGGTCTTATCAAATAGCATATCATGTGAGAACGAGTCTCTGGAAGGGAAGGACAATTGGGTGTTTTTAAGATTTGCCAACAAACGTCAGTAGTTATTGTTGTAGATGGTTTGTTGTGAGGTAATATGCCTTGGTAAATGTCAACATTTCTGATTGGCTATCATGCATGAACACTTATGCCACAATAATTCTGTTCATGTTTAAAGTGCCAAAAGGCTCTGTTTTGTTTTTGTCGCAACAGATGAACATAGCTGGGATTTTTTACATACAGAGTGGAATACTTGCAGCCCCCATTAACTTTGGTGGCGATTTATTCTAGCATCATTTGGCACTCAGTTTGGCTTACTAAGCAGATAAGACATTCCATCGCTGCAACTCATGCAAACAGCCAATCTGCTCTGACTACCAACCATGGTACATAAAAATCTTCACGCACCACATTGTAATTTTTCCACTGTTTTCATTCCCTCACATTTTACACTTTCATTATTTATCAATTCAGTTGTAAATCTTTGCTCACTCATGGCCAGTCAGTTGTGCTGGGGATAAAAGGTTCTTTATGAAGCAACAAAAGACCTATTCAGCACCAGCAGTCACACTCCAGTATGCATGCAGAGAAGGCATGGCGCTAAAGACAGTACTCCAGGGGCTATTGAGAGTGATAATCATCAGACAATAGCAGACAATTAGATCATCTTTCATTTTTCCAAGCACAGAGTACACATGATGAGCACTCATATCAACATTCTGTAGGAGCCCAGTTAATTAAAGAGAAGCCATGTAGGGCTTTAAAATCAGCTCTGGTTGAGACTAGAAAACCTTATTTTCTTAAGAGGGGGTGGATGAGGTGTTGTAGATCGTATACATTGGCAGTATGGTTGCAGTGTGTTTCTTCATTTCTTTTACTGTTGTTTGTTTGTCCATTTCTGAATCCCTTTCTTTTACTTGGCACCGTTTTCATTTTCCCAGTCTATATAACTTACGTATGACAGCCAAACTGTAGCCAGCGCTTCTCAATATAGATGACTGCTGTATTTCGGAGTGGATAGGAGGGCTTCAAAAGCAGTGGATTCCTCATTAACTAGCAGAAACTGCTACATCCCTCATGCCAAGCCCAAGGGTCCCTGTACATGAATTGTTAATCTGTTGTTAGCATGGGAAGTGTGTGAGAAATGTGATTAAGAACAGTGAACTTTTTAAGGTCCAAAGCTTTCATCTCTGTACCGTGAATATTTTCTTTAATTCTTGCATCTTGACCCTAATTAGCCCTTTCTGGCAACACCCTCCCCACCCTTTATATGTAATAGTTGGTGACTTCTGTGTCAATGTATCTGAGAAGTGTTCATGCCCAGAAAAGCCTAACTGTGGTTAGTTTGTCTATAAGTTGAATCACAGCTTGTCTTGACAAAAACTCATTTCATTCTTTTCATGCTGTTGCCTAGGAGACATTTCCAGAGAACAAGGCAGGATTAAATCAGGATTAAGCCAAGATGCCTATATTCAGACATCATGGGAAACCATAGTTAAGACTAACCGTGGTAAATAGACTAACTTTAAGGTTCAATGAACCCTAGCTAACTGTACTTGGTAAGGTTGCCTGCATTCAGCCAATCACATTACCTATAGTTTCACACAATGTCTAAACTGAGACATAGTAGTTAAAGGGGGGAGGGATCAGGATTGTTTACATAGAATTCTTGAAAAAAATCTGGGCCTGTGGGACTCTTTAGCCGCAGAGCTGGGCAGGTCAAGTGGGTTTGGAGCATCAATATGTCTGATTCTCCAGCTTTTCAAGTTTATATAGTTCACATGATCAACATGGGACTTAACCTGTTGTTATAAATGGTGATTCTCCTTATTTCTCGCTCTCTAGGAAAACTTAGCAAGGCTGCAAAGAGCTTTTGCAAGGAAGTGGGAATTCATCTTTATGCAAGCAGAAGCACAAGTGAAGTAAGTTTTTTTTTTTGGTTTGGCAAACCAGATGAGTAAATATTGTAGAAAGAGAATATGTTAACAGTGACAGTTTCTTCTTTAGTCTTGTACTTCAAGACTAACAATGACATGCCTCTCCCCCAGAATGTGAGGCTACTAAAAATACCCTGTTTCCGTGTGGCTCCCCCCCCACACACACACACTTTCCATGACTTTTAAAATTTACTCACACGTCACACCCTGACCTGGATAGCCCAGGCAAGCCCGATATCGTCAGATCTTGGAAGCTAAGCAGGGCTGACCCTGGCAAGTACTTGGAAGGGAGACCTCCAAGGAGTACCAGGGCTGAGATGCAGAGGCAGGCAATATCAAAGCCATTTCTCTGAAACGTCCAAGCCCCATTAGATGTCACCAGAAGTCAGCCATGACTTCCAGGCACGCGCGCACACACACACACACACAAGTTTTTAAAAAATCTTCTCACCACATGGACAGCTCTCTTGGCAATCTGTAAGATAGCCCCGCCTTCCCTCAATATCTGCAGCTGAAATTGGAGGCCTGAGAAAGAGACAGGAGGACCCAGGGTGCTTTGCCAGCCCCTTCTGCCCTCTCTGCTGAGGCCAACAGAACCCTGGCAGTGAGAGGCTGGGGGGCAATGCCACCTCCACCTCTATTAATCAGCATATTTGAATAACCATGAATGCCAGATGACAGATATTTTTAATTGTACACGTCTACCCATCTTTTTCTTCCCAGTGGGGATTACAACACTGTCCTCCCCCCCTCCACTTTATCCTCACAACAACAACCCTATGAGTCCAACCACTTCACCATGATGGCTCCTAATAAATTAAAAAGGGTTGCATATTATCAGAACCACATTATAGTGCCCTTTTTTGAGATAATGAAGGATGTGGGTAATCATTTGCAACTGGATAAACAAAAGCTGCTGCTTATCATTAGAGAGAATCATCTGCCCTGTTTCCTTTTGAATTCCACATGTACCAGAACACCCTGAAAAAATAAAGGTACCTTTAAATTGCAACACTGCCAATCAGAGTGGGCCCTACCAAATAATCTCCTAAAGTGATTGTTTGGCTGATTAAAATGTGCATCCCTGGTGTAAGAAAGAGGTGCTGTGGCACTTAAGGCTGATCAAAACTGGGCAGTCAGCTCTTGTCACTGGCACTAAATTATCTTGACATTTTAAAGCTTTCAAAATCCATATATATGATTCTTATCCTCTGTGGTAGTTTTTATTTGTATGGGGTTCATACATCTTGAGCAGAGAAACTGTTTTCTGTTTCTAACCACCTTCACTTGATGACCTCCCTGCTTTAACAGGTCCCCCCCTTCCCCCACCCCATCCCCTGGGCATTCCCAAAGCCTCAGGCAACATTAAATGAGCCACATTAGTCAGTGTCAACCACAATGATAAGTGTATGTGCTCATCATTAAACTCTTGCTGCTAAGACTATTAGATTTACATGTCTAATATGAAGTACTTATGTTTAACAATTGTGGCCTTCATGTCATTACTTACTCAGGATTTCCCTTCTAGCCGTTGTCAACAGTGTGTGTGTGTTTTTTTTTGGGGGGGGAGCATTCTAAGCTGTTCTGGTGAGATTTCCATCACAGGTGTAATGAAGCTGTAACAATATCAATCTAGAGCATTTTGTGTGGTTTACCCTGGTTTGAGCTGCGGTGGCTCAAGTGGTTAAGACGCTGAACTGCAGGCTGTGGAAGGTCGGTAGTTCAGCAGTTCGAGACCCGAGTGTGCCGCATGACGGAGTGAGCTCCCGTCTCTAGTTCCAGCTCCTGCCAACCTAGCAGTTCGAAAGCAAGACATTGCAAGTAGATAAATAGGTACCACTTCGGTGGGAAGGTAACAGCGTTCCGTGCACCTTGGTGTTTAGTCATGCCGGCCACATGACCACGGAAATGTCTTCGGAGAGCGCTGGCTCTTCGGCTTTGAAACAGATGAGCACCACAACCCTAGAGTCGGATTCGACTGGCTTTCAAGCAAGGGAACCTTTACCTTTACCCTGGTTTAACTTTCATCGAGCTCTATGTTATCCTAAAAGTAGGCAATCTTTAGCCCCCAGTAGTACATCCTTGCATACTTCTAATGTACAATCCCCAGCTATAGATTAAAGGTGGGTTTGGGGTTACGCTAGAAGGAAATGTGGCTTTTGTTTCTTGATGTCATAGACAGAGCTTATAGTGCAATATACCCACTAGAAATTTGCATAAGGCCAGGTCCACGTTTTCCATAGATTTTCCACTCAAGATCCCACTCCACCCCACCAGCCACTCACACTGCATTCCGTGCTGTTCTCTTGGCTCTCCAGGCTTCAAGAGCAGCTTTTCACAAGGCACAGGGATTGCAGAAAAAGAAAAGTTGGGAAGATCTAGCCCTCTGTGATTCTGTGAACACGTTTTCATCTACGCTAAGCATTCCTGTTCCTAGGAGGTTTCTCTAGCCGGCTTCCACAATTTACCACAATGAATGTGTTGTGATGAGCTTGGTTATGACTGAGGTGTGCCCTGCATTTGTGATTACATTCAATGCTGAAGGTTGATCTGAGTTCCCATATAGTTCAAAGGCATGACTGTTTTAAAAATTGTTTATTTCAGAATTGACAGGAAAAAGGACAAAACGGAAAGGAAAATTTTGGATAGTCAAGAACGAGCCTTCTGGGATGTCCATAGGCCAGTGGTGAGATTAATTTATGTGTTCCAGTTTTTTGGGAGAACGAGCTGGGTAGTACTTGCTGGGAGTGTCTTGTGTTCTATGTGTATGTATGCCTGCCTTGTATAATATACATGAAGAACAACCAGTTTGCATATAATTATTTCATTTTCTTTTACAAATTTTCCTGAAGCTTTTGTCCCTTTCACTTCATTGTCTCGTAAGAACAGTATTACTCTGTATTTATGGGTAGAAATTGTGCCAGTTTATTAAAAAGTCTTCTGTGGCCCCGGTCACACGGGCAGGAAACTGCGAGGGAGAAGCGTGGCTGTTTGCCCTGGGGCAAACTACTGCGCAGTTACACAATCAGACCTCCTGTGGAGGTCCTGTGGAGGTACCGTGGAGATTCCATGGCAAGGGAGAGGTGCCGATCACAGGACAAGCCGGCGTGCAACGAAGAAGCGCGCGCCGTGGCAAACTGTTTTGTTTTTGTGTGTCCATGACAAATGCGCATGCTCCGTTGGGTGCGCGTGCGCATCCACAGAGACTTGGACAAAAAAAACCCACCTTATTTGCAAGGGGACATGGGCGGGCGCCGGATGCCACCGGAAACGCGATCAGACGCCCGCCCTTGCCCCGCAGTTTCCGGAAACTAGTACCTCTGAGGTACTAGTTTTTTGCCACGCAGTTTCGGCTGGAAGCCTCGGTTGAGCCACGGGAGTGCTACGCTTCCCAGATGTGCTGGTGAGATCGCACCTGGAAACTCCGCCTGTTTTCCATCTCACTTGTGTGGCTTCTGTTCCGTGTGACCGCAGCCTGTGATACCTTGTTTCCTATTGTGTGGCTACCGTGTCAGTTTCATAACATATCATTTAAAAACCTTCTGAAACTTACCATTTGTACCAGATGGTGTGGCTAAGGAATGGAAAGTTGGGGGAGAAAGATAAAAATCTCAGCTGACTCTTCCCACAGATAATATTTCATGGCCATAGAAACATAGAGCTGGAAGGAACCTCAAGTGTCATTTGATCCAACCCTCAACACAATGCAGGAGATTCAGATCTACCTCCCCCCCCCATTCTCCCGGTGACCTCTGCTCTGTGTCCAGAGGAAGGCGAAAAGCCTCCAGATCCCTGGGTCAACCTGGTCTGGAGGAGAATTCCTTCCTGACCCCAGTGTGGCAATCAGCATTATCCTGGGCATGTTAGAAAGGGGCACAAGAGCCAAGCACTGATTCATCCCTTCCTGCCCTCCCTCTCATGACCTGCCTAAGTTCACAGAATCAGCATTGCTGTCAGATGGCTATCTAGCCTCTGCTTAAAAACCTCCAAAGAAGGAGAGCCCACTATCTCCTGAGGCATCCTATTCCACTGAGGAACCACTTTAACTGTCAAGAAGTTCTTCCTAATGTTCTGGTCCGAACTTCTGGGGCAACAGAAAACAACTCCACACCATCCTCTCTATGACAGCCCTTCATGTACTTGAAGGTGGTTACATATCCCCTCTCAATCATCTCCTCTCCAGACTAATCATACCCAGTTCCTTCAACCTTTCCTCACAGGACTTGGTCTCTAGACCCCTCACGAACTTCGCTGCACTCCTCTGGACATGTTCCAGCATGTCAACATCCTTCTTAAACTGCAGTGGCCAGAACTGAACACTACTCCAAGTGAGGTCTAACTAGAGTAGAGTAAAGTGATACCATCACTTTGTGTCATCTGGACAAAATACTTCTATTAATGCAGCCCAAAATTACATTTGCCTTTTTTGCTACTGCACCTTACTGACTTCTGTTTAGTATATGGTCTACTAAGACCTCTAGATCCTTTTTGTATGTTCTACTGCCAAGACAAGTCTCCCCCCCATCCTATAATTATGCTTTTGATTTTTCCTATCAAAATGTAAAACTTTACATTTATCTCTATTGAAATTCATTGCATTAGTTCCATGCTTTCTTTCTACAAAGCTATTCTACTATGTACTGATTTGCAGTGGGAAAATTTTCACATGTTTAAAACAGCCAAGTTTTCAGCAGGGTAATGGTGTGTCAAATTGTGCCAAAATTGATTCCAAACTCCAGTACAGCCAATTTTTCCACTTCAGATTGGCACTATAATACAGTAAGTTCAAGTGGGAGGGACAGTAGCTCAGTGGGAGAGTACATATTTTGCATGCAGAAGGCCCATCTAGGGTAAATCTTGTCCACTACGGCTCAAAGCTGCAATTGTGGGACAAGCACTTTTTAAAAATTTCCTGAATCTCTTTCGTTGCTGGACTGTACGTGCTTCCTTCATTTCAGGGGTGACCAGACTTGCTTAATGTAAGAGCCACATAGAATAAATGTCAGATGTTTGAGAGCCACAAGACATGAAAAAATGTTACATATATGTTTTTATTGGAAAATATACCAATTTGCTTTTTATTAACATTAAATGAGACTGCCAAAAATAAACACAACAGGGATAAAAACAGATATTGATAATGATATTTATTTATCCAACAAAATTTATTTATTTGCTAATGATATTTATTTGTCAGAGAGAGAGGGAGAGGTGGAAAGAAAGAATGAAAGAGCTGGAAAGAAAGCAAGAAAGAGAGAGAGACAAAGAAAGCAAGTAGATGGGGAGGGGGGAAGGAAGGAAGAGAGAGAGAGAAAGGGAGAAAGGGAGAAAGAAAGAAGGTGGAAAGAAAGCAAATAGAAGGGGGAGAGAGGAGGAAAGAGAGAGAAAAACAGAAAGTAAATAGATGGGAGGGAGGAGGAGGAAAGAAGAGAGAGAGAGAAACAGAGAAAAAAACAGAAAGGAAATAGATGGGGAGGGAGGGGAGGGAAGACAGAAGGAAGGGAGAAAGAGAAAGGTGGAAAGAATAAAAGAGGTGGAAAGAAAGAAGGAGAGAGAAAGAGAGAAAAAAACAAAGAAAGCAAATAAATGGGGGAGGAGAGAGATAGAGAGAGGTGGAAAGAAAACAACTTCAACTTTAAATTAGGGTTGACAGGCCCATCTTCATCCCCAGCGGGGGACTTTGGGGTACGTTCCTGGAGCACACAAGGCATCCCCAATGTGATGACATCACGGGGATGACCCCACTCTAAGCCCTGCCCCATGCACTATCGCCAGTGGCCACCTCTCTCTCCCGAACTTCCTGCAAGATTTAAAGGGCCCACCGATCAGGTAGAGGGCCTTTAAAATCTTGCAAGAGGGAAGGGGACCACCGCCGCTGCTCACCTGAACTCCAGGCAGCAATGCCACTTGGAATTTTGGCCTGTGAGGCCCGGGCCCACCAGCTGCAAGCATATAAAGGGGTCACCTTAAGTGCTTGCAGCCGGCGGGCCAAGCTCAAGCAATCTCCAAGTGGCATTGCCACTTTAGAGATCAGGCAAACAAGGCCCGGTCCCCGCTGGCTGCGAGCACTTAAAGGGGTCCCTTTAAGTTCTTCCAGCCAGTGGCCTGTGCACCCAATCTCTAAGCGGCAATGCTGCTTGGAATTCAGGCATGCAGTCCACAGCTGCCCCTCTCCGTCCCCTCTCTTAAGAGAGAAGGGAGAGGGGTGGCTGTGGGTGTTCAGGCTTGGGGGCCGGCAGTAGGTTGAACCTCCCAAAAAGGGTCTGGCAACCCAACTTTGAATGTGTTCTCCAAACGCCCCCAAGCCAGCAGGCAGGGGCTTGGAGAATGCCTTTAACTTTAAATGTGTTCTCCAAGCCCTCCATTCCCACTGCTGCACCGGGCTGGCTTGGAGAAGGTATTTAAAGAGACAAAGGCCTTCTCCAAGCTGGGGGGCGGCTTTGAAAATGCATTTAAAGTTGCTTTCTTTCTCTGTTCCCCCCACACACCTCAAGCCTACCCAGGGAGGGGGACACTAGTTAGGGAAGGGAAGACCAATCAGGGAGGCACGCAATATGTGTGAAAGAGCTGCATGTGGCTCCTGAGCTGCAATTTGGCCACCCCTGCTTCATTTTGTTATGCACCCAATGTAAATTAAGAGCTTGGAACCCCATACCAGCGCCCTCTTTGTGCAGAAGCTCTTTTCAGCCCCCAAACAGGCATTACCAGAGAGCACCCAACTCATATGGCATATCATTTGCACTGCACGGTAAAGTGTAAAAAGGGGTCCAGACCCCATGAGAGCCATCATGGTGTAGTGGTTAAGAGCAGCGGACTCTAATCTGGAGAGCCAGGTTTGATTCTTCCACTCCTCCACATGAAGTCTGCTGGGTGACCTTGGGCCAGTCACAGTTTTCTTAGAACTCGCTTAGCCCCACTTACCTCACAAGGTGACTGTTGCCGGGAGAGGAAGGGAAGTGGATCATAAGCTGCTTTGAGACTCCTAGAGAAAAGCAAGGTATAAAACCTGCTCGTCTTATTATGAAAGAGAGCAAAATCACTGGTAACATGAACTGGAGTTCAATTGTGACCTGCCTGTGGTGGGTTGTGCCCAGTATGTTTAAAGCCATACTGTTGTTCGAACAGAATTCCCAACAATTATGGTAGCAAACGACAGCAATTCTAGCTATATATTGTTCAAAACGGCTGATTTTAGAAAGAAGAAACAGTCTGAGATTTAAGCACAGCTGGTTATCTTATACATTTATCTTTCTCAGCCGGGCTGTGTGAACACAACAGAGATGGACATCCGAAAGTGTCGCCGTATGAAAAATCCACAAAGGGTCAAAAAGGCAAGACTTCTTTCACAAACCGCTAATGCATACCGCAATTTTATATGGAGATTTTAGAAGAGTTTCTGGAATGCTCTTGTTGTATATAGTGCTGGGCTCATAGTATCAGCAACAGTAGAGCTCATTATGCTTATAGGCGAATATTCCTGTCATATTTGTTTACATACCTCTAATGACTAGCACCACATCATTTATTTCTTACTGTGCATATGTTTTATAGTGAGAAGCAGTGTCTTTGTACCTTGTGCACGTTTAGTTTCTTGGTTAGGTAGAGACTGAGAATCCAAGTAGGCCTAATGTTGGGAGATCTGTGGTCAACTCTGGGCCACAGCATTAGGAGAGAGGGGTTAATCCTTTCCGTCTGCACGGTTTTCCCAACAGGGAAATATGTAGATATCCATATGGCCCCTTGGGCGGGGGTGGGGGGCAGTGAAGGTTAAAAGGGTTAAAACTGCTCTGGGTTGGGGCTCTTGCAGTAGCTATTTACTTCTCAGAAAAAAAAGATGGATCCCTCCAAACATCATGGTTAGTTTGGCCCTGAGTTACATGTAGATCCTTTACTGTTTTTAACCTTTGTCCCTCCAGTTTCTGGATCCACAAGTTTTTAACCAAATGGAGTCTTTTATAACCATGGTGACTGCATAGTTGCCATTGGACTTTTTTTTCAAGATTAGAGTTTTGTTTTGTTTCAAATGTGTGCATCTTTCTTGTCTTTGCAGAAATAGCATTGACAATATAGTCTGCAACTGCAGTTATTAGTTAGTGGTCACACATTTAAGCAAATATGACTTCAGCATTTCAGCCTGTTACTAGGAGCATTTCTCCCTTTCACTGGGTGAAATGGACCTATTTGCTCTCCTCTTTTCCTCTATCACATGTAGCAGAGAATGTAACATATCAGCTGGGTGCCTCAGAGGCCTCCCTTGTGCACATTCTCAATCAGGGCAAGAGAAGCAAGTCCTATCTGTGCATTCCATATTTGTGTACGTTATGATCACTTAGCACTGATATAGTATCATCATTGTGAATCACACTTTCTGAGGCAAGATGAGGTGCCTGCTGTGAGAGATTTGATATCTAAATGTTGATAGAGGAGGGAAGAGAGGAAAGAAAAAAGGGATGCATGTGTTTCCTCTTTACAACACATAGTACACAATTGCAGCATTTGAAACAGTAATCATGCACTATGATAATATTGTACCTGTTGTTCACAGTCAGTATATGGTGTCACAGAAGATTCACAGTCACAAAGTCCTGTACATATGCCCTCCCAACCAGTTCGAAAAACAACTAAAGAAGATGTTCGAAAACAAGTGAGTACCTGCTGGAGAAACTGCTCCAATTGTTTTGGTGGAATAAGACAATTTGTCTATAGACAGCAACTATGGGACGCCATTCACCCAAGTGAAGCACTTTTAAGTCCAGCTGGTATCTGTGGGAGCATTAAGCATGTTATGATATTTTTGTTATAATAATGACAATAATGAATCGCATTTTGGTAAAAAAAAAAATGCATTTGAATGTACATCCCTAAAGAATAACCGAAGCCTAAAAACATGTGCCTGAAAAACAAGATCATTTATTTCAATGACGCTTAAATAACATATGACAAGCCTGGTCCACAAGCTCATAGCATGTATGGATCATTGCTTGCCCTCATTAACCTCATTCAGAGTGCCTCCAAGAATGGAGGGGATGGGGACACCCTTACTCACACAGAGCTCCAAATATACATAAGTGTCCCAAAGGTTTGGCATAGAGTCAGCTTATATACGTACCCAGCTAAGCCCAGGCTTGTCAGAGTTTAGGAGCTAAACAGGGTTGGTCACAGTCAGTACTCTGATCGGAGTCTACCAAGGAAAGCTGGTCTGTGGAGGAAGGCAATGGCAAACCAGCACTGCTTGTCTCTTGCCTGGAGCGCCCCATGGAGGGGGTTGCCGTGACTCAGTTGCAACTCAACTTTCTTCGAATATAGATTCAAGTGGACAGCCATGTTGGTATGAAGCAACAGAACAAAGTTTGAGTCCAGTGACACCTTTAAGACCAACAAAGTTTAATTCTGTGCCACTGGACTCAAACTTTGTTCTGTTGCTTTGTATATACATATCAAGATACAGGTAATTTGAAACCTAAGGTGACACAAGCAGTGATATCATACATTTGTGCTTTTAACTATTGTTCTCAATTTTTCTTCAGATAACGTTTCTGAATGTGCAAATAGACAGACACTGTTTAAAAATGTCTAAAGTGGCAGAAAGGTAAGATCTCTGAATAACATTTTTATTACGCTGCTTGTTATTGCAGACAACTTGTGTTCTGTAACCAATGAGTGCAAGGGTGCTCAGAGAAGCAGATCCTTCCAACCTTTTGCTTCCCCCAGCAGGCTCTTCAGGCAAAATTACTCCCACCTCTATCTTCGGATAGCGGCGTTTTTTATGCCTGCAGAAGCACCTCTGATGAAACAGGGAGATAGGGGCAGTTTTTGCCCAGTTTCCTTCCTTATTGTGTCACCAGACTTGGGCCCTTTCCACACTCTCCTTTTAATCCATGTTCACCATGGTATCCTCCAAGCAATTCTGCACTAAAATTGAATTCAACCTTTTTATTCCGTTTTTTTAAATTAAATTATATTTTATTTTACCTTTTAAAGGGATACAAAATAAAAAGGGACAAAAGGGAAAATGAGAAGCATAAAACATCATTTGTTAAACACATTTTAAGGCCAGTGCATAATGTAAGAGTATGAGACATGAAAAAATAGCATGACAAATCAAAATATGGTAAGATAATCAATACTTCGACATGATATATTTCCATAATTTCCTATCTATGGGGCTAAATAAGAAAGCATATAAGCAAGGAACATAAGAGAAGAAAAGAGTACTAAAAACATTTTTCTTATCTTTTTACAAGGTTTATACTATCATAACTAGTAAATATGTAACTATAAAAGATAAATGAGTATAACTACAAGAATATGCTGTGTTGTTCCGGGGGGGGGGGGGGGTCTGTTCTGCACTAAAATCAAATTCAACCTACTTTTTATTCCGGGTTTATTTTCCATTCTGCATTCTGACCTCCCTTCAGTGGCCCCAGGGGTTTTGGATGCTGTTTTGCTGCGGACTTCAGTTCAGTTCAGTTCTGACCTTTAATGGAATAACATACATAATCAAATATATACAGAATAGAAAAAGGATTTAACATGTGTATAGTTACACATACAATCATATTTCGTCAGGTTTGGATTTAAGAATATCTGCCAAGAAACTGGCCACAGCCTCAGTAATCTCCCATTTAGTATCATTCAATAAATGCCGACAAGAAGAAAAATTAATCAAATAATCAGGAGGTAAGGAGAGCTGCCACGGACTTAAATTGCCTCAACTTGAACACTGAGAAAATTGGGAGTGGCAGGCAAATGCAGAAAGGACCTCAGTTTATTGGGAGTCACAGGGAGGAAAGGGTACGCGGGAAGCACCTTTCACTTGTGGCCAGAGGTCATTTCGGGGGGGATTGCGGGGGATCGCAGTTCCCCCGGGTGAGGTAGGTGTGACCTTATTACACACTTCCGGTGATGTCAGGGGGTGTGACCTTATTACACACTTCCGGTGATGTCAGGGGGTGTGACCTTATTACACACTTCCGGTGATGTCAGGGGGTGTGACCTTATTACACACTTCCGGTGATGTCAGGGGGTGTGACCTTATTACACACTTCCGGTGATGTCAGGGGGTGTGACCTTATTACACACTTCCGGTGATGTCAGGGGGTGTGGCATATGCTAATGAGTTTTGCTAATGAGTTCCCCTAGCTCTTTTTCTACGAAACGACCCCTGCTTGTGGCTCATGGAATCCAATCCGATGTGTCTCCGCTGGTATGCTTGGTTAAATTGGGACTGAGCAGAAACTGACTAATTGTCAGCTGCTTTGAGGACGATTTGGTCAAAAAGTAGCATGTAATTGAAAGAAAGAAAAGTAGAGGAGTTCAGTGAAAGGTATCATTCTTGAGCGAGGACCTGGCAAGTTTGGCTGGGATCACAAATGGAAAAAGACCCTGGAAATTCTTCTGTCCCCTTCATGGCGCTCTTACAGGCTCTGAGTTGAGTAATGTTTATGTAGAAATGCTCTTAGAAATAAACTTGAATTGTCAAATTTATTGCATCAGCTGTGAAAGACAAAAAAATATGAA